>NC_141549.1:14651250-14961785 GCF_021556685.1 Rattus norvegicus | reverse complement strand
GCAGAACATGTATCAGTGTGATATTGATCTAACCCTGTAAAAAGAAAAGCCACCCTGAGCAGACTCCAAACTGCTCACAGTGTTATCTGCATGCGGCAGGGACGGTTCAGATCCCATATTTCTGGGTCAAGGAGGCTATATTTCTGTTAAAAACAAACAAACAAACAAACAAATTCATGAAATTTTGAGATAATTGTGATCTTTGTTTTTATCTTTAAGATTAAGAACTATGGTATTTGAAGAGGGCCAGGAGGTTAATTATATGACATATTAATTAGTTTGCTTTCCTGCAAGGAATGAGTTAAAATGGACTAGAGCTGAAAATCCACCACTTCTTAAGTAGTTTATAGCTCATTCCAACCTTGTTCTGAGAGGCTCTGCTGGATCTCTTGACAATGTCAGAATGTCAGCACTAGGAATAGAGAGTATGTGCTTAGCATAGGTGGTGTCTCTTGAGATAACCACTAGGTAACCCGGGTCTCAACTAGACTGCACTGAGATTATGCTAGCTAGTGACTGAATTCTCTTCCTGTTTCTCAAGAGTCAACTGGTAGAAATATCCTGTAATTTTCATGAGGCACAAAAAGAGCCCATTAGGGGATAGTCAGATTAATATACGGTCGGCATTCAGGCTCACTTAGTGTGGCATATTCAAATAATAGAAAAAGAAAGGCCCTGGGAAGAGAGCCAAAAGAACCATTGGAAAAGATGGAAATGTTATGCCAAAATGTGTAGAGATCTACAGGGATAATGAACAAAGGGAGTGGGAGAAGATGGGAGAGAGCGAAAGGAGAAAGGTAAGGAGGGAGGGAGACAGGGAGAGAGGGAGGGAGGAAGGGAAGGAGGGAGGAAGTCTGCAATGCTGAGGTAAAGGCGACAGAGAGCTAAGTTTGAACATGGCTTCATTCAGTTCCATAAACATGCATAAATGTAAGAGCATCATTTATTAGACTCACCACTAGGGTGAGGTAAAAATGAGGAAAGAAGTGAGATGAACAGACCTTGCTTATGGGCTGGATGGAGGCACCTGGCCAGTTTCTATGGTTCTCATTAAGTAAGTAAAGGGGAATCTACAATAAGGCATCTTCCTATGCTAAATTACATTTTAATCTAGGCTGCCTGTGCCTGTCCGTTTTAAGTTCATTTATGCTTGGAATTGCTTTTATTTGTTGGTTTCTTGTTTCTAAATGGCATTGTGTAGGCTTTTGGATTTTTGTTTCAGTCATCTCTCTATATACCTGTGTCTGATATTTTAGGCAGCATGCACATGCCACTCCAAACTTCCTGGTACAAGTAGATTCCTCCTTTCTGGTCAGCTTGCCTCCTTTTCAATCACTAATAGAACCCATGTCCTACTCCATGGCACTGTGATATTCCTCTAAAATGGTGGCTGCTATCATCACCTTGACTGACCAAGAGAGATCCAGAAGGAAACAATAGATTTTCTCACATTCCTCTTCCTCCCTAGTGTAACACTCTGCTTGGCTTTCTCTTGATCCTATGAAGAATAAATGCAATAGCATATTTACAAAGGTGACCTATGACAGGCGACCAACCTTATGTCCCAAGATGGTCCAATCCTTCTATAGGCAGCCAGCAAGTTAAGTCAAAAAGTCACAGTAAACGGTGGGTGGGCACAGAAAGAAGGAGCCAGCATGCTAATTAACTGTGAACCTGAGTCTCATTTAGAAGATGGATAGCAAAAGTCTGGAACTCTCTCAGGTCTGGTTCAGACTCCTTTAATTCCTCTCCTTTATTGCATCATTCTCTAAACACAACTGCTTGACTGAGGCAGGGAAAGTCAGGGAGATTCTGAACTAAGGATTGCCTAAAACTGCCAGCCAAACTTTAGTTGACTCATGGTTATTAGTCATGCTTTACTAAAATCATTCAAAAAATGCAGGAAATAAACATCTTTAAGAGTAAAGAGGGCCACCATTTGTTTCAAACTGAAATTCACTGGCCTTTATGTGGTAGTTAATATTCCTCGCTGATTCTGATTGTTACCAGTTAACTACAAGATTGCTATCAACAGGAAGCGATGAGGATGGGAGTTGTTCATTATAACAGGGATCGTGTTGAAGTTACATAGCAGTAGAATTTGTTCTTGGTTTGAATGACTTTTTGATTTGCATCCTTCTTTCTGTGCTATAATTCACAAAACTGACTTTGCTATGTTTTGTGGGGTATGGAACACTGCAAATTCTTTCAACTGGAGCTCAGACACGTACCTCACTCTGTTAGTGTGGAGTTCATTTGAAGCAGGGCTTTGAGATAATTCCTATTTCTTAGGTTTGTATTCTTTTCTCAGCTTCTATCTCAATGATGAGGATGCCACGTTACAGCATGTTGCTACTTTAGTACAACAGGGACCCCAAAATGATATGCACATTTAAACAGCCTCAGCTCACATTCAGGTTGCCAGGAGTTTCATAAGGGAGGAATAGATGCTGTAGGTCACTGAATTTGAACTTGATCTGCTTGCATTATTGGGGTAATAGTCAGCTGAGGGGATATATAGCATTCATCAGTAAAGTGCCACCAAGAAAAAATAACATATAGCACTTGCATGTGTGGCTAATGAGAGTTCATATCAGACACACCCATAGCTGAAGACCAATCACATTTGAAATTCTTTCAAGTTGCTTGGGGATTGTTCTCTGCTCTAGTTCAAGAGAAGACAGCAACATCACGTAGCCTTCTCTTTCTAAAGATGTATCATGGAGAACAGGAATTGTTCTACATGGAAAGTCAACACCACCACCAACAAAAGAACCCCAGAGGCACAGAGTGATAGATAAAGCTAGATCTGAATGTTGAACGTAAGCCAAATTACGCAACCTTGCCCGATGGTAGTAATAGTGAAGCTTCGACTCCTTGGACATTTCAGTGTGCTGTCAGAGGATATATTGACAGAGGTATGGGACAGAGTTGTGATGAAAGTGTTCCAGAGAAAAGTGCCAGAAAACCATCTGCACAGGTGCAATCCCTTCATCTTATGTAAAACTCGAAGAATGAGATGTCATACAAACTTGAAAAGTGTGTGAACAGTTGATACTTCACAGGAAAACTACTGCTCTGTGCTATAGCTCATGTGACTGAGAAAAGGCAAGCATGTCCAAAGCACCTGTCATGATTTTAATGAGAAAATAGTTATATGTTAATACTTCTAAAATTTATATTATATATACTAGTAAGTGTAGGGTTGTGGGTTGCATGTTTCATCAAAACATTTTGAAAGTGGTGAGATTATGATAATTTTCTTGTTCATTGTTAGGAAAATGGTACAGTTTTGACTTGCATTCAATATATACACAGATTATAGTACTGTGCGGTGTCATGTATGTATGCATACATGCATGTATGTATGTACACACGTGTATATGTATTATGTGTTTATATATGAATACATGTTTATATGTGTGTATATATGTATGGAATGAATGCACTGATGGATGGTTAAACATACTGGCATATAAATTGATGTAAGTAATATACTAGGGTCTATACTTTACCTCATTATAATTAGGCTGTAATAAAGTGACCTCTTAGTTCATATTCCTTACTTCTGCTTCACAAAGTTGAGATATAGGAGAAGTTCCAGCAGTTGGTACCTGGTATATGAATAACTTTCTGTGTTGGTTTGATTAGAGTGTTCCCCATAGTCTCTGATACTTAAATGCTTAGTCATCAGGGAGTTTCACTACTTGAAGTGGTGAGAATATGTGACCTTGTTGGGGGAAACCTGTCATTGAGGATGTTCTTTGAGGTTCCAAAGTTAAAGCCAGGCCAAATGGCTTCCTCTCTTCCTGTCACCTGCATATCTAATAAAGAATTCTCAGCTGCTTCTCTAGCACCATGTCTGTGTGCCATGTTCCCCACCATTATGGCAACAGACTAAACCTCTGAAATTGTAAATGAGACCCAATTAAATGTTTTTATAAGGGCTTCTGGGATCATAGTGTCTTTACACATCAACACAACCCAATTAAGACACCTTCTAAAAGCAAATTCATCACTGGATTCCAAAATAGTGACTACAGTATTTTCTGCCCCAAGATTCATTTCACGCACTTAGTTTGCTTTGTTGTAGTCTTAGAGGGTCTAACACAGCGAAGAATTACCAGCTTACTGTTGTTTTCCTTCTGGTACACATTAAATCTGCTGAAGCAACTGAAAATTGTAGCCCTTTGTTCAGAAATATATTTTGTTTAATTGAACTGTGTAGCAAAATTTATATGAATTGAAGCCATAAAAAGTAAACATTTTTGGTGTTTGTGTTTATTGAGAATATGTATGTGTGTGTGCGTGCGTGTGCGCGCGTGTGTGTGTGTGTGTGTATGTGTGTGTGTTTATGTGTGTGGGTGGGTGGGTGTGTGTGTGTGTGCATGTGAATATTTGGGCATGTGTGTGTCCATGTGCATATTTGTGTGTGTGTATATGTGTGAATTCTTCTGTGTGCATGTGTTGGTGTTGGACTTTATATCTTAAATTTCTAAAGTTTATTGCTTCTAATGATGTAGCAAGGTTGCAATATGAATACTGAACATAAATGACTTAAAGTGCTTGCTAGCATCTTACAAGATAGAGCCCCTAGGTACACATTCCTCTCATTCTTGTTTGAAGCCCTAGGATGGAGTCATGCCTGAAAAGCTACAGATCTATACCTTTCTGCCATGGGTCATCCTTCTCCCAGTGGTACTAATGGTGTTACTTCTTCTTCATCCTGGGAAAAGATGGCCTGCCTGCACTGTGTTCCTACCCTTATGATGTCTTCTCTTTGGTTGCAAATGTCTAGAGCCCCAAAGCTATTTCTTCTCTATATTGAACTGTTTGTGCTATTGAATCACAAGGCCTGCAAAACTATGTATAGGATTAAGAGAGTGGTCTTTAACTATGTGGATAAAAGTTTAAATTCTTAAAGTCGAACTATCACTGTTTTAGAATACACAGTGTATTAATAGAAAAAGCAAATTCCCCTTGTAATGAGAAGAATAAAGGAATGTGTTGCATAATGAACATATGACTCAAAGTCTGTGTTTCTTTAGATGAGAAATAAATCTTACAACATAGAGCAGATTAAAAAGAAATGACCCAAGTATGTATTGTGATAAAAATATTCACTCAGGAGCCTTTCTGTTTATCCTATTCAATATCTTCCAGGCATTTATTATCCACAGTCAACGCAGAAGCCACTAGCCAGTTCCTAAATGCCAGGGCTTTAAATGCCTGTCAAAAATGAATTGGTACCTTATTTTTATAAGGACACTTTGTAATGCAAAAGGGCAAAATGGCATACTCTCTGAGGAAATATGTGGTTAGACTGCTAAGACAATATTTTTTTAAAGATAGATAACATCTCCCTTCACAAAGAAATTGAGTAACTGAAGTTTCCTCCAAGGTTCTCTCAGACATTTAATAAAGAGCCAGTTTATCCCAGAGAATATGTGGCAGATACCAGCTGCCTACTCAGGGAGGGGTGCAGCAAAACTAGGAAAAGCACCTGCTGACGGGGTTTCATGAACCTGACTGTTCTCACTCCAGGAGAGCATTCAGAATCTGAGCACTTGCTTGGGCCAATTCTGCTGTCAGTCACCAGTGTCAATCGGAAAAGGATACCCAAGGCTCGGGCCAGATTTACAGAGCTGTTCATGGTGTCCATTGAATCTTAGGTCCACCCCACAAATAACCATCACCACCCCCACTAACAACAACAGCAACGACTCAGTAACAACAATAAAAGCAAACAAACAAAAACAAATACAACTAGAAAGATTCATCCAGACCTTGGCACAGTACCCCGGGGGAAGAACGGGCCCTGCATGGCCTTCTTGAATAAGAGCTGAGCTGGAGAGGTAAATTAAAGCACAAGGGAGCAGGAAAGCCTCCCACAATGAGAGCAAGGGAAGGAAAGTGGCTTTAGAAAGGGGAGAAATGAAACAAAAGCCAGGAAGCAGCATTAACAACTTTTACTGGGTGTACATAGTTTTTTCCAAATGTCCAGTAGAATTTCCAGAGAGCTAAGCCGATTTCAGTAGATGACCCCTGGTGAAGAGTGACAGTAGGGTAGAGTCTGTTAGTGGTAGTGGCTTCCACTAGTAGCAATTATGAA
The DNA here is from genome assembly GCF_021556685.1 of Rattus norvegicus. Classification (NCBI taxonomy): domain Eukaryota; kingdom Metazoa; phylum Chordata; class Mammalia; order Rodentia; family Muridae; genus Rattus; species Rattus norvegicus. Next base: position 14,955,673 of record NC_141549.1, on the reverse strand, counting down.
TTCAGTTGGAAAATTTCCCCCACTCAGAATTAGGCAAAATCAGTAACTAAGTCCCTATTTTAAAACTACTTACCACAATGCCAAAAGACACAAGATGGGAATTTTCAAGGGCCCTATCATTTGCATTTTCTCCTGCCAAGAAAGGGAGAATGAATGTGATAAATTACATGGTGGAAGCCCTGAGTCCCTCTGGCCATTGCTGGCCCTGTGTCTCATGACATCCTAGACGCTGGAAGCAAGAACTCATCCTTTGATTCTGTGCAGGTGTCTATCCTGTTGCCTGTGAGTCAACATTTCTGAATGTGAGGTAAGCAGGCTACTATGCAGCTATCAATCTACCAGATTCCAAAATTCCCATATGTTAAATAATATGTTAATTTTCTAGTTTTGTGATTTGCATCTTAGTTGCAGAGATTAAATTTCCTCCTCATTAATATCACATTAATATCATGTTCTAAATTATGAAAAAATGTATCCATTTTTGCAGGTTTTGCAGGTCACCTATTATGGGGAAATTTGTTATGCACAGACATGCCTCTAAGCCTAGGTACTACGTTCTATGTACTCTCAGGCAAGGGCAGAAGTGTCTGTCATTGTCTTTGCCACTAAGAATTTCTTGGGAAGTAAAACATCATCAAGCAAACATTTTGGGGGGAATTCTGGGTGTTTCCTAGAAGGAGGTGGTGGAGAAGCTAGACCTAGAAGGAAGGAAAAAATGTTATGCGCTTATAATAATATGTATTGAGATATGTGATATAAATACATAAAATAAATGCATCTTTTATATGAAGTGGACTGCATTTTTGTAACTATGGGTAGACTGTGTATGTAGGGCATTTTCAGTAGTTCATTGATCTTCCACAACATTCCTGCCCTTATTTATAGCAAGTCTAATAATAGGTACCCTGAAGCCTTTGATTTTATAATACCTGCAAACCACAAAAGAATTTATTTGAATTTTTGAAGGTCTTATCTCTGATTTCCTTCAGTAAAGTTACCTTTGATTTACGCCTTTGGATAATTCAGCCTGATTTTTGAAGTAGGCTTCAGTTTAGAATTGAGTTTTAGAAAGAATTTATATCTCACCTCTTCAAGCCACAGAAATTGAGTATAAGTGAGAAATCCTGAAAATATTCAGCTGAGCCTTTATTAATCTATTGGCTTTTAAAAAACCAAAATTATAAGCAACAATATAAAATAAATATTGAAAAATTAAAATACAATTAGATTTCTAGGATGAAAGCTTAGCAGTAAGTAATACTAATATATGTTTGTGTTGACACACATTTTTAAAGAAATATTTTAAGTGAGAAAGCATTTTACTTAAAATTCACTTCTCATTAGGTATGATAAGTATACTCTATCTACATTAATGAAGTAATTGAGAAAAGAGCCAATAAATTAAGGCTCATCATAAAAATAAGGATAGTGGTTTTATTATTTAAGAGACCAAAATTATTTCCTTCATGTCAATACCCATCCTTGAGTTTATTGGATTTTCTGGAACAATGGCATTACAATTCTACTTATTACTTGATTATTTAATCATTACAAGAAGGTGAATTTGGGATGCTTTTCATATTAGTACATGTTTAGTCACTATGCTTAAATATCTCACACAAACATGTTAAGAAAGTTTTATTTTGGCCCATGGTTTCAAAACTTCTAGTGTACAGTTTTGGCTCCTTTGAATTACATCCAAAGTGTGGTAGAATATCAGGATATTGGGAAATTGTGCTTAGAATATGCCTTATTTGGTATACAGAAACTAGAGAGAGTAGAAGCATGAATCAGTTGCAATCTTCACAAGTGCCCCTCTTCTTATCTGCTTACACCCCATGTTATGAAGTTTTTACTCCTTTCAAAATGATACCCTCAAAGGGATCCAATTTCTAATATTAAGCCTCTGTTGACTACATCATTTCCTGGTCAAAGTATGGTATTCTGAGAACAGCTATGAATATGTTGTCAGTGACAAGGATAGGGATTATAACTGCCATTTGCATGATAATTTCTTTCCTACTTGTTAAATTAAATTACATATATTCTGGACTAAATAAAGAAAAAGAGAAGGCTAGCCAATATGTGCATGCTGCATTCTTCCCAGTGAGTGATGTACTTTGCAGCCATTGCCCATGAATATTTGACCCCAGCTTCTTTAACGTTTCTAAAAGAACTCACAACAAAACTCTCTAGGATGCTTCCTGGCCTCATATTAACTACGTAATTGTTACTTCATGTTGCAAGGCATTTAGCCTAGACTGATTATTCACAAGGTTCTCAGTTCTCTAGCATGCTCATGGCCATTGTGAGAGGATCTAGCCTCCGGTAGCAGAATTTAGTTTATTAAGCCTTCTTTTATAATGGAATGCACGCATTGGTTTTGTTTTTCTAGAGAACTCTGTTTGACACAGGATTTACTTAGTTCCCTCCCATCTGACCATGGACTTTATTGGTTTTTCAGCTGTTGCTCCAGCTGGCCTGCAGACAGTCAGCACAACTTCGTGCTTATGGAAGGATCAGACCTTATATCTTGATCCTTTAAGTCATATTTATGATGGGACAATTTCTTTAACTCATTTTCTCCTCTCTACTTCTAATGGACAGCTAGTGAAGGAATTTTTTAAATGAAAATGTCATTCAGCCTCCCTGCTTCCAAGTTTGTAATCTGTATCCTCTTCTTAATTTAGAAAGAAATCACTAAAAGTTTTAATCATTCATGATAAAGTTCCATTGTGTCTGTGTTTGCATATGTGTAAGAAGGTATGCCCTTGCTTCAAGTGACACTGAAGTCATCATTTAATTGAACATTGATCATCAGGGCTGTGAGAATAGCTCTTGCCATCCAAGCATGAGAAACCGAGTCTGTCTTAGATAACATGGAACACAAAAGCTGGTGTGTTCCTGTGTGCGTATAATATCATATCTGAATGAAGTGATACACGTCTTTCCACTGAACATGCTAGCTAACCAGCCTAACCTACATGGCCAGTGAGAGATCCTGTATTAAAGAAGTAGAACAAAGGAAGGATGCATGGACAACTTGCTCTCTGGCCTGCTACACACACACACACACACACACACACACACACACACACACACACACACACACACAAAGACAGAGAGAGAAAGAGAGAGAGAAGGGAGAGAGAGAGACAGAGGCGCACACACACAGACACACAGACATACAATTGTATGTATTTTCATTGGATGTATTTGTGTTTTTCCCATTATTTACCAGCTCTTTTTTCTCTCACATTCCTTTGAATATCAGTGACTGTAGAATTATATCTCAATAATTAAGTCTTAGCTATTAAATAAGAACTGACTCAAAGGGAATCTGTTCCTTGCTAGTGCTATAACTTTAAGCAAATCTGTGATATTTTGGCAGAAATAAATTTTCTAGGTGGAGGCCAAAAATATATGTCACCACAGGAAAAAACCAACAACTCGATTTTGTGCTTGACTGCATGAAGACAATAGAGGCATTCATGTTAGACAAACATTTGGAGCAGTTTCTAGAGACTTCAACCCTTTGCTGTCTTGATGATGATATATTTATCCGATTTTGTCTATCAAAACTCTGTTCCTTTGAGTGCCTATCATTCAAACCTTGTATAGCCTTTGACAATCTATTTTGGATTAGGCTACAGGTTGTCATCCGCATCTTTTCTTCAGCTATAGAAGTATACCTACATGTGCATGCACACACGTGTGCACACACACACACACACCCTCAATCAAACAGTCAAATGACCTTTTAGTCAAAATTGCATGTCATTTAATTATTTGCTAGACTCATTAATTGGCAACAGTCTTTGCAGATCCTCATTAGAATTAACAATATTCTACTTTAATTTATAGAATATCTGTCATTCTTTCTGCTCAGCTTGAAAGGGGCATGCATATTTCAAAATCACTTCTAAATCATGAGATTTAGCATTTTCCTCCGTGACATCTATTTTAACATATAATTAAAAACATGGCCTTTTGATCTATAAAAATATACTTTGGAAAGGAATACAGCCATCTTTAAGTTTTTATATCATTCTTTCCCATGGGCTATTTTTAACCTAGGAAAGACTGAAAAGGTGGAAGAATTTTCTATAATGTACCTGTTTGGCTTGAAATGAAAGAGAGGTGGTTGGCATGGCATAATGGCCTTCAATGTCTCAGATTCCAGGCTCCATTCTCTTTCTTGTTCACAGCATCAGTTTCAGGGGACTTTGATAACTCTCAGGGCTTTAGTCATCTCATCTGTCAAATGGGGATGCTCAAGGCAACATGCACTATAGTACATGTTTTAGAATTAAGAATTCTAACTTATGCATGGGAATCTAACTGGATTATTTATACCATGCTGTGACGTGGGTCTTACTGATGTAAATTATGGATGAACTGTTAGGGAAGAGTTCTGCTGATTCTTAGATGATCTACCAATTCATGCTTAGTCTTTGAGAGTCTTATTCCTTCTGTGTGTACCACAAATAGGAAGAAGGTATTGTCATTCTAGACACCATTTGTTGTGCACATTAAGGAAAAAATCTTGCTTTATTCAAATTTTAATCATCTGCCCACACTGGTGCCTTCATTGCCTCCAAGGGATCTTTGTTCGGTGGATCACAGTGGTTATCTTAATTCCTTAACATCTCACATACCTTCCAGGATGAGGCCAGAGGAAGATGGAGTGGTCCATGGACTAGTTTGTGTTGGAGGACTACAAGGTCCTAACAACCTCACCAGGTAATAGGCTTTTAATATTATCCTATTTCATTCTCAGGGTAACTTAGGCATAAACTTGGGAAGTCCACACAAATGGAGAAGATGAAATTTAGACCTAAATCTCACTCCAGATCATCCTAATCGTGTGTCAAAAACCTGGTTGAAAATGAGCAAATATTAGGCATGATTTTTTTAAGGTAAAATGCATATCAGATAAGATTCTCACAGTAGTTGTGTGAGAATACTGGAATTTGTAACTGTCTTATGGATTCTGAATGGAGATGCTGGAAAAAGCAGAACTGAAGTAGGAGGGGACAGGATATTCACTCATTGTCACTGAGTCATTTGTGACTTCATTAAGCATCCAATATCCCTAGAGGCACAATGCGTTGGCTTTAACAAAAGACAAATTTTATCATAGAGACTTGCTGTGCACCAGTCAATGGATACGTTAGTAAATGGGGTATCGAGTGTTGAGTGAAAGAATTGTAGTCTTTTGTAAAGATTAGAGGCAAATGCTCAACTGCTCTACAGCAAAGTAAAATACAGTATGGTTGAAGAAAGTGGAGATAATAAGTAGGTTGAGCAGGTCCTCAGATTAGTGAAAAAGGAGGGCTGTCTGGGTAACTCATTAATATGACATGTAAAGGTTAAAGATGAGAGGTACAATAAACCTGGAGGTTACATGGACATCATAGATTGGGAGCAGAATGTTTAGAAGTCCTGGGTTAAAAACTACTTGGCTTCCTTGAGGATCTAAATAATGTTCCTAGTCATAGGAATAAGATTAGTGAGGTGCAGAGAAAAAAGGAGATGTGGTCTGAAATGATGGTGTGTGTCTGTGTGTCTGTGTGTGTATGTGTGTGCATGCATGTGTGCATGTGTGCATGTGTGTATATGTGTCTGTGTGTGTATGTTTTTTTGTATGTCTGTGTGTCTGTGTGTGCATGCATGTGTGTATTTGTGTGTGTATATCTGTGTGTACATATGTATATGTGTGTGTCTGTGTGTGCATGCATGTGTGTGTCTGTGTGTGTATATCTGTGTGTACATATGTATATGTGTGTGTCTGTGTGTATGTGTGCATGTGTATATAGATGTGTATGTTTGTGCATATGTATGTGTGTACGTGTATGTTTATATGTGAGTGTCAGCTATCAATGAACAGAGAGAAAATAATTCAAATAGTTCCAGTACTATGTGAATACTGCTCATTCTCTATATACATCTTTGGTTTTGGATAACAATAATATATTTTTTCATAAGACAGCAAGATCATGATTGTGCCAGCTTGAGGCTGGAGAAATATCTAAGTGGTTAAAAGTGCACACTGGTTTGCTGAGGACCCACATGTGAATACTGACACTCATGTTAGATTTCACAGTCATCTTTAACTCTGCTTCCAGAAAATCTAACAACTTCTTGCCTTGACAAACACCCAAACACATGCTAACACACAGGCAAAGACATATACATAATTAAAAGTAGAAGTAAAATCTTTAATAGAGATGGGCCTGACATTGTTAAGGTCTCATTCCAAGTTCATGCAAACCAAATAACTTGTTGTTTGCGCCTCTTTCTCACTTCTGTTCCTGGGTGTGCTTGACTCTAAGTGCCTCAAAGTAACATTCCTCAAAGAGAGGGTGACTATCTTTAAGATGTGCCCTACTTGATGTTATAGTGTGTTGTACAGTCCACTCTGTAATGGGCAGTGCAGATGTTGATGCCTAGTTCAGACACAAAAGAAAGGGAGATCATAGACAGTGATCCGGCATCCTGCGGAAAGCAGAGTAAAATACTGCTTTCTGATTTCTAAGAGTATTTCTCTAATAATGTTTTGAGGAAATTATTTAAAAATCATCACTAATTGTATGAACTTAGAAATTTTTTGACTTAGCAGTTTGCTCTATTTTGTATTGAGACAGCTACTATTTTTATCTATCCAAAAAATAAATTGAATTATTTATATTTATGGCAACTGCTCTCTTGGGTATAATTAATATTTGTGATCATTTCAGGTTCAGAACTCTAGTCAGAACCCTTTGATTGTTATTATTAGCATATCCCTGGTATCTCCAGGTTCTCCCCTCCACTTGCTTCTTTCTCTTTCTCTCTCCTTCTCTCCCTCCCCTCTATTCTCCCTTTCCTCCCCCTCTCCCTTTATTTATACTCTTATTTGTCTAAGTGGCAGTTTCTACACATGCATTGCAAAAGTGCTTTGGGGACAGATATTTACATATAATTATCATGATGTAAATGGTGCAAGAAAGAAAAAGGCACTTAAACATCAGAGCTACATAGCCAAGGAGGAAGATGTCATGTAGATGTTATATATATAACTAAGAATTTAAAGAAATGCTTCAGACTAGAAAACCTATAAGCTTGTGGATAAACTAGGAATCTTTCCCCCACAAGAATCCTTAATAATTACCAAGTGATTATTATTATTATTATTAGATACATATGACAGGTTTTACTTAGCTACTACATAAGGTATCTGCAGAGCAAAAGTACATGAAGTTAAGATAGTACCATACAGCAGGGGCCATTACATGCCAAGAAGAATAGTTCAGATATTTATTTAACAAGTAGGGAGAATTCAATTAAAAATCTATGAATAATTTAATGCCAGAAGGAAATTTTTCTGATCAAGCCTGTAAGACTGTCTACAAATTACTATAGAAATAAAGTCCACTGTAAAGTGTCTCCCAATTAAACAAATATATAGTTTTTATTTGTACTGAGCAACAATTCGTCAACTCTGTATTAAACAATTTGGAGGTTTATAATTTGTTAAATGGTTGCATATATGTTTAGAGGAAATATATGCCTCTGAACTTATTCATAAAAAATAAATCAACACATTATAAAAATGTGAAGTCATGCTTGTTATATATGTAAAATGGGTGTCTGGATAGAACCAACACTGCAGGAAGTCATAGTAAAATGACCAACCTTTTTATGTGAAGAATGTATTTCAGGTATTTCAGGTTTGGGCTTGCTGCTCAGATGTCTGCTTGGGTCATTGTCAGAGAAAAAATGACCTTCTTCAATGTTCCTTGCTTGGGTATCTTTTACTGCATAACTAATTAACCAAAGCCCAGTGGGGTAAAGCAATGTTTTCTTTTGGTTATGAATCTGTGAATTGTGAATTCAATGAGGGCCCATATAGCTCCCAGGCAATTCCCTGTAAATTATGGTCAGACATTGTCTGTACTAGAGTTAACTGAAAGAATTGGTCACATATTTTCCAGTACTCACTCGCAGGGATTGGCATCTGAGATAAGCTCTGGGCTAGGAATTAGGCTGCAGCCATAAACTAAACTATCTGCCTGGGTCTCTTCATTTTGTACTTGCAAAGCAATCAGAATTCTGAATTTGGCCAACTATTCCTGGAGAACCAGGGACAACAGAATTTGCAAGGCCACCTGCATTTTAAAATGTCCCCAGGATCTCTCTGTTCATCTGCAGTCACAGTTTATATAGGTCCATAAAAAAAGTACCATGGAGCCTGTCTCCTTATAAGGAGATTGTTAACAAAGGATGCTCATTTTAAAATGTGGGATATTTCTCATAGAATTTCAAAGCATTACTTATTGAGTAGACTTACTTTAAATGTTAGAAGACAAATTCATGTGACAAATTTCTCTAGTGCAAATACCTTGAAATCACATTTCATATAGTTGTCTTTGAATATATAAATATGTGTGTGTTTGTGCACATGCATGTGTGTGTATACATAAATATATATTTTATGAAAGCAAAAGCAATCGCATGTAATGGTCATAATAGTAATTCCACAAGGCTAACATATATGAATATTAAGTTGATAAAACTATTTTGAAGTTCTAGAGATAATGCCTTTTTGATGTACAATTCATGTCCCTTAAATAAATCCTTGAAAATGTATACAAATTAATGTTTTAAAAATCAATATGTATAAAATCCATTTAAGTCTAACTGCTTTCAAAATATTTTTACCACTCTTCCTTCATTATCCCTGTGATTGGTGGCAGGCAATCCCGATTTCCTCATTCTTCCAGCTCCTAGCAACCACAAATCATGTCTTTATTTTGCAGTCTGAATTCTGGGCCTTCAACAGAAAGGGATTAATTCAATGTACACCCTCTTTGTCTGCTCGCTTTGATCCTTCACAGGTGTTATATGTAACTATGAATGTCATCATCAGTGCCTTCATTAAGTCCTTTCCATGACAGCACAATCACTACTGAAACCAGAGAACGAACTTCTACCCCATGCATTTAGAACATAATAAGACAATACACTCACCAGTGTTCTGCTTTTAAAACTTGAGTGGAAGAATGAGGTGGAAGACACATGTGGAAAGCCAGTCCCTCAGGTGGGCCTACTCCATACACAAGAAGGCTTCAGGTGCTGAGTGGTTACTTTTCTGAAGTCTTATCAAATAGATAGTGCAAAGTCCTATGACAAAGACAAACTTTTAAGGAGAGATCACTGAACTCTAAAGCCTATAACTGAATCAGATTTGTGTAACCCAATTGCAGCCGACTAACTCTCCCTCTTCCACTAACCTCAAGGATAGGTTTAGCTCAAGCAACTGCAAGCTGACATTTTGAGAGCTTAGAGAATGGATATTTAGATACTCAGGCATACAGGTAGGAAGTCTGTGGTTTGGACTGTGGTTAATAGACCAAAAGAATATATGAACAACCATATGACCGCCATAACATTGTTCGTTCTGAACACAGTGGACATATTTTTGAACCTTTGGTTTTAATCATCAAGCAAGGAAATTAATCATTATATAACCCCATAGCAAGTGGTATGCTCTTCACTCCTTGGTCACTCTTACCCTAGAAATCTGAATCCTAAGCTTTGGACTTGATTTCTTTAATTAAGAGACTTAGATACATTTAGCTCCAGTCCTGTAAGTTTACTGAGTCACTGAGATAGAATTCATCATTAAATTTTGACATACTCTCAGTCAAAGAAAGAGCTATTTCTTTGTATATCATTGGGCTCTGATCATTGTGTGGCAGGGTGTGTGTTTAATAGAAGTACAGGAAATTAAAGGTTGAGATTTAATCATTAGAAATTCCATTTATTTTTATAGTAGCATTCTGATTTAGGTGAGATTGGTAAGGGGATAGAGAGAACAAGGCAGTTAGGTGTACTAGAGTAGATTCCATGAAATAACTGATTCAATTCATAAATGTCAAGTCAAGATGGGAAAAGGATCCAGAGTCCATCCCTGAGTGACACAAAACCACTGGTATGACTAGCACTTGTGCGGTTGATGCCTGTGATGGTTGATATCAAATACTAATTTGATCACCAAAGAAAAACATCTTTGGGCATATCTCTGAGGATTCTCTAGATCAGGTTCATTTACAGTGGAAGCCACAACTTCAGTGTGGGCAATAACATTTCATGGGATGGGACCTGTACTGAATAAAAAGCAGAAAGAAAAAAACTAGCACCTGTATTCACAGTTCTCTGATTCATAATTTGAATGCAATGTGGACAGTCAGCTTCTAATGCTACCTCACCTTAACTGCGATGATGGACTTTATCCTCTATCAACCAAAATAAACCATTAGGTTTTATGTTTCTTTACTCAGCTATTTATTCTGTCATAGCAAGGAGACAAGTTACTAATACAATGAATATTATGTCAATGGTAATCTATTATTGTATTATAGGAAAAAACCTCCCTACTACAGCAAATGGTGACTTAAAGGTATTGTTAGCAACAAATTCTTAAAGATGTATTTAAAATTGGTAACTAATAACAAAATCATTAAAAGGAAGAAAATAGGAATGTGGTGATGTCATTGTGTAGTTGGGGGCTTTCAAGGGTACAGCTTTTACGTGTGTGTGTGTGTGTGTGTGTGTGTGTGTGTGTGTGTGTGTGTGTAGTACTGATGCTTCTATTAAGGTATTGGCTCACACAAATTTGAGGTTTGGAACGTCAAAAATCCAAATCTTTCAGTAGACTGGACATTGCATTATGATTTCTAGTATGAGGAAGAATTCTCTTGTTTTGAAATTCATTGATCATGTATATATATATATATATGTATATATATATACATATATATATACATATATATATATACATATATATATATACATATATATATACTAATTTAATATGCAGTCACATAATACAAGCCTTGCCAACAGGAAATTAAGATTAATCATCACAGAGGAAACATGAGTTAAATGAGTTCAGGCTTGAAGGTGTGGATTGCATGTTCTGATGGATTAGAATTGTAGAAATTCTCACTAGGCTTTGGGAGATAAAAGCTGTTCATAAGCAATCACTGTTCCCTACTGTGTTCACCCATTTTTATTTAGAAACTTGCTTACTCTGAAAAAATCCCCTCTCGCATTTGCATGGCCTATTGTTAAGCGAGGGAGCATTTGCTGGGCTTCCCAGTCCAGCTCGTTTCCATCGCTCTGGTCCAGCAGAGCGTTGTAAATGTCTACCATAAAGGTTTGCTAGTTATTGCCCTTAATTTGTATTGAGACGGAAGCAAAGAGAAGGAAAAATACACACGCAGGAGTCTTGTAATTATGCTACATGAAATTATTAGGCAATCTAGAAAATTGTTAGTGGGAAGCTGCCCATCATGCATAAAAAGAATTTTGATTTCGACATCCAGAGTTTAATGTGAGAATGATTGTAGGGAGACCACACTGTTAATTTTTCCTCTAATTATTTGAGCACATTTGAATTTGTTTTAAAGAAAGCGATAGCTTGAGAAAGTTGAATCACTGCAGTCAAGATAATCCTGGTTTGGCCGTGTGACAAAGTTCATTTTCTAAGACGTGCTGTGACCAGTAAAACTATGAGAGCAGCAAACGGCATGTGTTCTTTGTTTCCCTTACCCCTCTAACTACAAGTTGTAAATAACTGACATATTTCCTGGTAAACTGAAGAATATTATGCTGTAGGCATATCTAGGTTTTTCAGATAATTTTGTCTGAAATGCTGAAAAATCTCTAAACTTCCAGTTCTCATGACAAAATTATTCATTCAAATATTTTTCAATATTGTGACATGTATTTTAGTATAAAAATTGTAGTATGTTGCCATTATTATTATTAATTTCTGGCAAATTTTAAGCAATATATAGTTAATTTAAGTAAGTTACGTCTACAAGGGTTGAAAGCATATCGTTTTTGGGTATTGATGTAATTAATTTACACATATTTATTTTTAAAAATTCACTGGTTCATGTCAGGAATGATTTTAATCTCAGGCTTTTAATGCAAACAGTCAAGAGATTGTCAGAGGAGAATCTCCATACGTTGAGGCTTGCAAGTTCTACTGGGTAAGTTCCAGGATATCCAAGACTACATAGAGAGACCAGTATCTTAAAAACAAAAGCCAAAAAAGTGTTCTGTAATATTTTAGGGACTATAATTCATACTCTTTGAGCAGTAGGAAAAATTCTTAGTGAATATCTAAAATGTGTGTGTGTGTGTGTGTGTGTGTGTGTGTGTGTGTGTGTGTGTGTCTGTGTGTGTGTGTGAAAGAGAGGGGGAGGTTTGGAAGGCCTGCCACAACTCACATCACTCTAAGTTAAGTAAAATTATCACAGTCCTTTGCTCGCTGATTATAACATGACATTCTGGTTCACTCTTACATGACAGTGGGCTTTCTATGTCCAACTCAGTGATTCTCTCCAAATGGATTGTTCTATGAGAGCAAGACCTACCCACCCCCTCGGAGAGTGCCAACCTGAGAAGGTGGCAAATAAAAATTGTCCTTGTGCTTGTGTGAGGAGACTGTCCAAGCATAGAGAGGGTGGAGGAGAAATGTCATAGCCATCAGAAAGCATAAAGTCACACTCCTTTGGACCTTTAGGTGGAGCCACCTGCTCTTGACCTTATTTGGTCAGGCTCTTGGCAGTTTGGGAACTATTTAACGCAACCTTGCTGAGTTACTCTTACTGGTCTCCACAGCCTCCTACAGTCATTCTACTTGCATTCTGCGTCCATCTTGGCAACATCAATGTTTTCTAGGTGACTTCTGATCCTTTTCTCCTGTGCTTTGCATTTGGAACGAGGCCTACATTGCAAAAGCATTGAGAAAACTCAGATGTCATCCCACTCCTTTGACTCTGTTCGGTAGGTTCCATGATCCTTTGCACACCAATTCTATTCCATACTATTCACACATAAATCTAGAAAGTTGCACGTCAGTGAGAGGCCTTGAAGATTCTTTAAAAACTATCTATATACAGCCCTCAGCATTCAATTATCATTTCATTCTCTAAAAAGGAAAAAAATGAGGCATATTCTAACTCAGCATTTATGTCAAGATCAAGGCTTTCCTGAATTAATCTGTGAAATCATTCATTCTGTTTCTACATCTTCACAAGATCCAACCTATGAAAATTATATATCCTTATTGTCATTCTGATCTGTTTCTAAAATTTTCTGATGTTAGCACAATGACTTTCTCTAGCTTTCTGAAAATAGAAGAAAAGGAGGCTGATAATCCTCAGTTGGTAACATGGTACCTAGTGTTAGATCTGTCCAGTTGAGGGGTGTCCCTGGGAAGTGCTGGGAAGTTGAAATCTAAGGAGTACGCATTGGGAGAGGATAAAGAAAATGGTGTTCAGAAACCAATGTGATAAAATGGGTTTGATGGAAAACGTGTAACACCAAAATGTGTGAGGGCAGGGATCAGATAGAAAACCAGTGCCAGTTGAGATGGCTAGTTGAACTGAATGGTGACAGGGTCTCCAAGTCTTTTTCCCTAGTATTGGTTTTGTGCTACAGTTTTGCTAATAGAACCAAATGCTCAGTGGTTTTTATATGGCACGTTATTTGAAACTTTCAGTGCCCAAATTTAGGAAAACTGAGGCACAGAGAATTGAAGTTAGTAGTCACAGACATTGGGTGATCTAGATCCAAATTAACAGAAGAGACCTAGACTTCCTGCTCCCTATAGTTGATTAGTCCTGTTGGGTGATGGGGTACCATTGGGTGAGGGGTGCCCGTCAGATTTGCATGATTCAATCAGATTTAGTCTGACCTCTGAGAGAACCTATGGGAAAGAGGTCAAAGAGGATGCTGGCCCAGAGTGCTGCGATACAGAGGAGCAACTGAGTGATGATGGTCTTTGAAGTGTAAGAGTGTTATTTTGTGAAGGGAAATTTCACTTTAACGAGAACACCTTGAATTGAAGGCTTTGAATTGGAGAGAAGGTTTTAAATTGCTATCAGAATTTTTCATTTTAGTGACGGAAACATTCCGGAGCCAAGTGTGCCATGCTGTATCTTTCGTGCAGGCAATGATTTGTGGTAAATAACTGCCAGCTCCTCCAGCGTAGGAACCCTGAAGTATGGGTTCAGGAGAAACAGCAATTCACTTCATCTTAGGACGGGACTGATCGTGGTTTTGAACAACAAGGTTTCAGAGATCTTTTAAACCTAATCATCATGACCTGTGAACTTGTGGGTTCATTCTTCAAGGGAGAAAGATTGAATTGTGAGTGTGAAGCTGACTTCATAGTCTAAATAAGTGGACCCAAAAGCAATAAGAAAAAAAAGTGTATTAAATTATACAAGTGGAAAGAAGAATGAACATCTATCCTTGCCTGGTTTACTGGGAACATTAGTATGTTGATGATGATAGAAAGGTCAGCATGTACAACACCCTTTAATGCCTCTTTTATTTTATGTTATGAAACAATATGGTATACTTGTATTGCAACTAAATCATAGAATTTCACAAACATTTGTTTGAGAGTGATTGAGCTGGTTCTTCAAAAGGAGGGATTATTTTTTGAATAAATCAACTTTGTAAAACCAAAACAGAACTCCAAAATGAATTGTAACAGCAGACATTGAACTGATGTGGCTGTACATCAAGAAAATAACTGTTATTTAATAAGTGTAAATATTAAACTGCAATCAATTCTTTTCCCTGTTGAAGTTGTGCTGCCAAATTTAATGGAATAATCACTTTTTTACAACAGGAAAATCGATTAATATCAATTACACCTGCATTTCAAAATACAATCTCTATATATTTTTACTTTAAGAAAAAATTAGTGACTAAGAACTGGAAGATAGTTTTTTTTGAATGGCTGAAGCAGAGTAAGTGGTGCAGAAATCGCTAATCATTCTTCAATCTGCCAATGGATTGGTTGAATTCATTGGTCGAGCCAATGAATTTCTTCCTTAGAACAAGAATTGAGAGCCACAAATCACCTTCCCACATTACAAATATTGATGCAGATGTTTAGAAAAACAAAATTATTTCCCAACTCATGCAAGTTACTAAATTCCTTTGGTTAAATTATTTCTACTTAACTTGGTTTTCCTTTGACAAAATACTCATGAGTACTCAATAACTTTTATTCAGTAGGCTAACTGCATCTCCCTTCATCACATACCTTTACATTTTCAAAGAGATCTTTTAATTTGAAGGAATAGATTTGTACGTAGTCATAGAGTGAACAACCCAGTCTTTCATATATATGATCCAAGGTTTTCCACTATATTCATATTGTTTCATGTTTCCTTTTTTCCCCATGTTTCCTTAAAGTCATGTGATTCAGCATCTATCTGATGACTGTTTGCATGCATTTGACAGAAGGCAGTAAAACAGACTCTTATATGTGCAGTGATGAGTTTTTTAGCCTATGTGGCCCTTTTCAGATGGCTTACTAAAGCAACTCCAGAGAAGTCACCAAGAACTCACTTCTTTCCTGTCCTTCAAAGTTTCCAAGTAAATGGCTAATAAAACCATTCTTCAACACTGTCTCTCTGAAACAATATGTAAGCTTGTTTCTTGGTTGAAATATAAAGCCACAGTTTTTCATGGCACCATATGGGTTTGTAGACTTGCTTTATTATCCAGGGTGACTTAGCCTTCTTTCCCATCAGTCCTAGTTACAGAAGGGATCCTGCCTTCCTGACTCTATGACACAATTGAAATCATTGAGTTATATCTCTTGAGGCAGGTAGAAAAGAACTCAAATTAGGCATGATGTATTTTCGTACTACCACTGTAATTATGAAGCACATCATTGATACCTTGATGCTCATCAGTATTTATCTTATATTGTATTCATCTTCAAGGAAACACAGCACAAAGCAAATTGGATTTAGAATTCACAGAACTGTATTTATTTAATATCTTCCTTTTCATCTTTTGTTCTAAAGATGTCATTCCATTTCATAAAATTTACCTAAGAAATATCTTTTATTTTCAAACTGCAGCTTAGTTTACTTTAGTTCAAATTCTGCAATGTATTACAGTGAGTCTGGAGAACATTGGTTAATTTTTGATGAAGGTAAACAAAGATTGCTATATGACATCACAATGGCTCTTATGAAAATATTTCCTAAAGAAATATATTTTTATTCATCATAAACCTACACAATGACATTTTTAGCAGCACAGATGCCCAAACCTGAAAACAACTGAAATGCCCAAAAGGAAGTAAGTGGGTAAGCAGCTCTACCTGGAAAGGGGTTCTGTAATTAGCAAACATTAATCTATCTCATCTGGGTATATTTCCAGCTATCTTCATAGATATTATTATTTGTGAAAGGTGCCAAAAACCAAATAAACAAATAAAGAAAAGGAAAAGCAAAACACAAAACCTTTTTAATTTCCCAAGCAAAACCTGTAAGAAGCAATTGTAAATTGACTAGAGATTTCAGTGATTGGAATAAGAGTGTGAATGTAAAATGGTCAGTGTAAAAGAACTCCCTGCAGATTGGGGTTTAATCTGTACCCAATTTATTTGTGGCTATAAGAATATCTGCATGCATAAAACTCACAAAAAGTGAATGTCAAAGCTGGAAAATGACTCAGTATTTGCACGACTTTTTATAACATGAGATCAGAATGTAAGCAATCACATGAAACAAAACAAAACAAACAAACAAACAAAAAACAAACAGGCACAACAGCATATGTTTATAATCCAAGTAGCAGTAAGGACAACATCAGATGTCCTATGGATTTCCTAGCCATAATATCTAACCTGTTCAAAACCTTCATATTCACTGACACACCCTGTCTCAAAAAATTAGGCATAGAATACTGGAGGAAGACAATGAACATCAAACACTGACCTTCACAAACATAGACACTAGCAGCAGTAGCAGTTGCTACAATAGCTGCAACAGCAATAACAAGTTACAAGGTAAATGAGTTTTTTTAAATGGAAGTCATAAAACTAATATTTGTGTTGCTAAAATCTTTTCCTTGTACTATGATAAAATACTCTGAAAAAAAAAAGCAAGTATAAAAAACAGGTTTTATGGTGGATCACAGTTCAAAAAAGAGTCCCTTGTGGTAGAAAAGTCATGGTGGCAAGAGCTTGAAGGACACATTCACATAACATCAATAAACAAGAACAAGCACCAAATGAATTCATGCCACCCATAACCGTTTCTCCGAGTCTGCAGTCTGCCATCACAGAAAATATTTTCCCTACTCATTTAATGTAACTGAGGTCATTTCCCACATGCATCTGGTAGCCCACCACCCAGGATATTGTGGAGTCTGTTTACTTGACAGTTAACTCCGATCACACTCATGGATAAAACTATATAATTCTCACATATTCAACTAAAATAAAAGGTAACTCTTGCCATTTTTATCTACTGTCACCACCTGATGTTCTGAACCCCATGTTTCCAAGTCCTGCCATGTGAAATGGATTATGTGACATAGTTCTCACCACTGGAGCAGTGTTAGCAGTTTATGGGCTTCTATGAGTGCTGATGGGTGCCGTGGCATGAGGGTTGTTTGTATAATAATGTACATATTTTCATGTTCTTCCTTCAGGAAATACTCTCCCTGTTAAGGTTAATGACTCCATGATAATTAGAAACAGCAGAGTACAGGAGGCGATCATGTGTTCCTCAGAAAAATGGTAAACACTGTGACCTCAAGAGAGCACTTAAGGCTGTGGGAAAGAACTCTGAAAACATCAGTTCAAGAGTGTATAATTTCTGTACTATGCAAAATATAAGGATGAACTATGTATTATGTGAGGCTTCATAGACCTAAACAAAAACAAACAAACAAACAAAAAACAAACAAACAGAGGCAGCTACACCGCAAACCAGCTTGTCAGAAAAATATTAAGGAAGGAGATAGAAATTTGGGGAGTGATGATTACTCCCAACACAACTAAGTTTATTGGTTGTATTTACAAAAGCAGGCGGGCAGATTTCTGAGTTCAAGGTTAGCATGGGACACAATGAATTGTGGTCCAGGCATGGTGGGAATGATCTCAGAGCTGGATCCCACCCAGCTAGCTTATTGTTTGTGCTTATAAAGGCAGCCAAATTCCTGAGTTTAGTGTCAGCGTGGGAAACAATGAGCGTAGTTGCAGCCTGGGTGGGAATGAGAATCTAAGGACAGGATTCCACCCAGGTAAACATATTGTATGTGCTTACAAAGGCTGGCAGATATCTGGATTCATTTGGTATATTTTTTTTAAAAAAATGTACTGTTGTCTTTTTTCTAAGAATCAAGCGGCTAAGGTCATAAAATACTGATTCTTGGGATAATCAAAAGGTAACCTGAGGTTTAACTGATATGTAACCAAAAGACTGAACTCTGGTCTGCAAGAGTTGAGCTGTCTAGACAGAGCTGTCTAGAACAGAATACAGACCAGCCAAGTTGTACACATGATTGACTTCCAGATGCTTTTTTTTTTGTGACTCCCAAACACCCCTCGCTCAGCAACCCTTCTCTAAACCAGGGTTGATTCTTGGAACCGTGTGATACCACATGGCATCAATTTCTGAACCAATACTACTTCTGGTGTTTACGTATTGTGTGGAAGTCTTTTAACTTCTGTAAGCTAGGAAAAATGACTAGATATAGTTTTAAGATGGTGACACTTAGGACAAATAAGAAGGTGATGTACCATGAAGTCATCTGTGCAAACAATCTGGTGGCTTTCAGAAATGAAGTCAATGAGAATATTTTAAGCCCATTGGTTGTAGTCTATTACCAAAATAAAGCAATTGTATAAAATATCTTAATCATACTGTGTAGAAATATGGAAGAATGTCTGTCTACTGTAAAAATTTACTTTCTCAAATACTTCTGACATGCTTGTTTGTCTCTATTTAGTGAAAATTTCCTAGTTTCGCTATTTTTATTTATTTTCCACACTAAAGTGCAGGTGGCATTACAAGCTGATCTTTTCCCTGGTTCTGTGTGTGCTTACTTCTTTGAATTAATCAGAGGAAAGCTGTTTCAGAACAGGAATTCCTGTGATTATTGATTTGTGTCACTAGTATGACTTCTCAAAGACCATTTTATACATTTGGAGCACATTTAAATTTTCCAGAAAAGAAGAGTGCACCCTCTGCAGGTTCCCTCTGGGTAAGTCATTTCAACCACTGCCATATTAATTTTATTTTTATGGAGGGAGAGAATAAAATTATGTCACAACTTTACCCATTGTCCTAGCTGGGTATCAGAACCCACACTTACTCTTGAAAAAACATGTACTTAAAGGTTATGCATGGCTCTTAGATTAGCACTATTTCTACAAAGAATCTTTAGTTTGGCCTTATCACTTAATTATGTATTTATTTAAGTGCTCTGAACTCTGCTGTTTCTTCAATCAGCTAAAGGTTATTTTTGCCTGTCCTTGGACCAGACAGTGATATAGGATATCAGAAAAGACTTTTTTTTGTGTGTTTTAAGGGAAAGACTAGAAAGGTTAAAAGCACGGAAAATCTATATGTGTCAAACAAGGTTCTGAAAAGCCAAATTAGGAAAATATAAAGTGGTTTCCTGCCTCATGGAGAAAAACTTGAAAACTTATATGAATATACTCAGTGATGTTATAAGTGTAGAACTTAATGTGTAGTAACTCTTCAACTGCTGACCGACTGTAAGATCCCAGTTCATTTTTCCCTGAAAAAAATTACAGTTTTATGGCCCTGATTTATACATTCTGCTCACCAAGCTGATATAAGAAGAATATACTTGGTATATATGAAGTATTTAATGTGACTTATTATCAACTGTGCTCTACTCAGTCTCACACAGTAGAAAATACAAACACTATCAGAAGCCATGTGTCGCCAGAGCTTCATAGCCCAGGAAATCCTATGGATGCCAAATTTGTTTAGAGGAGTAGCTTTCAACCTTCTTAATGCCACAACCCTTTAATATAGTACCTCATGTTGCAGTGACCCCCTCTACCATAAATTGTTTCCATTGCTACTTTATAACTATTATGTGACTCCTATATGAATCTATATATCTGATATGCAGAATATCTGAGGTGTGACCCTTATGAACAGGTTATACAGCCCACAAGGTGTCTTCACCCACAGATTAAGAACTGCTTAACTGTTTTAGTAGCTTGGTGGCTAAAGCAGCTTCCCTATGTGTGTATGACGTTTTCTATATTTGGCTAAAAGTGGCAGAATTACAACCACATTTTAAGAATGGCATGTTTTATCAACATCTATGTTCCTTCTCCTATATAATTAAGCAATTAAATTGTATAAATTATATTTATATTTTAAATTTGAACAGAATAGTAATATACAAATATCATGTACATAATTGTTTCATTTGCTGCAATATCATGTTAAATATCAAAATGTATTTTTGTGAAAAATTATCATTTCAATTTCAAATGAAGAGTTTTTTTTTTAACACAAATAGAATTTATAGACTAAGTTACTTTCTAGGAAAAGATATTCACTAATTTTTAATATTTTCCTGATGTATAAAACACACACACAAACACAAACACACACACACACACACACACATACACATAGACACTGCAATTCAACAATTCATAGTGTTATATAATGTAACTATGAGTTTAAAATTCTTTTATTAATAGGGTACTCTAGTCTTTCAGAGAATCTTTAATTTGCTAGTGCATTAACTTGAAGTAGTTTTTCATATGCTAGATATATTTTCACATACACCTAAATTGAAGAGAATCAAATTACTATATATTGTTATTGAAAGTGAAATTAAAAACACCAATCTGTGATATAATACTTCCTTCCTTCCTCCGCTTGGCTTCAGTCTGGAAAGAATTAAAGCTGAAATTGATCAATTCCCTCACCACGATAACACAACAACAAATACTTAAATTGTTCTAAGATTTAAAAAAGTAACAAAGACAAGGGTATTTGAAACCTACAATTAGAAGAAAACACAACCCTGACAAACAGTATTTGGCATTAATAATATACCATGACCTTGTAGGGGCATCTATTTTTAAGTTAATTTCTGAGATTCATTAAGAAGCAATTCACATACCAGGAACGTTTATTTTCAAAATAGACAATTATTAAGTTATAATACTAACAGTTCTGCCGTCATCACCATAATTTAAGTTTAGAAAATTTCTCATCATTCCTCAAAGAAACTTCTTAAAGAATAGCAATCATCAGCATTCATCCATCCGTCCATCCCTGGCAACCACTGGTCTAACTATTATGCCAATATGCTTTCCTAATATGGCCTTTTGTGTAAGTAGAGCCATCCAATATGTGGAATTTGTTGTCTTTAAAGTAGGACATTGTTTAAACGATTCCTCACAGGGTTAGCAATGTCAACAGTTTATTCCTTTTTATGGCTTAATAATGGCTATACTATATTTTGTTTTAAGTATTCACTGGTTGACAGGCATTTGACTTTTGCATAGTTTTTGGCTGTTATGTATAGTACTATAAGTAAGCTGTGAGTTGTCATATATTTTCTGCTCTGGGGTATTTATCTAGGGATGGAATTACTGTATCTGTAACCATTATATGTTATACATTAGTACTTCACTAACTCTTTGTAATAATGTCTGTATCATTTTACAAGTCTACCAACAAACATTTGAGACCAATTTCTCTATGTCTTCATCGGCAGGTGCTATTGTATTTCCTTTAATTAATTGCTCCATTTTAAAGTTGAGTTACTTGATCTCATGGTATTATTATGAGCACATAATTTCTATGTGCTCATGAATCCAGTCTCATAGAATACAGTTATATAAATATTTCCTTCACTGGGGGAGAAGTCCTTTCATTTTTAAACACTCTTTTTTTTTATTAACTTGAGTATTTCTTATATACATTTCGAGTGTTATTCCCTCTCCCGGTATCCGGGCAAACATCCCCCTCCCCCCTTTAAACACACTTTTAGTACATTAGTTTTTAACTTTGATATTTTAATTTATCATGTTTTACATTGTTACACTTGCTATGTTTTTATTATTATTTTTCATATACTACTGCCCAAATAAAACTCACATACAAGTAATCCTACCTTTTGCTTTAAAACTTTGAAGGTTTAATTTTTAATAGTTGGGGAGAGGATTCCTATGAAGTTTAATTTGTCTATGATGAGAGGTCAGATTCTAACCCCATTTTGTACATGTGGATTTCTATTTGTCAAAACCACATTTGCTAAAAAGCAAAACAAAATAAACAAAAGGAAAAACTCTTCCTCATTGAATTCTTGTAACAAATCTATACAAAGTTGGTTTGGCATAGGTGTATAAACTGTTCTTCATCCCTGGTTCTATTCCAATGTTCTGCACACCTATTTCTGTGCCAATCCCACGAGCCTATGGTTCATAGCAAGTGTGGAAATCAGCAAATGTATATCATGTATTGATGTGTTTGGTTTTCTTAGAGATTTTTTTCTTTTACTATTCCGGGCCTCTTGTGTTTTTGCATGAAGTTTAAGATCAAGTTGTTGATAATTTTAATAAAAAATATCATATGGAGTTTTGAGAGTATTATATTAAATCTCTACATCACTTCAGAGGTTATTGCCAAAGAAATATTAAATCTTTAAATTGATAAAATTTAATGTTATCACTATTATTTTAATTATCTTAGAAATATTTCATTTCAAACTTCAAGGTCTCTAATTTCTTCAAACTAACTTTTACATTTTATTTTTGATTGGGTGCTGGCTGAACACATACACCTTACCACCTTAACTATGTCTTCATCCAGGAGCAGATCAAAATTATTATGAAAATTCTCTTCATTGCTAAATATGTACACTTTCGTCATTCATGTACAATACCTAGCTATACAAAGTTCCATTATATTTGATAATATAAGTAATCTAGAAATGACATCAGATTTGTATATGTTATAAGAAAACAATACTCATTTCACCTAACTACTAGAGCTGCTATAGCTTTGTTTCTGATTGTCTTCTGAAACTAGTTCTCCATAGATAATGAGAGCTAAATGAATTTCTGTGTTCATCTCTCTTCTTCCATTGCCTCTATATTCTTAAATTCTCTCAATTGGTTCTCTATAAAAATTATCACATTAACCAGTTGTTTTAAGTTCCCTGAGTACTAATTCTGAAATAGCCATTGTTATTAAGACCTAAATTTTATGAGTTCTTTCTCTCCCATGTCATCGTATGGAATCAATTTTATTTGTTAGAGTTTTTGTTTGTTTGTTTATTTGTTTTCAGCTTTTAATATATCCTGTGACTTTCTGTTTTGCTGAAGAGGTTCTCATAAAAAGCTGTTGTATTTTTGCCAAATATTTTCTTATGCTTATAAGAATTATCATTTTGTCCCATCATCATTAATATGAAGTTACACTGAGTTTGTGTGTTAAATTAACCATACATTTATGAGATAAGTATAATACATTTTATACTATATTATCCTAGCATGATAGTCTCAATTTGTTGGTAGTGTTTGTACAGGAACATCGTTCCTTAGATTTGCGTAATTTTGCTTTAGATTTGTTTTTCCTTGAGATCCATTTTTTCAGCTTTCTTCAAAGTAATATCACCTAGGAATTGATCTTTCTCTCTTCATTTCACATTCAAGAACCTAAAGAGACCTGGTACTCATTTATCTCAAACAAGGGTTGGAATTCATCAGACCCCAGTGGCCTGCGTTTTTGCTTTATAAAAGTTTTTAAAATATGGTTTGATATTCTCATATCTATATCTATATATATCTACATATATAGATATACATGTGCATATATATATAAATATATGTATATAAAATCCCTTTTGTCTAGAGTCTGTTTTAAAGTTTGTCTTTGTTCTTTCTAGTCTAGGCAAGTATCTTTTCCATCTAAGATACATCTTTTGTTTGAAAGCATCCGGGATAGGATCTCTTCAACCTGCTTTCCCCAAAATTAGTAATGATGCTCATTTTTTCTGACATAAATAGCTTGTGTCTTTTGATTTCTTGGTCTGTCTAATTACTGATGTCAGGAATTAGATGCCTTCCTCACCTTTAACTCCAGATTTTATACCTGAACAAACCTTTCTGCTTTACTTGTCTCTCATTGTTTGCATTTTTCCATTTTTATTTTAACATATCTTAAAATATTTTCTAACTTATTTTATGACTTTTAAATTGAATTTTTATCATTTGAGTAATTAATTAGATATTCTACAGATTTATGGATTTCTTAGAAAATCCTCCTAATTTTGTTGCATGATGGTTAGGACATGGTATGATTTCCATACAAATATTTTCTGACCTACTATACAATATTTTTAACTTACAGTTGTTTGCAGGCTATTATCACAGTGATCTGAGAATATTCTATAAAAGTGGCAAAAAAGACATACTAAAATACTTCCCAGGAAGCCCAGGAATAACAAGTTCTATACAAAGGCCTTAAATGAAGTATTGTAAGTATACTCAGAATGAAAAGAAACTGTGGGCAAAGGCACACAGCAAAACAGGGGAAACATTTATCTAAATAAAAATATGAATAGCCATATATAAATTATAAAAAGGAACAACAAAAACATCTGAATTAAAATATAACTGGAAATTGCAAACACTGGAAATGAAAATTTTGCAAAAAGAAGCAGGAACTAACCTGAACTGTCAGTGGAAAATGAGTTTAAAGACAGGTCCACTAATAATTATCTTGTTGTAATAAAAAGAAAAATAAAAGAACAAAGTGCTCAGAGACCCGTGGGATATCACAAAACATCAAATGGACATAAGGAATGGGAGTACTGTAAAAGTAGAGACTACAACTGAGCCAAGAGTGTTAGAGGTGATAACAACCTTCAAGTTCCATGAAAAATTATAGCCTACAATTACAGAAATACAGAGAATTTTAAGTAGAGTGAATTAAAAGAAAATCATACCTCAATGTAGAGTAATGGAGCCGTCAAACCTAAAGATTGATAATGCGAGGAAAAATGACTCTTCCTATACACAGAGGTTTACAAATGATTCCTCATGAAAGCCCCAACAGACCACAAAGCTCACAGTGGAAAAAAAAAAGCAAGAGTCTGTAAAACCATTCTCAAAAGATTTACAAGATTACTCTTTCAAAAATCAAGAAGACTAGTTGGTATTTCTCATCAGTAGAGTGCCGAGCATCTGCACAGTGTGCTACACATGGATGTCCTATAGTGGTGTGGAGGACAGACATATGATGAAGACAATTTGAAATAAAATGTAAGATGATCTTGCTGGTTTATTTTCACTAATAAAAGTTATATGGCTTTTATTCAGCTTGTGTTGTTGTTGATGTTGTTGATTTTTGAAGAAGAGGAGGAAGAGGAGGAGGAGGAGTTATAGTCTGGGTTTTGTTATTTTGAACAAATCTCTCGATGTAACCCCAACTGGCCTTCAACATGAGCCTTTTTACTTTATCCCCCAATCTAGATTAAGAAGTATTTTCAACAAATAATATCTATACATATATATACACACATATTATTATAAAATACACTTTTATCATTGCTGTTCTTCTAATAAGAAGTTCAACATGAGATAAGTGTAACTGAAGCTTAAAAATGTACATGTGTAACATGTAACACAACAAATACCCGGTTACTGCTAATCTAAGCTAAATCATTGAAAACTGAGTAATTTTAAGACTAAAAAATACAAAATATTAATGTTAAAAGTCATTTTTAAGAAAAAACGTTCCTTAAGTTTTAGGTCATTTTCTCCTTTTATAACAGATTCTCAAAGATTCTCAGAGGCTAGATAAAATACCAATATATCGAATATATTTAGCTATGGTTCTAGAGACTGTAATTTCAGAACTGACAGGCCATCGCTTAAGGCCTCTTATCATGTTCTAGCAGGTAAAATGGAATTGGGGCACATTAAAGACAGACAGAAAATATCTTCCCCTCCCTGCCTTGTGTGTGTGTGCGTGTGTGTGTGCACGTGTGTGTGTGTGTGTATGTGTGTGTGTGTGTGTGTGTGTGTGTGTGTGTGTGCATGTGTGTTTTACAGTGTGGAACCCAAGACCTTAGGCAAATGTTCTAGCCAAATGGAATTCACTCCTGTAGTAACCACCTTACTCTGTCAGTAACATCATTAATTCCTTCATGAGTGCAGAGCCCTTCAAAGTGATGTAATCCCTCCTTCATCATCATACTATAAATGAACATACAATGGCAGTGGAAATTCATGATATGCTTTGAAAAGAAAAGAATGAAATTTCTACTGAAAAATTTTTACATATCAGCAATAACTACTTCTGCACGTATCAACAGAGCCTTGAAGTCCATGAAGTAATGACAATAGAATTGAATGGAAAATTAGAGCAGTCAGCAGTTAGAGATAGAGGCTATGTGCACCTCAATATGGGCACAACAACAACAACAACAACAAAAGACTACCTAACCAGACCTGACAGACCTTTATAGGGCATTCCATCTGAAATAGGCCAATTCACCTTGACCATTTCCCAGGAAAGAATGTGCATTAAAGCATAATCTGACAGCAATGAACTTGAAAGAATGGTTCTCCTTGACCAATAATGAAGTTCTAATTCAATAAACCCATTGTAAATTGAAAATATTATAGGTTAAAAATAGACATAATACTCCTCACTTAAGGTAACATTTACTTTTCTTGTTGCTGTGATAAAGTGCTCTGACCACATCCTAAGGGACGGAAAGGTTATGATGATTCACAGTTGCAGAGAATACGTTTCATTGGGCAGGGAAGCCATGGTAGCAGCAGGCTAACTGGCCACATTCTATGGGAACTCTTGAAGCAGAAAGTAATTGGAAGTGGTCTCTGGCTGTAAAGCTGCTGGACCAGTGGTTCTCAACCATGTTGTGACCTCAACCATAAGATTATTTTCATTGCTACTTCATGACTGTAATTTTACCACTGTTAGGAATCATGACATAAATATCTGTAAAAATGTTTTCTGATGGTCTCAGGCACCCCGTGAAAGGGTTTTTGACTACAAAACCCTTTAGTGCCGAGTCAGAGAGGGGATTCATGACCCATAGGTTGGGAACCACTGCTCTAGACTCAACCAGCTCCCCATCCCCACTTACCAACTACCTTCAGCAATGCTCTACCTCTTAATATTACAGCTTCCCAACAGTATCCACTACTGGGCACCAAGTATTTAAATGCACAGACCAATGGAGGACTTTTTACATTCAAACTACATTTATATTATACCATACTTATAGCTTAGGCAGTTTTACACTATGCTTCCTGTACTCCTGTGGTTAACTGAAAGCTGTCTTTTTCTTTTGCTGCTTATTATTAAAGGAGAACATCATTCTTTATATGGCTAGCTTGTAAAACAATCAAATTTCCAATGCTAAATGATATGTTCTAGTGAGTATATGTCATGTAAACACCTTCAGAAAACCTAGAAATCAAATGTTAGCCAAACCATTGCTAAGGAAGTACTTGTGTTTATGTCATAATATCTCCCTTTGTTGTATATTTTTTCATTTTTTAGCAAAATACTTTCATTAATATAATATGCTAATTACATAAATCAAAGCCCTTTTTTGTTAATGTCTATTCATTAATTGTATTTTAGTGAGTAGGCTACTCATAATCTATAGACTGTACTCTTGTCACAAGTTATGAGTCAAGTCTCTGGTGGGATTTTTTGAAAAGTAAATTGATAGATTGTTATCATATTATATTTTAGTGTGCTGTGCTGTATTGTAATTTGTATTTCTCAATCAGCATAATTGAGCGACTTTTGCCAGGCTCTGTCTTTTTGTTGTGAGTGATTTACATGTTTGCTTTTGGTTCTTTTTTAATGCTGAGTTCTGCATGACCATTGAAGAAAGACAGCATAACACAGTTCTCCTCCTTGAGCAGAGCCAGTAGGGCAAAGACCTCCAGGAGTGTTGACCATTTGCTAGGCATAAGGTTTGTTCATATATTTTACTTTATGTTCCTACTTTGAGGAAATGCTCTCTGTCAAGGTTAATGACTACATGATGATCAGAGATAACAGGAGTCCAGGAGACAAGGGTGTGTCTAATGTCCTTAGCAAAATGTAAATGCTTAGTCCTTAGCAAACTGTAATCCTAAGAGCTAAAGCTGTGGGGGAAAAAAAACTCAAAAAACATGAATTCAAAAATATATAAATAAGATTTCTCAACTATGCAAAATATAAGGATGCAATAGTAATTATTAGGGTCCTCACAGTCCTAAAAACCAAACCAAACCAAAACTAAAAAACAAAACAGGCTGCTATACTATGAGCTGGCTTGTCAGAAAGACATTTAAGAAGAAAATAAAAACACTTATGAAATGGTTATCTCAGAACTGGATCCCACTTAGGTAGCTTATTGTCTGAGCTTACAAAGACAGGCAGATCTTTGAATTTATTTGCCATGTTTAAAAAAATGTACTTGCTGTCTTTTTCTAAGAAACAAGGGGCTACAGTTATAAAAATCCTGATTTATTGGACAATTAAAAGGGAACCTGGAGTAAATGACTTAATTGATGTGTAAATAAAAGACTGGGCTTTGGTCTGAAACAGAGAGCTACCCAGAGAGAACTTTCTACAGAACAAACACAGCTCGTTTAGAATTTGTACTAGCAGCTTTTCTGACCCTGGACAGAAAATCCTAGATATTTTTTTCAACAAGAGAGAGCTGTATCCAACAGAGAGAGCTGTCTTGGGCAGAAAGCTATCTCTGTCTCGAGTAGACTACAGAACCAAAAGCTATTTACAGAGAGCTGTCTAGGGAGCCATCTCAAGCAGACTATAAAGCTGTCGGCTTGCACCCCATCGTTAGATTTCGAGTTCTTTCTTTCCCAGCTCCCAAACAACCCTTCCTCTGAAACCCTCTCCAAGCCAAAGCTAGTCCTTGGCACATTAGCTGTTATACCTGATCTGTGGAAAACTCACAGCTCAGCCTGGAGAAAATACTACAGCCTTCCAAAACCTTTGCAGGGCATGCTCATGTACCTATACACAACTCTTGAAGTTCCCAAGAATACAAGAAATTTACTAAAGTTCTCTATTTTGAACTATTGAACCTCCTTGTTGACTAGCTGCTTTTGAATTTGCTGGGACTAATGACAACATACACAAAGCTGTGATTTGTACAATTATCTCAGATGGCTATATAACCTTACTATGTGAACTCTGAGTTTTATGAATCAAATTCTTCTGTGCGGAAGTCAGAGTTCAGGTAGTGACCCATCCCATTGACTGCTTAACTCAGGATGTTCAGACCTACCAAGCTGTGATGACTCCAGGTATTCATGACCATTATTCTAAGGAGAAAGAAACACAAAACATGGGGAAATCTCACTGTTCTTACTATCATTCATTCATTTTTCTTGAATTAATTATTCTAGCATTTTAACAAGCCTTCAACAAATATCCAGAGTTCAACAAAGTAAATATTGACAGTGATTTGCATGCTGCCATGCAGGATTAGACTTTGAAATGTCTCTACTATTTTGAAAGGCACTCCATGTTTTAATTGCCTTGATACGAGTCTGAAAGATTTATAAAAGGGATAGATTTCTGGCTTACTCACAGTTAAATTTCCTGAAAACAATTATCAGAATATGCTTCAAGTTTTGATATATGGTCTCATTATATTGCCCAGCCAGGCTTTGAATTAACAATCCTCCTGCCCTAGGCTCCCGAGAGCGCTAAGATTGATTATAGATGTATGCCACAATGTCTAGCTCAAAACAAGCTTAAAAAAAGATGTTAGCATACTATGGTTTTATCTTTTTTTTTCCCAAAAGCATATAGAATAGATTGTATTCTTTGACAGAAGCCATAGGCACTATACAATATTTTGCAACTTTCTTATTTTTTCTTTTTACATAATAAATCAGTGAACTCCTTCAGTGAGTGGAACTGCATTCACTCATATTCATCTTCAGGTCAAGTTCCTCATAACTCTCACAGTTCCAGAGAATAAGACTGCCACCTCACTGTTATCATATAGGTTCGTATGATAAAACCAAACAGTAGAGAAATGTATATTCTGTAGCCTTTAACCATTCTATGCAGTCAGTCTAGCTGTGGAACAAACACATACCATCAAGTAGTCAGTTCACACACCAGAAAGATCTTGATTTGTCTCCTGTCAGGCATTTGTTAAGTGTGATGCTGTTTGTGTGTCATTATCTTTTTTTTATTTTATTTTTTTTATTAACTTGAGTATTTCTTATATACATTTCGAGTGTTATTCCCTTTCCCGGTATCCGGGCAAACATCACCCTCCCCCCTCCCCTTCCTTATGGATGTTCCCCTCCCAACCCTCCCCCCATTGCCGCCCTCCCCCCACCAGTCTAGTTCACTGGGGGTTCAGTCTTAGCAGGACCCAGGGCTTCTCCTTCCACTGGTGCTCTTACTAGGATATTCATTGCTACCTATGAGGTCAGAGTCCAGGGTCAGTCCATGTATAGTCTTTGGGTAGTGGCATAGTCCCTGGAAGCTCTGGTTGCTTAGCATTGTTGTACATATGGGGTCTCGAGCCCCTTCAAGATCTTCCAGTTCTTTCTCTGATTCCTTCAACGGGGGTCCTATTCTCAGTTCAGCGGTTTGCTGCTGGCATTCGCCTCTGTATTTGCTGTATTCTGGCTGTGTCTCTCAGGAGCAATCTACATCCGGCTCCTGTCGGTCTGCACTTCTTTGCTTCATCCATCTTGTCTAATTGGGTGGCTGTATATGTATGGGCCACATGTGGGGCAGGCTCTGAATGGGTGTTCCTTTATTCTCTGTTTTAATCTTTGCCTCTCTCTTCCCTGCCAAGGGTATTCTTGTTCCCCTTTTAAAGAAGGAGTGAAGCATTCACATTTTGATCATCCGTCTTGAGTTTCATTTGTTCTAGGTATCTAGGGTAATTCAAGCATTTGGGCTAATAGCCACTTATCAATGAGTGCATACCATGTATGTCTTTCTGTGATTGGGTTAGCTCACTCAGGATGATATTTTCCAGTTCCAACCATTTGCCTACGAATTTCATAAACTCGTTGTTTCTGATAGCTGAGTAATATTCCATTGTGTAGATGTACCACATTTTCTGTATCCATTCCTCTGTTGAAGGGCATCTGGGTTCTTTCCAGCTTCTGGCTATTATAAATAAGGCTGCGATGAACATAGTGGAGCACGTGTCTTTTTTATATGTTGGGGCATCTTTTGGGTATACGCCCAAGAGAGGTATAGCTGGATCCTCAGGCAGTTCAATGTCCAATTTTCTGAGGAAGCTCCAGACTGATTTCCAGAATGGTTGTACCAGTTTGCAATCCCACCAACAATGGAGGAGTGTTCCTCTTTCTCCACATCCTCGCCAGCATCTGTTGTCCCCTGAGTTTTTGATCATAGCCATTCTCACTGGTGTGAGGTGAAATCTCAGGGTTGTTTTGATTTGCATTTCCCTTATGACTAAAGATGTTGAACATTTCTTTAGGTGTTTCTCAGCCATTTGGCATTCCTCAGCTGTGAATTCTTTGTTTAACTCTGAACCCCATTTTTTAATAGGGTTATTTGTTTCCCTGCGGTCTAACTTCTTGAGTTCTTTGTATATTTTGGATATAAGGCCTCTATCTGTTGTAGGATTGGTAAAGATCTTTTCCCAATCTGTTGGTTGCCATTTTGTCCTAAGAACAGTGTCCTTTGCCTTACAGAAGCTTTGCAGTTTTATGAGATCCCATTTGTCGATTCTTGATCTTAGAGCATAAGCCATTGGTGTTTTGTTCAGGAAATTTTTTCCAGTGCCCATGTGTTCCAGATGCTTCCCTAGTTTTTCTTCTATTAGTTTGAGTGTGTCTGGTTTGATGTGGAGGTCCTTGATCTACTTGGACTTAAGCTTTGTACAGGGTGATAAGCATGGATCGATCTGCATTCTTCTACATGTTGACTTCCAGTTGAACCAGCACCATTTGCTGAAAATGCTATCTTTTTTCCATTTGATGGTTTTGGCTCCTTTGTCAAAAATCAAGTGACCATAGGTGTGTGGGTTCATTTCTGGGTCTTCAATTCTATTCCATTGGTCTATCTGTCTGTCTCTGTACCAATACCATGCAGTTTTTATCACTATTGCTCTGTAATACTGCTTGAGTTCAGGGATAGTGATTCCCCCTGAAGTGCGTCATTATCTTTAAACTAACACATATGTGTCTGAAGGTAAGATGCTGCTTTCCAGCGTGTTGATTGGCAGTGTGTGTCTCTGTGTTTGCCTTCCTGTTATCCATTGTTAGACCATGATCATTCATGATCAAATAGTTTCTTAGCTTTCAACCAACTTGTACAAATGCTGAAAGCATTGCACAGTCAGTCACTACCTTCATATTAATGGTTTCTCAGATATCATACATGACTTAGATTAATATACCTGTCTATTTTTCATATCTTTGATAACATTACTTCCTATTTGGGTGAAGCTAGACTTTAATGGCTGAGCCATTTATCTCCAGCTGGGTAGCATTGTTTTAGTGTGACGTTATCTACTGTCACTGGGATGTACCTTGTTGTGTATTCGTAGCAAAGTTTCATCTTTTTAAAAACTTTGATTATGTAGTAACTTTTACCAATGCTATTTATTAAACGCAAACACTGCTTCCTCTTATTGAACTGATTATTTACATTAAGTGTTAATATATATCGACTATTCATGAAATATTAAATGCTTATCTGTCTGGACCTATGTCAACATACTGCTTGATTGAGGTAGTTAATGTTCTGAAAAATGGGTATCACTTGACTGTCTTCAATCTCAAATACTTTTTGCTCACTTTCAAAAACATATTTGCCTGATTCGTGGGACTCATTTATATGATTTGTTATATGTTATAGTAAGATTGTTTGAAGTTACACTACAGTGAAGTATTAATTTAGAAAAAATAACTAATACATAATAACATGTCATGAAATATCTCTTTTCTTATGTTTTCTATGTGATCATTGTCACATCTGTTGATTTTTAATTACATTGTATGGGCTCGGGGCTGTAGAAGTCAGAGGTTGAGCAATTGCCTACCATGCATAAGACTTCATTCGTAGCACTGAAAAAGAAAAATTATGCCTTTTAGCACTTTATTGAATTTCTTATACCTTATGTTTTTGAAAGCTGAATCAACAGGATAAATGTAAACTTCTCATATATCTAGGACTTTTGTGTGATCAAGTCCTCTTAGGACTTCCAAATGATCTAGCTGACCCTAGGTTATTCTAAGCATATAATTATATGTTTATATAGTATATAACCATATCTGTGTACAACTTGCTTATGCTATATTCATGGCATATGAAAACTTACTATCTAATTAACTGATCTAGTTAAATTGAAATTCTTAGAACATTTAAAAATAATCAAAAATAAAATTCTTAAATTTTATTTAATTCAATTGATCAAGTAATTTAAATTTATCAACACCCATTTTATTGGTTTCTCATACTGTTTTTTTATGTCACCAAATTTTATAATACTCATTTTTCATCACTTTTCATCATTGCTAAGGACTTAAATCGAATTTTGTGTCCATTTCTCTAAGTAAAGGCATATGCTGTTCTACATTCCATTTATTAGATTTATTTTACAGTCTTTATATGTTATTTTTATGTTTGTTTTGATGTCTCATTTCATAAAGCATTTCAGAACATCATATATCATTCATTTAAAGATTTGATATTATTTGCATTTCAATTTAGTGTAATGTTTTAGAGTTAGCAGTTTACGTCTGCAAACCCAGTTGGTGCTCAGGTGATGTTAGAACATTCCCAGCTTTACCTGGATACCCAGAGTACTATTTGCTCACTTTAAATCAGTTTCATGGACCAACAGGGTGGCTCACTACGTAAAGGCACTTTCTGCTCTGGTACCGGACAACCCAGTCCCAGGACTCAGGTGCTTGCAACAAAGAACCAGTTGGCACAAATTTTTCTGTGACCTTCATAAATTGTGCAAGGTGACATGCATGCACCACCATAAATAAATGGAAATAGTTTAATAGTGTTTACAAATATCATTCTGTATACTTAGTGAAATCTCCTTTATCATGACTCCTGATTTTTTACTTCTCTGACTTTTTTCAACCACCAGCCTTTTGTAATCATTCTCCTGGTTCTTCATTTGTTGCCCAAGAATGTTGCTTTTGTCTATTTTTTGTGATATAATTTGGAAGTTTGCTTCATCGAATAGAGTTTTCTTTTAACCTTAATTTCATTTTCTATCTTGATTTTCGTTT
This sequence comes from Rattus norvegicus, assembly GCF_021556685.1. NCBI lineage: Eukaryota > Metazoa > Chordata > Mammalia > Rodentia > Muridae > Rattus > Rattus norvegicus. The sequence goes on along the minus strand of NC_141549.1, from coordinate 14,921,520 downwards.
AGTTTTATTGTTTTGTGTCGGGGAGGATTTAAGGTCAAAGATAATCTTAATAATAACTAGGCTTCTCAAAGCAATTTTATATAGTCAACATCTTTGTCTGTCATCTGGCTTGAAAGTCAATTTGGCAGGTTATAAAGGTGCTGCTGTTTCCCTGTGTGTCATGTTAGCTTTGAACCAACAGCTGGTTGTCTTGTTGTCTCGGTGAATGTTGCCATGGACTAAGCCATGGACACATGGTTGCAATTCATGCATGCACTTTCATAAACTTTACCCTCAGGGCATTGTGAGCTAGCCTATTGGGACTACATCACCTTCCTCTGTTGCCTCCTTCTAATTAGCATGCCTCTATGGCAAACATATTTTAAGTTTTAATATTGATTAAAGAGCCAGTTCTTTGTTTTACTGTGGTCATTGCTGACTGTAGTAATTTACTTGCTGACTCGAGTTAAATTTGGAAAAAAAATAAGCACCCACTCTGGGCTTCTTCCAAGAAAGAAGTGTGAGTCATGTCATATAAATGGGAAACAAATCTCTGGGAAATTGATCTCTTTGGGCTTTAAAATATGTGAATTTCCTAAGGCACAACAGGTTAGCAATTAATTTTCCTTAGCTATATTTAAATCCCAGAGCAGTTCTATAAACTCTCACAAGTAATACCTTTATTGGATACTTGTTATTTTTCTGTAGACAATAAAGTATGACTACAAAAAGAATATTTGAGTAATTCCAAGGAAAGAGATTAATATTAATTTAAATAGCAAATGAATAACCTCTCCAATATCTATCATGTATAGTATGAATTCCACTTACATATATGTTATATGAATAGAGGCTATAAAGTACTACTTTATAAATTAAGGATGTCAGAAAAACTAATGCTGGGAGCAGACTTCTGCTCTTGACAGCTATGAATGCAGGATCATGGCTAATAAGTCACTCAGACAATGATAGAAATAATTTTCAGTTTGATAACATAAGAACATTCTAAAGCCATATCTGAATATTTATTTTTTGACTAAGCTATGTATTTACTTTACATCCCGATCACAGCATTCCCTCCTTCCTCTCTTACCAGTCCCTCCTTCTTACCTCACTACCACAACATTGTCTTTTCTCCCCCGAAAAGGGGAGGCCTCCCTTGGACATCAATCAGCCCGTGGATATCAAGCCACAGTAAGACTAGGTGCATCCACTTCAACTGAGGTTGGACAAGGCAGCCCAGTTAGGGCAAACAGTGCCAAATGCAGGCAACAGATTTGGGTACAGAACCTGTTCCCGTTTTAGGAGTCCCACATAAATTTCCAACTGCACAACTGTTATATATGTGTAGAAGGCCTGGGTCCATTCCATTCATGCTTTCTGCTTGGCAGAAGCAACATTTAATTACAGCTAGCTTACAGGTTCCGAGGTTCAATTCATTATTATCAAGTGGGAATATGAAAGTATCCAGGCAGGCATGGAGCTGGAGGATAACATGCAATGGTCACAGGAGGGAGACTCCAAGTCAAGGTAGACTGGACAGGAAGACATGGCATATGGAAATCCTGGGAGAGTTTCACAAGCTGAAGGAAAAGCACTACAAATGTCATAAAGTAACTGCAGCACATCGAAAGAAATGCTTTTGTTGGAAATGTTCTGTTCCAATACATGAAAACAATTGGAAAAATCACTCGTATTTTCAAATATTTCAGTCTTTTTTTTTCTTTCTGACGATATAAAAAAAGAAAAGAAAGAAAGGAAAAAATGTGCCAAGTCAAATCTTTGTCTCGGATTTTTGTAAAATTACTTAATGGATAATCAACCAAAGCAGATTGTCAAACGTAGTGGTCTTGATCTTGTAAGACACAGCAACACACATTCAGAGTAGGCTGAACAAATATTTATGAACAAAGCACTATTTTTTTTCTGTAGTGTTTTTCTCAAGATGTCCCTGGGTCTTTTTTCTGTGTCCTGTTACCTATAGTCCCAAGTTGTGTTAGAAAGTGACTCTTGGACAGATCAGGTCAGGCCAGCAAAGTCCCACATTGGGAGTAAGCAAGGAAGAAAAGGAGGAAAGAGGGCATGAAGGAGAAGGGGAAGGGGTTGGGGTCTTTGCCTTTTATTCAGGTCATGAGGCAATCATGCGCACCACTCTGTGCAGGTGATGCGCACAGGCGAGGCATTTGCTGGGAGTGTGTCGGTTGCCATTGCAACAGACACAGGAGGGGCCTTGTCACCTAGAGGTTACATCATTGGTGGATTGGCAGACTGTAAACAGCTTCTGATGCCAGCACCCCACAGTTACAAAATCAATTTCCATCATTTGAACTGGCCTGGCAGATGACTCTCCAATTACAGGCGTGCCCAAGAGATATATACACGAGTGTTGCCCAGCCCAATAATCTTAAGACTTAAATGTCTGAAGGAAGTAGACCAGGACATTTCAGCCCCTGATAAGGATATATATATATATATATATATATATATATATATATATATATATATATATATATATATATCACTCTGAAGTTTTTGTTTTATATGGACAAACAAAAGTTTGTTCCTGATTTGGCTCAATGACAGGATGTTAGTCTCATGCTGGACTTTTCTAATGATGGAAAGATAGGACATTCCATTTGAGAGAAGCCATTATATCTGTAATGGAGTTGTTTTCTCATTGTGCCTGTCTCCGGCAGTCCTTGCTAGCCTGCTCATTGACCCAGTCACTGAGCTATGAAACACTCTGCAGTTAAAAGTGCAGGACATGTTTTGCATTCCTTTTTCCCACTCACTGGTATACCACTCAAGCACCAAGACTATTCCTTTCTTCTACCCACCGAGAAATCGGCACATAGAAGCTACTTTTGCTGAACAGCGTTAGCTCTTTCAGTGGTCCCCTAATGTAACTAGAACTAAGTGTAAGCCTAACATAGATATCTTCATTTTACACATGTATTTTGGCTGAAGTCACATATATAAGTTATCATCCTCAACTCAATCTTTCCTCTTGAGTCACCTTGAATTTAAGAGAGAAAGAACAAAACAGAGGGGGAGGGGCAGAGAGAGAAAGAGCACACACACACACACACACACACACACACACACACACACAGATACAGAGAGAGAGAGAGAGAGAGAGAGAGAGAGAGAGAGAGAGAGAGAGAATTCCATGATTCCATGATGTCAAAGCTGCAGCTTTTACTACTATGTTAAAGGCTACGATGAAATAATGGTAAGTCAATGGTGCCAGCGTGACAGCTTGACCAAGATTATTCACTATACAAAATAATGTCCTCCTTTAAAATTGAAGTTCATGTAAGTTCACTGAAAATGGATTTGAAAGTTTCTGGACCTATTTATTCTTCTCAATGGAGCCATAGTGAAGACAAGTGCCTTCTCTGTTTTTCACCATTGCTTGTTTTTGTTGTTGTTGTTGGTGGTGGTGATGGGGGTGGTGTTAGTGTTTTGTTTTGTTTTGTTATGTTTTGTTTTTCATTGACTATCAGAGTAGGGGTCACAGCCAGCTGCTGAGGGCACACCTTTAAAGCTGAGGACTCCATAACGACTTCGCCTTTCACCTACTGTAATTTGTTTCACGGGCTCATTTATTTTCTGGATGTCCTCTAATATGGGCTGAGTGAGAAGTCTTAATACCCTGGGCAAAAATTTCTAGCAAGTACAGAAGCGATTCATTCTTAGATTTATGTTGAACTTATTTTACTATCTGTTCTCCACCAACTCACTGCATCTTCAGGCAATTCCAATTAAACTTGAATTAATATCCCGGTTCTAATTAGCCAGGTTCCTAATACTATGCACTCAGTTGTAAACCTGCTTTTGCAATCACAGTGTGAGGTCACTCTTTTCCCCTGGCTGCCTTCTTTTCATTTGTTCATGACCCAGCTTAATGTCAGTACCTCTGAGAAAATGTCTTCTGCATCCCAGGCTGATAGCCACTTCCTTCCCTGTACTCCAGTGCTCTTTATTAATAATTCTACTTTAACATTTACTCAACGGAACTCCAATTATCTGCCAATGCATCTTTTTCACTGACAGAATGATGTTCCTCCTTCCCAGAGGGCAGAACCCCTGGGTTTTAAACTAGCACAGGGTTGGCCCAAAGTAGGTGTCTAATAATCATTAGCAGAATGAATGAGAGGTGAGCTAATTGATACAGGGATGGAGTCTCAAAGTCTAGATTGCACTTTCATTGCTGCTGTACTAAACATGCCTGTGGATTTCATGTGTATTCACTTGTGTATTCATTACTCAGTAGAGGAATCACATGCAGATCACGGATCTATATGGGTTTTCTTTGCCTTCTATGTGACTTAAACCAAAAGATTGCCCTGACTGAAAATCATGAAAACTTTTATTAAAGTTTGAAGGTATTCAGGATGTTGTTAGAGAAGAGCAAAAGATTCTCTTACAAGTTGTTATGCATTAGGTAGAGAATGCTTTAACGGGTATGAGACATCTCTAAAATCTTTGTCTATGCACAATACAAATGAGTGGTCTTCATGTAACACAACACAGATACTTGCAACCTGCTACCCATCACTCTTTATGGCTTTCTTTTTAATAGAAAGAACCTTGTGCATTATGAATACTAATTACTCATGGGCCAGAGTTAATTGCAGGAAACAATAATGTATGCTTTGGAGAAGAATTCTTTCAGACCCGAACAGAAGAAGCATTCATAGTTGAATTGGTTCCTGAATCAATTTCACTGAGAAATCTTTACCATTGACATATGTAAACCTCCACAAAGATCCCAGATAGCATTTGAGGAATCTCCTTTGTAATCACAGCCTCCTATTGGAAATAGTTTTGAAAGTTGGCCAGTAAAATGAATATTGTGCTTACCTTGGGAATTTTTCTAAATTTGGAAGCGACATTTGGTACTGTCTTTTGAAAGAGAAATGCCTTCCATGGTCTCTGGCATTTGGATACATTACTTCCAGTCCATGACACTGTTGGGAGCTTTAAGTATTGCAGCCTTGCTGGAGGAAGTCTCTGATTGGTTACAGACTTTAAGAGCAAAAGCCTAGCGTATGCAGAGACTTTTCTCATTGCTTTGTGCATGGGGTCAAGATACGATCTAATGCCCCCCTGGCCTTGCTATCCTGCTTGCTGACATGTTTCCATTCATGATGAATTCCTACCCTCTAGAGCTGGAAGTCCAAATAAACTGTTCTATCTTTAAGTTGCCTCATCATAGTGTTTTATCACAACCATGGAAAAGTAAATGATACCGTTCTTTATCTAAGCATTTGCTGTCAGTATTCCCTCCCCTGAGAAACGTTATGATTTGACTCAGAAAGAAACCAAACTAAAACCAAAGAAAAGACCAAGAGGAAACAAAAAAGAAACAAACAAACAATGCGGGAATTGACTGGGTCAGCTCTGAGGCCGGCAGCTGGCCTATCTATAAGGATTCTTCACTTCTTGTTTTCCCTTAACAATCTGTGCTGCTGTCTGTAAACCGCCAACTAAGTATGAGGTAAGAAGGCAGGAAAATATTCCTCTGAGGGGCTCAGCTCTTACACAAGCTGACCTGCTTTCAAAGTGTAGTTTTTAAAGAAAATAAGCCCGTGTGGATCTTCAAGTTGTGTTCCTGAGACTCAAATCTTATTCTTGCCCACATACACCTCCTTTCTCCAGCTAGCCTGTGCTAGAATAATCTCACCTCTAGTAGGAGTGTGATTTCCTTCTGTGTTCTGCTAGTGACAATCACTTGTCTTTATTTTTAGTAAATCTTATTATATCTTTGAAATGTACAGTATGATGCTATGGGAATATAAAATCAGGCTTAGCAAAAAGGTTTGCTCAGTTTGTGTTTTCTTCAGCTCTGATGATTTCTCTATTTATAAACATGCACACATAAACACATTTTATAATTATGTATAATTCTGCAATGTTGCATACATATACATACATATGTATGCATATATACATACAAACATATACAAAGAAGTTCTTTGGTATATATGGGCATTGTTTCTAGAAACCAGGGATATAAACATCTGTGAAGTTCAAGTCCCTCACAGAAGATGTACAGATGACCTGTGCACATGTTCTTGTCTACTTTAGAAGATGTTTGCACTACTATAATGCCACGCACATCACACAATGTAAATGTAAGTAGTTGGCATACTGTATTATCTCAGTGATAATGAGAGACTGAATATATAGTAAGGATGCACCTTTGTAAATGTTTTTGATACTCAGTGGTTTGACTTGAAATTTCTGGCGAGTAATGCAGCCCACGTTCTGCGACGCAGTGTATAATTACTTCTTCCACTGAATCAGTAGTGGGGATAGCATGAGAATCACGAACAGAGTGCAGCCCCTAGCCCTTCATTCTGTTGCCTGGACAGGCACTCTTTTTTGAACTTGGGGCTATGCAAAAGATGGATGGACCAGGGAGATTTTAAGAATAATGCTTTCTGGTGATAAGAGGGGAGGGGAGGAAGTAGCCACTGTTCTATGTGTAGTAAGTAGTAGTTTTGAGAAGGTTCCACAGACAACGATTGCCTTCCAAAGGGACATTGCATGTAAGAAAGTAGTCAGCCAACAAAAAGCAAGAGTTGACACAAAGGCCATGTTTTCATTGTGCTTGAACCTCTGCGCTAGTACAGGATTTGACACTCAGCAACTCCGCTTTGACTAGAAGCTGTATGAACAGATGAGGTTGAATAAAAGAAAAGAAAATACACATTTCACAATGAGAACAGTTTCTCTTTGGAGGTCTGTAGGTTGCTCTGGATACTGAGGAAGAACAGGAAATGATAATTCCAGTCAACAAAAAAAGAATGAAGTACTTTATTATATTATGTGGCCAGCTATGAAAGCTACCTTCTAGGAAGGACGTCAGTGGCCCATGTGACCTTTTTCAGGGGGTATGTTCTTATCACAGCAGGATCTGCTCAAACTGGGTCACATCAGCCACGATTCTAGTCCTGGAATTTTCTTATACATGTCTCCTACAGTTTTTTTTTTTACTTCTGAGGCAGTCTTGCTCTGTAGAACAGACTGGAGTTGAACACGTGATTCACCGGCCTCTTTTTACTGATTTCAGGATTATAAGCATGCACCCACAGGCATGGGTTTTAAATATGATTTCTATAAAAGTGTTTAGTGCAATACATCAATGAGAGAAAACCACTCAAGTTTTTGAAAATTTGAATAGTCTCTTGCTGGTAAATTTAAAACATATTAGCATATTACTGGTAAAAGTTTTTGGAAATCCTCCAGTAAAATGACAATAACAACAACCCTACTGGGTTTTGTTATTATTTTTGTTTCTAATGTGTGTGATTCAAGAATGAATTACTCCACAGTGTTTTCTGAGGAAAGGGGGATGGGTATTTTCCTAACAGAATCCATGAGGACAAAAAAAACATGTTTCAATAAGACTTCCAAAGTCACAGTCTATACAAGGTGAATTGGCCTTGCTGTAATTTTATATAGTCTGGTAGCCAGCTAACCTATTAATGACTGGACAACTGGCAGTGACAGCTATATAGTCCCTCCCTGATGGAATCAGTGGTATGTGATATTTTTAACTCCAGTCTTCACCTGAGAAATTATATTCCCTCTTGAGGAAATCTACCACAGCCTTTTCAGAATGCATTTGAAAATATCCTCCAAATATGTCTTTGATATGATGTTTCTGAATCTTAACTCCTCAGAACCAATACAAGAAACCAGTCCAATTTTTATCATAATTTGTTTTTGTGTAGTTCAAAACACACACACACACACACACACACACACACACACACACACACACACACACACACACTGCATTACAGACTGTGTATTTATTGGGTTTGATGTGGTCAACCCAAAATAATCTATCAAGTCCTACACTGATGTTTCTTCTGGAAGGGTTATTGAAAGGAGAAATGCCAGTGTAATGACAGCCTGATAACTTTCACCATGTTCTTGGGTCATGGTAAGAACATCTGCTTCTAGTTTTCTGTTCCTCTCAGTGTTTAGCCCAGCACAGTTTAATCATTAAGTTATAATAAAGGATATGTTTTCTATCCAAATCAAAGATGAGCTGATTCTTCACAGAAGATCAAATACTAGGCATCGAACCCTTACCATTTTTGTGTTCTTAAGTGTCAATGTCCTGTAGCACTTTGGGTAATACAGTCTTAGGATAACTTTAAAGAAAGATAACATGATGGTAAATTCAATATTCTACCTTCCAGATTGAAAATAGAAAACTAGAGAGAAAAAAAAATCCATAAAGATGATTCAAGTTGCATCTTCCACTGGAGCCTGGTCCTGGATCCACATAGTTTTTCTCTAGAGACTCCATTACATCCTGGAGATGAGGTAGCACACATTTGATCCTAGGAGAGCTCCAGCAATTTATTTGGCTGTCAAATATTTAAAGAAATGAAGGATTACATGTGAATGTGAGAAGTAGAGTGGATTCATGTAGGCAAATATTAGCAATAGAAAATTTACCTGATAGATGCAAACACTTTAGCAAAACCCAAGAGTAATGGTGTGGGGAGTCAGGGTGTTTATTTCTCATTTCACAAAATAGAGCAGTCAGGCTTGCATTTTTCACAACAAGTAGTTTGTTTAGCTTCTCTGAGGAATAGCCCAAAAATGTAAACAAAAGCAATAATAGCAGCTGGAAAATCTTAACAGGTAATGCACATCAGCTTTACTCTGTGTGCCTCGGCCTCCTATTCCCCTTCAAGATATTCCATTCATGATTGCTTATTTGGCTGTCTGAGACAGTTTGTGCCTACCAATGTAAACATCTAACATTTCAAAAAGTCTGCATTTCAAAAAGATTGCTTGAATTAAAACACTGGTTCTCAACATATGACAGCGTAGAATCTCCCTTCTTTACTGAAGAACTCCATACAGAAATGATATATATTTGAATATATATTTATGTAAAATTTAAAGTGCTCCATTATTTGATAACTGTCATAGAAGAATGTTATGTCTGTGTAACGACCTGATATTTGTTACTCTCTAGAATAGTTTCTTCTTGTTCTTTTCCTGCTACCTTGTGAGTGTCCTCAGATATAAGATGTCTTCTAACACTGGGATTGTTAACCTCGCTGATGCCCAGTAGTCGTGCATATCCCTGACCATTCTGGAAATAATTATTAGCATTCTCAGTCTTGTTCTATAGACCTGTAATGGTGTGTTTCACTGTTTGTGGTATTAGCTTTGGGCTGTTAGGCATAATTCTGTTTATGACTGTGAAGTCAGGCTGTCCATCTGAACATGACAGATTGTAAATTCGCTATATCTGCTGAATCAGCTGGGCTTGTGCAGAGAATACAGAAGCCTCATTTGCACAGCTCATGGCTTCTGAGTGACCGGGTTTGTGATCTTAAAAGCAATTTATTTCATTTTCCTCAGTTAAACGACTGTCTTATGGTTTCCATTTTACATCACTTGTGTTTTGCTTCACAAGTTGAAATCCACTATTGCTTTTGCTATGGATTAATAACTACGTGAAATCCTGCTTATTCACCTTGAGCGGGGAAAACAATCCTGTTGCCCATACATCGTAACCTGAAATAACACATTTTCATCCATGCGTAATCAAGTGTTTGTAATGGGCTCTCCTCTTTTAGATGCATTTTTCTGCTGCAGTTGGGGATAGAGATCCCTTCATAGGTAGCATAAACTAGATCCATATTAACATATTGTTTCCTGAGCTTGAGCATACAAATTAAGTGCCCTTTATACCTCGTTGAGCATCATCATCCCATGGATAGATGAGGAGAAGAAACTGTAGTGATGCTAAGAAACAGACCGGGAGAAGATGCTCATCCCTGCTGTCCACACTCCACTGTGTTTGTTTACGTTTCCCCATGGGTTCTGAAACACCTAGGTCCTTTACATATTCAATTAAAGTAAATATTCAACTAACAAGTCTGCTTCTTTTATTTCTCTTTTGAATTTTGAGACAAGGTCTTGGTAGTCGTAGATAGCATGATACATCCATGTCAGGTTCCTAGCAACTGGATAGCACATGTGTGTTACCTGTTTTCTCAGATACATAGACCTAATGAACAGTATCCATCTAGCAGAAAGTCATCTGTAGCATCTTCCTTGGCCTCATTTGTCTTATTCGTGAGGTAGAGTAAAGCCAGTTACCTCACAGATTAGAATTCTGAGGTTAAAGAGAGTGCAGAAGGTGGAGATAGCCTGTGAACTGCAATTTAAAATAATAATGCCAATTTAAATTAATTTATAATTTTATAATAATTAATGCTAATAGAGTATTGGATAGTGAATTGCTATCCAATATCTCAGGTGGCAAGTCATAAGATGAGCAAACTGGCTTTCTTTCCATGATTGTCCTTAGAGTATCAGTGATGTCTGTGTCAGATGTGCCAGCATAACCTACAGAGTCAAATACAGGTACAGGTGTGAACTAGCTCACAAGGTACACATAAAGCTTGACCATTCATGTGGCTAGCTTCTGTAACCACTCAATCCATTCCAGCTTAACATTTTTAGGTGAAATAATGTAATAGCACAAAAATAAATACTGAGTGTTTTATCTCACCTTTATAGTCTACCTGGAAACAATGAGCATGAATGTAAAAGGGGAGGTTGAGGATCTGGAAAAAGGAGGATAGGGCAAGCAAAGTATATTAAATTAGAGAGAGAAACATTTTCAAAGTGTGTTACATATGTGCATGTAAAGGTTATAATGAAAGTACTTACTTTATATAATTGATAAGTGCTAAAACATTGCCCAGATTTTTTCAAAATTATAAACAATACTAGTGAGATAGCTTAGAACTCCCAAATCCATTGAAGTATGGAAGGAAAGAACCAACTCTATAAGGTAGTTCTCACACCTCCAAATGTGTGCTGTAGTATCCTCTCTCTCTCTCTCTCTCTCTCTCTCTCTCTCTCTCTCTCTCTCTCACACACACACACACACACACACACACACACACACACACAGACACACACACACACACGCACACACACACACACACGGGATAGTAAATATAAGTTTGAAAATTAATTTTAAAAATACAAGCAAAGACAACACTCACACTAAGCTTCACAGAAAATATCTCAATAGTGATGCCTATGTGTAGCACAACCCCAGTGCAAGCAGGAATGGCTCCTAGGTTAAAGCCTGTGAAGAACACAAGTTAGGTAGGTTCTACATTGGGCCATAGTATAAACTGTGAGATTGAAGAAATCCAGTACGTCCTTGGCTTGACATTAGATTGTTACATAAATCTCAGTTATTTAATGGACAAAGCTTTGTTTTCTTATAAAATTCCAGTGGATTCTCTGAGAGTTATCATTGATTCTTCTAAAGTTCTTGTTGCAGGGGGAGTTTACTGTGGGATTCTCACTAAGTATTGTCAGTTGGAATTCTCACTATTAATAAAAGTACTACAGACTTCAAACAGCAAGAGCAGTACTAAAACCCAGAATGGCCGGAGCATAAGTTTCAATATCAAAGTCCCCACCACCTTTACCACCATTAACTTGCTCCTGCTCAGATCTGTGCCTGGCTCATTGTAGTTGCTTAGGGAATAATCAAAGCACTATCTATTACTATTTGTGTCTGTGTTTGGGTCAACTGCTTTACGATAGCAGGTACATTGCATAAAGTCATCCATATATTAGGTATGCATGTGTTCACAGAATTAATCAAAGGAACTTAGATTATAGCTCTTCTGAGACTTGAACACCAAGCCTTCATGAGTTCAAGGAAGTCTCACTGAGTAGATAATTCATAAGAAGTTATTTGAGATGTACTTCTTCTGTGCCATCTGTTGCTAATAACTTTGTCTTACTGGCTTTTATACTTTATTTTGGGGATTACATTCCAAAGTTCATCATGAGAAAGAATAGGATTGGGTAAATGGAAATATTCTGAAATGGAGAATACATGGTAGACAAATTCTGAGGAAATGAAAGGGTATTTAAATTATTTGTTAAAACACACGTAGAAAACAAAATACAAAGCTTGAGGTATAAAATATAATTTTAATAATTATAAGTCTTCCCCAGGAATATAACAAAATCAGTGAACTGATGTATATCTCCACCATTCAGATGAAAAATATATAACAATTGCTTTTTTTTTGTTTCTTCCTCGACAAAAACAACTACACATGGATTAAGGCTGCAAATGTATAAAATGAAGCCTGGCATTATCTGTGATCTCAGGAAAGAAAAATGACATCCTAAACAAACAAACAAACAAACAAAACAAACTGAAATGAAAATAAGCCAGAGGTTAACTGTATATGTGTCTACTGAAGTGCTAAAATAAAGATGTGCACATTCAAAATTACTAAGTAAAACCTCAAGAAAAATTATAACCTGGGGAAATATCTTCAACATATCCTGGATTTAACTGTCACAATATCCCTGAGAAGTAGATAAAGGCATTTCCATTCATACGGGAGGGAATACACAGAGTTCCAGACAATTTAAGTAATTGAGTAGCTTTCTGGAGGTCATTCCGATAATGAGTGCAGCTTGGGAATTCAAATCCTCAATAGATGAGGATTTTTCCTGACAAGTGGCCTCCCTGAATGAACAATAGCGAATGGAACCTGGTTGTGTTTATGTTGTATTTCTGTTCACTTGTTCTCAAAATCAGTAGCCATCTACTTCCAAAGAAAGCAATTTCGAATTTCTTTTTAAAAATTTTCTCCTCAGCATAAAAGCAAGCTTGGCTTGTAGTATATAATAATAAAGAATGTATTTCTACTTTCCCACATATGAACCTCTCGTGCATGCTGAGCCCCAGACCTGAGAGTGGCTGTGGAATGCTATGGCTTTCATGGGCGTCTAGAAATGTATCGTTTTGTGAAGGTTGGGGACAATATGAAGGTATCTTTGAAGTAAGTCTAAAATGAAGGGATGACACCTAGTAAATAATGTTAATGCATCTGTAAGATAAATGACAGCAAATTCTTATTTTCTGTTTGCCTCGTGCTTCCCCTTTTTTTCTCATGTGTTAAGCCTCTAGTTTTTCTGTTAGACAACATGCCTATTGCTGTGTCTCCCCAATCCAGCATAGAGCTAGGAGCATAAAAACCCTGCAAAATTCGAAAACAAAACCTCTGGTGAACCAACTGAGTGCCTTGTTCATTGGCAAAGGCATCATTTCAATTCTGCCACCTAAAACTCTACAGGCAAGAGGGGAAGAGAAACCTGGGTAAAGAAACCTCTAGCCTCAAAACACTGAACGTCTACAGAGCCACATGCACAAACTTATCCTTTAGAAAAGGGAGAGGACATTGGAGTGAGATCTTCAGGAGAGCTTTAAGGAAAACAAAAACCAAACAAAACAACAACAACAGCAACAAAATTCCACAATGTTCCCTTTTCTCTCCTTAACCTTTTTCCTCAGAACAAAACTCCTAAGGGGAGTGTGGGGCCTATTGTGATGGTTTCAAATGTTATGTGGTTAAACAGAAGTTTCGGGGACCATTCAATATCAATATGATCCAAGGAAAAGGAACAGAAGAATGATAGAAACAAAACAAGATAAAAGTAAAAGAAAAGAAGCAAACAAAAACAAACAAAAATCTATATTGTGGAAAGGGCGTGGAAGCAAGGGCAATTGCCAGTGTGTCCTTTCTTGAGAGCTTTGGAGTATCTACTGTGTACCTTCACAAATTTCCAGAATCACTGGCAAGTGATATTTTCCAATGGACCCTACTCAACCAATGACAGAGATCCATGGCAACCTGTGGAATATAAGCACTCTGGACACAGGAAGACGTGGGAAAAAGGTACATTCTAGACAGTATTTCAATCACAGTACCCTCAGCCTGTTTAATGCCATGATATTATCTATTTTTTCTTTTGAACAATATGTTAGTTAATTGTCTATTGCTGTGATAAAACACCATGACTTAGGCAACATATGTAAGATAATGTTCATTTTGCACTTGTAGTTTCAGAAGTTAAGAGTCTAGGATGACAGAGTGAAGACATAGCAGGAGGACTAGTCAAAGGCTTATAACTCAAACCACAAACAGAAAACAGAGAGTGCATAGTGGGTGTGGCACAAGCCTATTGAATCCTCAAAGACAACCCCATTGACATATAAGGCCACACTTCCTAATCTTCTCCAAAGAGTTCTACCAACCGGGGATTGAGTACTCAAACATCTAATCCTATGTGTGTCTTTCTCATTCAAATCTTCACAAGTACCAGTGTATTTTGAGTGTTCTTTCAAGGTACTAAAATAAAAAGAATACACCTCTAGGGTATTTACCATGTCCCCACTTGTGAAAATTTACTGTTTAATGTGTGTGACTGACGTTCACTCCCACCTCCCTGATACACTGAGGTTGGTCTCTGATTGAAAGTTTCATGTCATGCCAACAATGAAGTCAGAGAAGTTCAAGGAATCAAATCAAGAGTCACAGGATTCAGTCCTCTCTTTTGCTTAGAAAAGAAATGAAACAAAATGGACTGATAACACATCAAGTGAGTTAGAAATGATTTGAGTTCTTGCTGTATTGTATCAAAATTCTGAATCATGGACTCGATCTCTAAGTATCACTTTTCTATTATGGAAAAGGGGACACTGTTAGATTTGTGTGTGTGTGTGTGTGTGTGTGTGTGTGTGTGTGTGCATGTGTGTGTGTATGTGTGTGTTTGTATGTGCATGTGTCTGTTTGTGTGTGCCTGTGTCTGTGATCAAAGACTAAACTTGCTGACATGAAGTCTTCTATATAATATGTATAAACGAAACCACTGTTCCTCAGTCCTCATAAGCCTGTGGGTATAGATGAGAGCCTATTGATATGTATTCCCAGAATTTTCAGATTTGCCACTTCTACTCAATTTCATATACTTGGTCCATTTATCCTTGTTGTATCATGAAATGAAAGTCTGAACATCATTGCGTCACAATCATGTCACAGACTACCACCATACCATCCTTTGCTTCTATATCCTATATTATGCCCTTGTGTCTCTAGGACCACCTACTCATAGTAATCTTACTTTTTCTTTTCTTATGGATCTCCACTAACTTTATAGAACCATACCAACAATCTCCTTTGTCATTGAGACTATGCTAGCATGATATCACACCCTCTCCTTCTGTGTCTGTTGTTTTAGGGTTCTAGTAGATGAAAAGTTGTAGTAGTAATTGTGAAAATGGTAGATCGCATAGAATGGAAGTTGACAAAGCTATTATTCCCCTTATCTGGCAAATGGAATGGCTCAGTCCATTTTATATTTTTATGATAAAATCATCGAGGCTTACTAATCTGTAAATAAAAGAGATTTATTTAGTGAAAAGTTCTGAAGGTGTTGAGAGTAAGGTACCTGAATCTACTCACCATTATTGAGGTCATCATGGAGAAGACATCTTAAGGCAGAAGCACATGAAAAGCGAAGCTGAAATGATGAAATATAAGCAAAAGTCCAATGGAAACTGGTTACCATTTATCTCATTAATGCTATCCAAGAGTGATTCCCAGTTATATAACTATTTCCTACTATCTTTTGGCTCTTCAAATTTCAACCATCTCAAAGCTATAAATTTAAAGGCAAAGCTAAGAAAGCACTTATGTGGAACAGAGCACAGATCCAAACCACAGCCAATGGGAAGCTTGTTTCCTGCCTTCTTTCTACCAAGAATGAGACAGGTGTCTTCCCCCCTTTTGCTGAATATCTTTTCTTTCTCTTCAGACTCCCTGCTACTATGTCTGGTGTTTTCAATCGTCATCCCCATTCTTCTCATGAAGACAGGGGTGTTTAATAGCCTCCTGTGTTTTGAAAGCTAGTTTTGCCTCATTGGACCACAGAGCCAGATACACAGTAGAAGAATTCATGGCTAAAGCTTTGAAGTTTAGGATCCTTGCTTTATAATAGTCTTTGAATGACCCAAGTCAAATCACTTAGGGTCCTGTGACTTATTTTCTGTAAAAATAAAGAGAATAATACCTATTTTTAAAAGCTGTAATGATGGCAGGAATCATGTCTGTGAAGTTAGTAGCACAAAGTGTCACACACAGACAGCAAGTAACAAAGGCACACTAGCTGCTAATTATGGATACATTACATCTTGTGCTTCCTCTCTTTGCTTCAGTCATGTTATCTCATTTGGTCTGTTTTGATCTCTGTCTTTCATACAATTCTATTTTCCCTTCTGCTCAGGGAAAGCTTGAACTAAATAGTACAAAAGAGAACTGTATGCTTTCTGGCTTCTCTCCTTAGATGAATGTATAACAGGACTATGGTAAAGCAAAACATCTTTGAAAGTTCATGGAGCACCCTAGAGTTAGCACAGTTCCAGGACAATGGAGAGGCTGCCTGGGCGTGAACCACTTGACAGAACTGTGCCATTGTTGTGGTAGTTGGATGGAGTCATACTGCCCCCTTGCAGTGTGAGAAGGACCAACACTGTACCTAGATGCCACCATCTCTCCTTTTACATAATTGTCCCTGGAGCATCTATCTCCAGTCTATAATGTTTAGACTGTTTGCTTCCTCATTTGTCACTTGGTCTTCCTAGAGGTCTTGTGCTAGATTTTTGTGTGACTCTGAAACGTTTCTAAAATATACTTGTATGTTTGCTTCTGGAATACTGCACTCAACCGCTAATTAGCACCTGCCATGTCTACCTCTCAAGCTTCTCTGTGACTCCAATGTGTACCTTTCTCTTATTTGCTTTCTTGGGTTCTAAATATTCAGAATGTAATTCATCATCCCCTTTAACTGATACTGGCTTGAACCCAGTAGAAATTTTGATACACAGTGAGCTGTGTTTAATTGCTTACATGTAACCATTTTTGTCTGGTTGCTTATTATACATGGATCTAAGTATTATTTATCTACCCACAGTATGGAGCTGTTGATTACCTGAACAAGAATAGGGAACAGGTCTTTTATCAGTTGTGTAACACATGATTTGGTGCTTTGTTCTGTTTGGTTTGGTTTGTTTGAAATAGAGTTTCTCTGCATAGCCCTGGCTTTCCTGGGACTTGCCCTGTAGACCAGATTGTAGACCTGAGTGTTGAGGTTAAAGGCTTGTACCACCATGCCTAGACTTGATGCTCTTTTGCACTCGTGATATTTAATAGATATCTGGATAAACCATGTACAAATGCTTTAGAGATTGAAAGTCTATTTAAACACAAGAGGACAGCATTGTAATCACCTGAATATGTAGTAATATTTTGGCCCTTAGTTTTTGGAGGCTGAGTCTGATGGGGAAAGGCAAAGTCAGCTTAAGATGGTGAATCATGAATATTAAAATATACTTTCTGAACTTTCCAAGGTGAACCATGGACAACTATGTGCAATTATCAGGCTAAGTTTTAGAGACTGTTTTCTACCTCTCACCCTTGATCTACTTACTACATTTTTTTAATGTATGACGCAAAGTATGCATTTTTAAAGTTTATGATACATGTAAGAAATTTGAAAAATAGCTATGATAAATGACATAGGGCCAATGAATGTTTAATACAGGGCATTTCCTGCTGGATCTTGTAGGCTACAGCTGATATAACTGTCTTTGAAGCAGACATCAGTGATGGGATGTAAAGGTGGAAGCAAGAGACAAGGGGACAAGTGCAGAGGTGATGGCCAAAAATGTGAGTTTAGAACTTGGGCTATAAGAGTAGGATCTGAACGGGTATGTGCCAGGAGGTCAGCAAGGGCACTCAACTTACAAGAGGAGGGTACTAAAAGGGAGCACTGGTGTGTGTTGCTCTTGGATTGGAAATGATTTGAAGGCTGTGCAGTTAGCAATGTCACATGCTGAGAAGAGCGTTAGTAAAAAGAAAGCTTTGGAAAGGAAGACGCTGACTCTGTTTTGAGTGGGAAATACTGTAGGACAAGCCTGGATTTGGCAGTTGTTATGTGTTCTGCTTTCTCCTGTTTGAGAGATGTTGGGATAGAAGTCTCAGAAGGTGGCTAGAGTAGCTGAGGTAAAAAGGGTGTTGACAGGGCTCAAAGCCAGAGCTACTACATCACTTAACTTCTCTATTACCTTACTAGCATGCTCTATTGAAACTGAGAAACACCAGCTTCTGTATCATTCCTTTATGTCCTTCTTCACATTGAATATATTAAGAAATTGACTAGTGAGCTGTACTTTTAAGATTTTAATTAATCATTGACTGGCTTGCCCTCCGAGCACTTTTTGCTCCTGCTTAGAATTTTTAGACAGATGGCAGGTAGTTATTTCCCCAGCCTTTGTCATCCGTTTGCATGGCAGCTGAGACACCAAGTGCAGACATGGAGAGGGGTCATAATTCATCCTAATTAGTCTTCTCTGATCATTTTTCCTTTGTCCTAAGTACAGTAATGACATTTAATTGTAACTGAAGTATTTGCCTAGAAGAGCGTTCAGACTGCTGTCCCTCCAGTAGTGCCTGGGCACTGACACTGTTAGGAGATCCCATTACCTTTTCTGGCTTTAATAATGACAGAAGGATAGGAGCGATGTTGGGTTTTGCTGTAGTTACCTGAGTATGGGCATCTTTCTTGGATCCCCTGAGTGAACTTTGTTAATAAATATACTGACCACTTAGCCTTATTGTGAAGATTTTGGTGTGGGATGGATGAAAGCTCATTGGATGCCTATTGTAGTGGAATATCAACTGGGTTTGAGAAGGCTGAATTCTAGAGATAGCACGCAGCTAAACATGGCAGAGGTGAGCTCTAGATCACAACCATCTGGATCTGAAACCCAGCATTTGAGCAATCTAGATTAACTACATCCTCTGTGTGTTGATTCATTTGACAAAACCAACATGGATTGGAACCTAAACTAGAATGTTTTGTTCTGGGAAGCACCAGTGAGCTTGACCACTGACAGCTTCTGGATAACATATCATGGCAAATTTGCTTCCCATTCTTTCAACTAAAATCTTTTTATCAAATGAAATAATAATGTTCTGTTATGTCTGCTGTACCACATAGGTTTTTACTGTTCACAGAGTGGTGTGACTGACTGTTGAATCTTCATTCTTGTTTACCCAAGCCTTGAGTTAAGTGCGATAGAATCCCATTCTATGGCTGAAGTAACCAAGGCTCATTGAGTCCCCATTATTGATCAAGGAAGCTTTTGAAACATGACTATAAAGGTGTAGTTTCACAGGGTTCCTCTAAAGTGAATTCTCAGCAGAAGCAAAAATAGGGTGACTCCAGCTTGGGAAATATTCTACTCTGAGACTGATATTCACCTCCAAGTCATATGATTAGGGCTTTCTTCTTTCCACTTTGCAATTTTTGACACTAAGTGATAATTATAGAGCTGAGAGGCACCCAGCACATTTGCAGGAACTAATTGAGTCAGTGGAGGAAAGGCTGATTGTGCATCAGACTACACACTATCAATTAAAAGAGAAGGAAATCACATGCACAGGGTGTCTTGGATATTTATAACACAATGGCAGCCTTCCCTATCTCTACAGAGATCCTCAGCATGTCAAAGGCCTTGGCTACTTGGTACTCAGCTGCATGCCTGGGTCCATCCAAGACCACTGCAAGTGCCTGGAAGTCCATTATGTCTTTGCCCCCCCACTGGATATGGGGAGGATAAGAGACTTAAATTCAATGCACATTGAGAGAAATCAGGAGGAGGTCCATTTATCAATTAATTGCCAGGAACAAAAATGAAACTCAAAATACTAAGAAAACTAATGTTGGTACAGTACCTGGTTAACAGACAATGACAACTTTGAAAGTAAGACTATGACTACCAACTTGCAGAGAGGAAGGACCTGGCTCAACATCCCAGAGATAATTCCAGGATATAGCTACAAAATTTGGCATCTACTTTGTCTCCAGATCTTTCCACACAAACAGAGTAAGGGAACAATGGTAGGAAGTGTCCTGGGGTAAGACTTCTATCAGACTAAATTGCATCTACACAGTGATGGATGTAGAGTGATGGATGGGATGGCATCACCATCAAGGAAAGCCAAAAGTCAGGGATCACTACTTGAATCTGAATAGCTTCAAAGAGAATCTGAAGGCTTTTCAAAGAAGCTGACTGTGTTCATCACTGCGCCTTGTTTACATAGAAATGCCCAGATCCATACAGCTATGTTTAAACTGAGAACCTTACCTCAGTTCGTCTTACCTGTACTTCCTGTCAGGTACATGACCTTTCTTTGTGGTAGTTCATCATTGGGTTTTGTTTTCTGACAACTTCTGTCCTCTACTATTTGCTAGCCCAAAGCTCCCAATTGCTATTCTCATCTTTGGCTGCTCTTAGAAATAAGTATACCTTTTCTAGTTTGTTATCCTCTGTGAGCATAAGAGTCTAGAAACATAGTTCACTGGGGCTTCTTTTCTGAAGATAATACGTACAATAAGAGGTTCTTGGGTATGAGATATTTGAAGTATATGCTAACCCTTTTCTTCGGTTTTCTGGTGGGTGGTTGGTGACAAATCAACCTCAATAATGACTTTCCATTAAGAGGCAAATGTTCGGATTTCAACCCGGCAGACAGATATTGAGTGAGACAGAAAATAACTGTATTTGGAGAGTCAGTGTCAGGAAATAGACTTTTCTCTAAGAGGACTCAGGCAGGCAGTTAAGGCCAGGAAACTGGGAGAAAAGAGGTAAACAAGCAGGAAACTCTCCAGAGATCTTCTGAGAAAAAGGTCAGATATAGTGCCTGCCAGGAAAATGTGGGCAGGTGATTAGAGAAGAGAGGCTTGGTCATTAAGTACTTGAATCTGAAGAGAACAGATAATGTTATCGGCAGGACCAGTTTGTTCTTGTACTTAGAGTCTGCTCCAAGTTAACTTGGAGATCTAGAGTTTGCTATCAGAAGGATCTGGCAAGCCCTCTTTCTTGGACAGTGTCATAAGTATAGGGAGGAGACAGTATGCTGCTGACCTCTTGGACTCATCATCCTGGCAAGATGGATACTTGGCGAAATAGGCCAGAAGGACAGAAACCTACACAGAGTCGTGATGGGATTGTGCTGGCCAATCCACTCACCAGTTCTTCAGAGCATGCATTCATATGCATATCAAAACAGGGAAGTGAACATAACTGCATTTATATGTACCAACCCTGAACAGAGATGCATTTACATGTATACATTTGCTCTAGTCTACATTCAGAATGAAGCAGACTATGAGATATATCTTCTAGTTTTGTTTTCTTCCAACCTTCAAATTTATAATGAAGTTCAGAGAGTCTGAGTGCTCTGAAAGAAAGGTGTTACAAGAAAGAAGATTCTTCCCCACACAGTAAAACAAGTTGGAAACCAGGAGAAATGAAGCACTATTGTGCCTACAAAGAGTAGGGGTGTGTTCTACCCCCAAATAGTATGTCAGGAGGAGCTCTGCTCTCAGACTTCTCTGTAATATCACATCTATTCTAAAGGACTCCAGAGTCTATAGTTGCTAAACTCAAAGACAGGGACAGTGAACCACTCTTGGTGACCCATGCAGACTGATGACTCAGGCTGAGATAATGCATTTTTAATACCTAAACACATTGGATCAGGTACTACTCCGGGTTTTGAGTCATGTTGAGAGAAGAACTTAACATCTATCATAAGTCTATTTGATTTTCTTCCATTATTGGCAGAGAAGGATACTTGAAAATTCAGTGTATCTTGACTTTGAATTAAATGGTGAGAAAAATTTCAGTTCATCTCAAACATACATCTACATGTATATGTTTTGAGTATGATCATCATCAGAATCATCATAACTACAGTGTGACCACATACATCTTTAAGAAAATGGAGAGCTATATGTGCAAACTATTAACTCCATGCTATACCTTTCTATGTTACTATGGGAATCATGTAAGAAGCTCAGAGTCACCTGTGAGGTACTGGTATGTTGTCTTTACATACATGAGAACTCTGGGTTCAAAATGGTTATGTGACCAGACACACAGCAAAGGTAGTTGGGTAGTACCAGACTGAGATTACCCTCACTTTATAGAATAGAGACTTAGCCTTCTTCTACAGCATTATGTTAATGGCCAAGAAAAAGAATTTAAAGCAGCATAGCTTGTCCTTTGTAGAGGAATATGTGAGGCTATGGTAGTGGACTTCATGTCTACAGGCTGTGCCATAAAATAACTGTGAGTTACCATGGATGTCTAAGGCCTTCAGAGAAGGCACTGCTGAGGCCCTGAAGCACTGAAGGGCGGGGTGAGGTTACATTTGAGAGACCACCAGTGTGACCTGGACCTGCTTTATTGTGAAAAACAGTCATCATCAGCCCCCCCTTGCCCCTTTAAAAAAACTCAACATTGAATCAGAAATGTCTGTAGATTTATGGCTATTGTCCAGAAAACAAGTGACACAGAAAGACCTGACAGATTGTTTTTGGAGCAAACAATTATGCAAGGAAGGTGTTGAAACATATCCAGGAAATAGAATGAGGTACGGGTTTGGAAGTGCTGGGGAAGTGCCTTGCTGAATATCAGCGGGTGCCTCAGATTTGTGGCATCCAATTGAATCTTCAGCATAGCCAAGTGAAGTAGATATTCGGACCTGATTATCCCAGTGAAAGTACAAGGGGGTGGCAAGAATGAGGAGAAGAGTGTTGAGAGTAGAGATGTGCTTAAAGGAGGAAGGGAAGGAGAGAGTGAAAACAAAAGGAGGGGGGAATTTAAATCAAAATGAATGAGTTTGGTTTGGTGGAGAAAGAAAGTGTTCATCTAGGCCTCGGCATATAGCCCTGCATGAGTTCCTAAACAAACGCAGTGAGCTATCTACTTGTCCCATTGAGTTCCAGATCATTTTGCTTTCTAAGAATTAACTGCTGGGTAGAATTTTTTCCTCCCTTCCTTCTTCCACACAATTTTCTCTTTTCTTCCAGCCATACACTTCTAACAATTACCTGTATATACCAGGCAGAAAGATAAGTACAAAGGAGACAGAGTTGGTCAAACACAAAGAGCTCAAAGGTTGTGCTGCATAGACAACCCAGGTGCATAAAACTGTGATGAGCAATGTTCTCAGCAAGCAATGTATCGAGTAGAGCTGAATCCGAGCAGCATTTCCAAAGACTGATAGAACCTGGCAGTTTTGATGCTGCAAGGACTGGTATTAGAAGACATCACTACTGAGAACTTGGCTAGGAATAATGACAGATGCTAGGTTCAGGGTGGAGCCTATAGGCGGGCCTTCAGGGCTAGAGTGAGTGTGAACTTTGCCATGGCTCATGTGTGAGGTGGAGAGCTGGGCTCTGAAGGCTCAGGATTCCAGATGCTCCCCTGGCTGTCTGACCTTGTCAATGACTCCAGAGAGAGAGAGAGAGGGGGGGGGGGGAGACAAAGAGGCAGAGAGAGAGAGAGAGAGAGAGAGAGAGAGAGAGAGAGAGAGGCATAGCACAGATACATTTGTCAGAATGCATGTTAGTTCTTACACTTTCTATTAGAGGATCACCTCGCTGAGCAGCACCAGTATGCTTCCTCCCTAGTTTCTTTGTCTTTGTGGCTAAAAAAAATACCAGGCCACAATTGATAATGTTTTTCCCTCAATCTTTGAATGTCAAGGAATGCAACATAGGACGAGCTTAATGTTTTTATCTCATTCCACCAAGGAATTGTACCAAGCCTTGACTTTATCTTGCAGTTCTGTCCTTTCAGGCTTGACCAGGGAAACTCTAGGGTTGGGGAACCAACAAGCAGTGTGCTGCTTTTAGCTCAGTTGAGGGTCCACACTCTGGCTTGTCTGTAACCTGTCTTTGAGATATAAAACTTCAATTCTGTTGTGCTGTCAAGACACATAATTAAAAATATGCCTCAAGCTTTCTGACTTGCTTTTAAACAGTTCTTCAGTAATTACGAGAGTTAATTGATTATTAATATTTATGGTAAAAAAAAATCTCCCAGTGAAAATTAGGGAGATTGGTGGAACCTGCTGAGTATCTTAAGCCAGATACACTTGAAAGAACCCTCTGGTTTGATGCTTATAACCTGGGTAGCTTTGAGAAGTGGGAGAGCCATCCCAGGCTTGAATCTCCTCCTCTCATAAGAAAATACAAAGAAAATATGAAATGGGATTTGTAAATCATAAGTATTAAAAAAATAAGTCCTTATTTAACAATGTTGGCTATGGAGAGAGATATAGTACAGGATTCAACAGTATTTTGATGAGAAGACAAAGCCTTTACATCCCTGAAGAAAGGGCAGCAGCAGGTGAACACCTAATGATGGTTCACACCCACACCACAAAACCTCAAGGCAGTTGCCAGTGTTGTCTAGTCCCAACTGGGTGGAACAGACCTGAGCCACGCTGCTAAAACTCATGGCTTCAGTTCTGGAATCCTTGGCTTTTTAATTCCCACCTCTAAATGCTGAAGGCGTTCCTCTATTGAGATGAAAAGTGGGCATGCTTGCACATCCTTTAACTCTATCCACTGGTGGATTTCGGTGTCTTGTCCAGTTTGCCAGGGCCACAGTCTTTCTATCTTGATTCTTTAAATCATCACAGCTAGAAGAGTTGACAGAGAATCCAGCTTCCATGGTGTATGTTTCTCTTTTGACAATCCGCCCAGAATTGCTGAAAACCCTCTTTGTATCTCATTGCCTCTTGAACACCTATTGTTTAGAAAACCTGAACCATCCTGAAGGCATTTCTCAATGTCCCTTCACTGGACCAGTTCAAATACGGTATTCCCTGTAAGATGCATTGTCTTCCTAGGTGTTTTTGTTACTGATACGCCTCATCTCTCCCCCATGGACATGTTGATACCTTAAATTTAGAGAAAACTCAAATTCAGAGTATTGCATTAACAATGGAGGATTGCATGTTTCTTGAAGTTAGGATTCATTCTGTAGCTAACCAGCCAGTGGTTAACTCACTGCCTTGTAACGAATTGCACCTGGCGCCAATGAGGATTCAAAAATTAAATGTGAATGCTTGAGATAGAACCAAATTGCAGTGATAACAACAACAACAAAATAATAATTATTATCATCTTTATTCTTGTAACAATTTATAAAAATAAAGACAATAATAACAATTACAATCTTTTCAAGACTACAAGAGAATTAATTGTAAAAAGACTCAGAAAAAGAGAAAACACATTTTGGGAGTCAATAATGGGACTTTAAAGCAATTTATTCTGTGTATATTTAGTCCAGGTATGGGACGTGTGCTAGTCACATATCAACATACTTACAATGTAGAGCTACAGGAAGGGAGGCTCTTAAAATACGATTGTCAAATGCTGAGAGATTCGCTTTCTGGAAAAACAGCTTTTGGCACATACAAGTGATAAGGAGAGCTAAGTTACTGATAATTGTAGAAATTGGTCTGGTTCTTCCCCCATGCTCCCAGAAATAAGACTTGGACTCAAATTATATTTACAAATACCTTGGCCATATAGCTGAGCTCTTCTCTGCCTAGATCAGAACTTAAATTAACCCATTTATTCTAATCTATATTTTGTTATGTAGCTGAACATCTGTGCTCTGGTATCATGTATCTGCCTTTTCATATCTCCCTGCTGGAATCTCCCATGCCTCACTCTTTCCCAGAATTCTTTTTCCCTTCCGGTGAAAGACCTCCGGAGAGGACCTTTCCCTCAGGAGGAGACCCAAGCGCCCAATGACCGATGGCCACTCGGATGCAATCAGCAAGAGGGTTTATTGGAAAACACAGGTACCTGCGGGCACACAGTCTCTTCAGAGGACTTGCGTGCCCAGCAGCTCCAGCATGGGGCTTTTATAGGGTTTGGGGAAGCAGAAGAAAGCGTACAGAAGCAGATGCATAGTTACGGGGATTGGTGGATTTAAACGAGGCTTATAGACATGTTCACATATGATTGGTTATCTCACATGATGAGGTAATAAGGTATAGCTACACACATTGGCAGGTTTGAATCATATTCGAATGAGGTTGTAACGTGGTAAGAGAGTACATGCAGGCTGGGGTGTCCTGAATGTCGGGGGCTAGGGGCTTATCCCTTCCTGCCAGGTGGCCTGTGAGTCAGATCTGGTACTCCTAGTCTGTTCTGTATTCCTTTCCTTTTATGGTCTGTTAGTTTTAACGATGACTCGGCCCTAGATATCTGGGCGTGCCTGGGCTCGTTCAAGCCTGTTGCAGCTCTGAGTTAAGACTCATGGAGGGGGGTGGTCTTTCACCGGATGTCCCACCTGTTATTCTGCCCTTTCCTATAGGCCATAGCTTTTTCCTTGTCAGGTTATGCATCCATACAATGCACAAGATATTCTCTCTATAGATAATTGGAGAAAATATTGGAAAGAGAAGCAGATATTCAGGCCAAAAGGGAAAGAGAAAAGACAGGGGAGTGAGACCTTATCAAGGAGGCTCTTCAGTCAGGTAGGCCTTTACACACCTCCGTTTGAAGACACGTTCCCTTTAAGTATCCTTGTCCGAACAATGTACATTGTTACCCTACAGATTCATCCTAGAGGACCAGAGACACTTTGAGGGAGGCATTCATTGCCTTTTTTTGTTTGGTTTTTAAGTAGGCCTTGTATGTGATGGTAATAACCAGGCTGTTTTTCCTTCTCTGTCTTCCCCTCCCCCTATCATCTCAGATAATAGGAATTAATTAACATCCTGCAGTCTTTTACTTTATTCTTTTTTTTTTCTTTTCTATTTTCCGGAGCTCGGGACCGAACCCAGGGCCTTGCGCTTGCTAGGCAAGCGCTCTACCACTGAGCTAAATCCCCAACCTGCAGTCTTTTACTTTAAACGCATGCTCTTCAAACTTTGAGAGATTCATACACTTAGTGAGGGTTTTGTTGTTGTTGTTATTTTGTTTTGTTTTCACAGTTTGATGTGGTTTTGATTCTTTTCCTTTTATTGTTGAAAATGGCAAGGCTGTTCCTAGAATCTCGATAGAAGTAACACTGCTTTTCTCTTCAGAATAGAGGCTCTTCACTGAAGAGAGGGGTGGGATGGAGACATTATAAGGAAGTGGCATTCGTTTTTCTTTTTGGTTGGTGCACAACACCTGCTGCAATTTCCCAAAGCAGCCTACTAACATAACAATATAGCAATTTCAACAAAAATCGCTCTGCGCTTTTTATGAACACACCCAACTGCTGACATACATTCTGAGTCAATGCAGTGATTGTACAGCAAGGAGAATAGTGATGTAGTTCACAGTATAAGACTGTGTGGTGCCTGTGTACATAGGCTTGTAGTCTATACTATTCAATTTATCAAGCTACAGACACACCCTTACTTGGAGGCATCGCACTATATTTTCCCTGAAGGAGCTTCTGAGTACCCTTGAGGAGTTCAGGCCACTAATTATTGTAGGAAGCAGAGGATAAATGGAAGCTTATGTATGAACAAACCAAGGAGGACTTTTAAGAAATAAAAATTGGTAAAGAACAAAAGTATGGAATTATGAGGCTCACTAGTTCTGAGTTGACCAATCTGTGGGTGTATTCAGAAGGAGAGTTCAGAGGGATAAACTGTGGGGACAGGTTATCAGAGATTTGCACTCTATATGAAAATAAATATTGAATAAATGAGCATGAACAGACCCTAAAAGGCATAGGTTATTTCATCAATTAGACCTATGGATATAGCAGCAACCTTTCAGACCACTTCATGAAAGTAATTAATACTGACCAAAAAGTTCCCAAAATACATATACTGTTGCAGTAAAAAAAATAAAGCAGGTGTGGCCAGTTCCCGCACCTACCTGGGCAGTCAACAAGCCGTTTCGCTGTGGTACTTTGCCAGGCTCCTTTGCTTTCACTCACAGCTCCCTTGATGGGCTGTTACCATGCTAGGCACACACACCCCAATTCCATGATGGACTTGGTGCATCCTGCCACCGCATCTTCTGTTGCACTCAATTAAGTTGCCACATGAAAGAACACACTATGCAGTAACCTCTGATCCAATTAATAAGATATAATTTGCCCATCTAGACAGCACAAAATTCCGTACACATCCATCCCTTAAAAATATTCATTACAATCCTTATGTATGCGTGGAGAAGAATCTTAACATCTGCCACCATGTTCTCTCAGCTCCTTCTCTCCTGCCTTTCCCTCTCCTTATAAAATCTCTGTTCCTGCCTCTTCCTTCTCGTCCAATGACAGGCCTCATTTTATCTTGTCTGCCTTCACCCGAA
The DNA here is from genome assembly GCF_021556685.1 of Rattus norvegicus. Lineage (NCBI taxonomy): Eukaryota > Metazoa > Chordata > Mammalia > Rodentia > Muridae > Rattus > Rattus norvegicus. Next base: position 14,893,464 of record NC_141549.1, on the reverse strand, counting down.
TAATGACATCAACCTACAATATGTAAAAATATGAAGTCCAGTGAATTCCAAGTTGGAAAAACTTAGAGAACTTACCCTCATTGAGATACATGCCCTACAATCAAAGTCAGAGACAGGAAAAGGAAACAAGAAAGGAATGTGCTGTGTAGTTGAGAAACATGATGATCTCTAAGGCTGTCACATGGTTTCTCGTGGGAAATTTGGCTGGCCAGCTATGGAATGATGCACAAAAATGCAAGAAAATGAACAAACATCTCTCGAGGTCTGAAGAAGATTCATAACTCCATGCTTTAAGAGCCTAGAAACAGATAAAGAAAGAGTTCATAGGAGGGAAATAAAACTACAGCAGACTTACACAAAATGGAGGACAGAAAAATGAATGGGAAATCAGCAGTTAGATATTTGAGCAAATCAATCAAATTGACAGACGTCTATGTAGATTAATTAAGAGTCATAGGGCTCAAACAATTAAACTCAGACTTGAAAGGATATTATCACCGTCTGGCTTACTGAAATGCGGTTGTGTTGCGATAAATATTTTAAAAGGCCTGAACCTTTTATAGGGGTACTTTTATCTCAGCATCTCCACACCACCCCTAAGTACTCTCAGACCCAGGCAGTCCTTGAGCTATCTCAGCATGGCGCTTTGCCACACTGGTCCCTAGAGTTAGTTCCTAGAGTTAGGTCCTGGAGGACCTTATGGAACTAACCGTCATTTATCTCTGGTTAGTAACTCTCCCGGTGGCTCTCTACTAACCGCAAGCTCTCTGGTTCCAAGTACATGGTAAAATCAGGGCTCTGGAAGTCCAGCATAGGGCTGGCCTATCACAGCTCCCTGTCATGGACTCTGCCCACACTCTCTGAAACCAACCCCTGGTAATAAAAGCATAAACTCCCAACTACCAAGTGAAATCATGACTCAATAAGCTGTAATTTATCAATCAGGTTTATATGTTAAATTCTCAACCCACAATACAGCACACAATATACTCACAACCAATTTATAAAGATATAAAGCACCCACGTAGATAAGGTAAACTTACCTATTGAAATCCATCCCTTAAGAAATATACATAACTACTTAGGGCCATTAAAGACCATGCAGATCTGGGTCATCATTCTTTAGCTCCATGTTGATTCTCCCCACCTTTCCCTTCTCTCTCACCTTATAAAAACTTTGTCCACATTCCTTTTATACTGTCCCATCATGGCACTGACCTAACTTGTGCCAGCCCTCACTTGCATATAGACATCAGCCTACAGGGTTGTTTGACAATATCGAGGGGGAAAATGAACAACTTGGATAGTATATTTAAAAATGTCAAGTTCCCAGAATATAACCTACCAAAGCTGAATGAGCAGTATGCAAAATATGTGTCAGTATGTGAGACTGAGTCAGAAATAAGGACTACCCATTCAAAAAAAAAAATCCTAAGACAGCAGCCATCACTTGAGCCAGGCAAATGAAAAGCACCAAAACCACTGTGGTTGCTATGAAAAATGAAGGGAAAATAAAGACAGAATGCAAGAGGAAAATAGATTTCATGAAGCTTTTCGTTGCTGAGAATTTTTTGTCACAGAGGCAGTTTTTGCACCTTCTATATTTTAGGTTCAAGATTGACAGGTTGAATGTTCTGGGAATTTGCCAATTTCACATCAGTGCTCCTGGTAAGAATATAGAGTGAGGCATCCCACAGGTGGAACTGTCTGGATATTCTTCCGAAAACCAATCACACAATACTACAGTAATTTGCTTGATGTGTGTTAAGGCAACTGCTGAAATAACTCACAGGTCTGAATCTAAAACTCTCAGTCATTTTTATTATATAGTTTTCCCATTTGAATTCAAAGTGTGGAGTCCTTTGAGTTTACAAGAACTGACCTTCAAATTATAGGACACTGAGGAGTCTTCAAGGGTTTGAGCAGGTAAGAGACAAGACTACAAGTTGCCTTAAGGGATACAGGTTGGCATAAACATACAAGAAGTTGGTGAGAGGTAGGGAGTCCATTTAGAGTGAACTGGAGGACAGGACCTGAAGTGAGATGTGGGTTCAGAAATGAAGTATATAGTCTCAGAATGCTTAAAGAAATTCTGATCAATTAGCATGCTCTAAGAATGAGCTCAAAGGGACCAAAGCCAAAGGAGGCTTACAGTGACCCTGGAGCAACAGAAGCTGCAGTGAGGATAAGAATTCAACGAAGTAAGGCATGGGAGAAAAAGAGCTAGTGTGAGATTACTGAAATTCATGTTCTGATAGTGACAATACAATGCTGGGATTTAGAGCATACATTTTAAAGATTTCATATTAGGGTCAAAGTCATAACAGAAACCCTGATCACTCAGTAACCTCTGTCCTCCCAAAGACATTTAAGTCTGTTAAGTGGGTTAGATTGAGTTGTTTTAAGCCTCCAGGGTAGCCTCCATCCCTTAAGGTGAGTTCTGGCGTGATCTGTCCTAACACAGGCTTAAAGTCCTTGAGAGTCATCCCCTTGTCATATGAGCTTTTATGTGTCATACCAGGGTAAACTTGGAAATAATTAAACACAATAGAAAAGAGCCATCTAATCACTTTTAGTATTCTTTTATTTCAAGAATAATTGATCAGGCGATGTAGATTACATCTCAATATGCAGACAGGCTCCTTTTGTTATTACTTTCGACTTTTTATCTGCTTTTTCAATTACCTTGCCTATTTTGAAAATGCAGTTCAGTTCTCTATTTCTTTTCTTTGTTGTTGCAAGACAATGAATAGCAGCTCATGGCATACAGTTGAAGGGTATCCACCATCCACTTAATATTCTGAGATAGCTGGCATTTTTAGAGAAGTGAGGCTTTGGAATTAATATAAGGTAATATAATGGAGTAGAAAAAAAGCTAAACCAACTTGATTTTCATATTTGTTCCCTCACTTAAAAAGTTTATGAGTTTGAGATTCAAATGCAATTATACCTCATTTTCTTCACCTGAAACCTAGGAACAGAAATATTTGTAACTCAGGCTTAGAATATAAAGAAATACATGTACGTACATATACATATGTCAGTCAAAATATCTCCATAGATAAACATACACATAAGCACACACACAGACATGTCCATGATAAATAACAAAATATAAAATAAATAGGAAGCCTGACATTAAAAATGAAAAGACGGTGGTATTTCTAACTTCTATTCCGCCCCAAGAATAATGCCTAATCTTTCTGCAATTAAAGTGTTTTCATAAGGGAAACAACCCAAATATATTGTTACATTACATCATGAATTTTTATGAATAGATAAAAGTAAACAAGTGTGTAGATATAAAAATATAGGTTAGAGCTTGGAAAGGACTGAGAGCTTTCCTGGGAGATGAACGTTCGGGAGCACGTAGTGCTTTTTTCTGTGTGTAAGTCATAAAACATGCTAACCTTTCTGCTAAGAGCTATACTCCTGAACACATTTTACAGTGTGTTTTATATGATGTAAACTATATTACAGTAATGTTATAAAAATATTACATTATATATGGCAATATATGTCATATTGCAATAACATTATAAGAAGTATTGTATCATATATAATATGTATGTTTTTTGCATCTAAATATTTTTGCATATGTGTTATCATTTGCAATGTCTTATAATATTTTTCAATCACTTATATACATGCTGGCATCTTTTCACATTTGTTTGTTTCTTTTAACTCTACACACCTTTGCTCCACACCTTTGCTCTGACCCACATGTCTTTCTGTTCTTTAAGTAGCCATGACATAGAACATACTGCCTCTTGAGACAAGAGAAAAGGGAAACCTAATGTAAACCCATTTGCTTTGAATAGGTTTGTATGGACAGAAAACACTTCCTAGTTGTTCACATTGGCTTAGACGCTTACATGGTCAAGCCTGGAGCCAATGGAGTAATACATACATGCACTGCTAGCATGGAATTAAGCAATTTTATCTGCATGCAAGAATATCCAGCCCACTGAAAACTGTTAGCAGCCCAGAGGGAAGCGGAATCCTTGAATCATTAGCCAGTATCTCCAATCCCATGTGGTAGCCGTTGCAACACATCCTAAATAACTTTTACTGTCAATATGATATAACATAGAATCAACTCGAAAAAGAATCTTAGCTGAAGACATTTTCTAGGTCAGATTAGCCTGTAGATATTTTTTGAGTTACAGTCTTGATTAACTCATAGAGGAGATATCAGCCTACTGTGGGCAGAACAATTCCTTAGACAGATAGTCCTAACCTGTATAGGAAAGCCAGATGGACATAGGTGAGCTTTCCAGCAAGCAGCATCCTTCCTAGTTCTTGCAGTGCCTTTTGGCTATGAAGTGAATTACTTGATCAGAGTTAATTCTGTGCAGAAAATAAATAGGCCTGTATTCCCCAAGTGATAGAATGTAACTTAGGATTTTAAGCCAAATCAACCTCTTCCTCCCCAGGTTACTTTTGGTTAGGGTGTTTCATCACAGCCGTGGAAACTAAATTAAGACTTAAGGCACCATCCAGTGCTTATCTCAACTTCCTCCCTCCTACAAAGATTCTTTGTAAGCTTTGCACTCCTTGCTAGGTAACCTTTCCCAGCAGCTCTGGATGCTACCCCACACCTTCTGTTCCGTGTTTGGTAGGCATCATAATTATGATTGTTTCTCTAATGATTCTATAGCAAATTTAATGGTATTAGGTCTTCAAACCTCTTTAGTCAGTGAGTTCTTATGGTTATTAATGTTTTGTCGTCTGTTTGCTGAAGCTGCCAATTGCTAAATTCAATGTCATCGTCTCAATGTGTATCGTATGATCCTAGGATGCTTCAATTCTGAATATCTTCCCAGTTTCTCTTCCAAGTGCTACATTTTTGTCTCTCCTCCATTTTTTCTGAGTGATCTATACAACCCCATGTGTTCAATTTTCACTCTTAAAGTCTAAAGTCAAATTTTGTTCAATATTCACAGGAACATAAAGTAAGGGTCAAGTGGTTACTTAATTGATGTAATTATTATCATCTTGCATATTAACACTGCTAATCCTTTCCTGAGCAGGCTGGCAACAGAAATCTTCATCTGAAGTTTAAAAGTAACCTTAAGTTTAGTAAATTTCCTCATAAATATTACTTTGTGCAGCTCAAAGTAGTTTGCAAACTGTCAAGTGCAGCCCTAGGCTGGAAACGCTAGTATTATGCTCAGAATTATATCATGACTTAAGGCCTTTATCTAGTGCTTTGTTCTGTCTTTTTAAATCGAATATATAAAAACGAAATAACCTGAGGTTGTTAGAGGAAAGCTCAGATGTGCCTCGTGGACAAAGACTCCACAGGTTAACTGTACAGCACAGTGCTGCTCTTTCATGACTTCTAGGGAGATGTAAATAAAGGTCTGTTCATCCAGACACCACACCAAAGCATAGATTCCACTCAGGGCTAGTTTTGGGGACACTGGTGAATTACTCATGGGAGTACAGAAGAGGTGGTACTTTTAAGAGCAGGGTGACATAAAGGCAGCTGAGTTACTAAATCAGCCCAGTGTAGTATGAGTAGGTCTCCACAGCACAGGCTGTGCCTCAGAGTGGCTTTCAGCTCCCAAGTCGTAGGTCGTGCATTGAGGAGGACCCATGAACTTTCTAAGGATCCTGGGCTTCCTCAGCTATCTATGATTCTTAAACTTAGAATCCATGAACCCACATTCTCTGTCCAGGAGGGCTTGTTTCAACTCAGAGCATGTGACTACAAAATATCTTGGAAAATACCAATGCCAAACACTTTGAGTTCAAAGGTCACCATTTTCATGTAAACATGGTGCCTTTAATCAATTAGCATATTTAGCAGGGATGTAGGTTGCTGGCTTCCTGGTCCTGCTATCGAGGGTCCCAGTTCTTATTTCCTACAGAGTCTGACAGCTACAGAGGCTGATAGCACTGCCGATCCTATGAACAGCTCTGAACTCCCAGCATTAGCTGGAATTTTCCAGGATACCCTAGGTACTGAGTGAATACTGTGGCTGTCCTTTTCCCTGTTTATTGATGTTTAAGCAAGGTCATGGAAAACTTTTGATACAACAATTCAAGTTATTCATATTGAACTTAAAGTGAATGTATGGGGTAAGTTTCTTTTTGTTATGTGTTAATTTTGTTGTTACTGATTCTCCTTTCCCTTGACACTATCATCTGGAGATTATGGAAGTGTTGATAATGAAATAACTGTAATGTTAGAGCAAGTTAGTAAAGAATTAAAGGCACTTTACAAAATCATTTCATTGTCCAGTTGGTGTGAAGTTCTAGGTTTGATCCCAACATCTAAAAAAATAAACAACAAAAATAAACAAAACAAAGCAACAAAGTAAAAACAAGCAAACAAAACAAAAACCAGTAAGGAAACCCTAAAGGAAGAAGAAATCATTGCCCAGAGCCATCAAACACATCAGCCTGCACAGTTCCTAAGGGCTAGACTTGTATAATAATTTTCCTAAATAATTTAACAAAAATTCAATTCAAATAAATACCTAAAGTTTAAGTCTCTGTCCACAAACCCTTACACATGGCAGGAAAGTCTATTGGTGTCCTGGATTCCATATAAACCTAAATAACTATGTTACTTAGAAACCACCATGATCCAGAATTGGATTTTAAAATGGAAAGACATTGACAGGGAGATTCCCTGACTGGAGGCTCTTACAGACTTGGCTTCAAACACAGTAGCCAGGCTAATGAGATCTCCCCAGCAGTGGGAGGAAATTTTCTTGTGGCTTTTTAAATGTCCCTGTGCTATGAGTTCAAACTCCCCACACAGCCTAGTGGTCATTTTAATCTCATTAACCTTTGTATTCAGGACAAGTAATCTCGATCCTCTACTGAAACCCTTGCTACCTCATAAACTACTGTAAGGGTGACATGGCTGTGGTAAACAGTCAGATAACACTGGAGTTAGTGAATTTTTGTGCTCTTAATATGTATGACTTCTCAGAAAATTATTACTCAATATTGTCTATAAAAACCAGTGCTTTCTCTTTTGTTTTAAATTGATAGAAAATATTTGTATGTACAGTAATATTTATTTTCGCTATATTTATGCAACATATTAATTAACCTTTAAGTAACATTTCCATCTCCTAAAACATTAATTATTTCTAAATGTTAAGAATTTCCACACTTTATTTTAACTGGAAATTTATTTGAGAATGTATCTAAATTGTGATACACTAATGATTTTATTATGTTTTAATGCAGAATTATTTTTAAAATTATAATTTTTTAAAATTAAAATTAATTTAAAATGCAGATTTGAAGGGACTAAGTACTAAATTATTAATGAGTGATTAATTTAAGATTGATAAAACTCTGGGTAAATAAATCCCAGATAGTAACCATTCGTATGGTGCTATGATTGTAGGCTGGTGATATGATTACTCCCTTTAATAGAAAGTACAGTGCAATGGGTGAACTGTAATGCAAATTTTAACAGTGATTAAGAATGAACTAATCAGCTGTAATAAATTCGAGTGTATACTAAAACCAGGTCAAACTGAGTTGGTGCCTGGACTTGGGGACAGTTGAAAAACTCATACGCAGAATGTAGCTTCTCCTCCTCAGTTTTGATGTAAAAGTAAAAGCGTATAAACTACTATATTTAAAAAGTTCTAAATGAGATCTGTTCACTCCCCAAATCAATACATAAATGAATGTTATCATAGTCATTCCGGCAAACAATAAATATTCCTCCAAAAATAAAATAACCTAAAAATGACCATATGAGCCATCATCTTTCTCCTTGTCATATGTAAAATAAAGGAACACATATCAAAGGGATGCCTGTCTCTCCATGTTCACCACAGTGGTAATCACAATAGCCAACATACAGAAATAATCAAGGTATATGTTGCTAAGTAAATGACTTGAGAAATGATATATATATATATATATGCACTAATAAAGTCATTTATTAAAATAAAGATACTCTGTCATTTGTGCAAACATAGATTAAACAGGAAAAAGAAAGACAGAAAGTTGTTGTCAGAATACTGTTCTCATAGAAGGAGAGAATAATTAGTAACCACTAAAGATGTAGCAAGAATAATGGGAGGGAGGGCAGAGAGAGGTTAGGCAATGTGGAAGGTAAAATAGTTACAAAAAACTAAACCATCTCTGTTCATCGCACTTGGTGGCAGCTATCTCTTCCCCCAAATCAGCTCTCTGGATTAATAAGTGAAATTTTTAGCAAACTAAGAGGTTTCTCTAATGAATGGAACAATATAGAGTGAAGAGACAACCTTTTAATGGTAGAAAATATTGGCAAACTCTTCATCTATTTAAGAGTTAATATCCACAGTACATAAAACACTCAACTGAATATACAGCAAACTACTACTACTACTACTACTACTACTGCTGCTGCTGCTGCTGCTGCTGCTACTATTACTACAACAACTACTACTATTACTACTACTATTACTATTACTACTATTGCTACTACTATTACTACTATTGCTACTACTACTATTACTACGACTACTATTACTACGACTACTACTATTACTACTACTACTATTACTATTATTACTACTACTGCTATTATTACTACTACTACTATTACTACTACTACTATTACTACTACTACTATTACTACTACTACTACTACTACCACCACCACCACTGGTACTAAAATGCTGATTAAAAGTAAACAAACTGCCTGAATTTATATTTCAAAAGAGAACAAAAATTGACCAAAAGTAAATGAAAAAATGCTCACTGTCAACTTCATTAAAGAAATATAACTCAGCACAATGAGCTCTTCATTTTGCCTTAGCTAGCTGCCTACTGCCAAGCAAAGCCCACTGACCACTGTAAGGATACAGCGCACAGTAGCACGTGCCTCCTTGCCCTTTTCAAAGGGGCTCCCTCCTTATTGCCAGTGGAGATTTCCTGGCGTCTCGTTTTGGGAAAGAATGACAACACTGACTGGTCCGTCATAACAAGTGATCCCTGGTCTCTGCAGCCCTTAAGCACCCTGCTGGGTAGAGCTGGGGCATGCCCTGCGCTTGTGTGCCTGGTTATCCGAAGGTACAACCAGTGCTCAGTAGTTTAGAAACAAGCACAAAGTCTCTTCCTCTGTGAAGACTTCTAGGAAATGAAACAATATATGCGCTAGGTTTTAATTTGCTGCTCATAGATACCATCTGGAAATGTAATTTTAGTTTAGACTTTTAATCTCCTGTGCTTGGCAATTTAAAAACATTAAAATGTGTATTGGCATCTGTGAACAGGACCATAATAGGGACATATTTTGCTTACAGTGCTAGCAATGTTATGGTACGAAGCAGGGTCACACACCTGCACGCTCCTATCTGGGCCGAGAGTTTGGATGCTTAGCGACAATCCACATGTCTCTTGTTTAGTTTAGATTTATGAAAGAAATCTAGGGGTCACCGTTGGAGAGCTGAGTTTTACTCAACCTAAGATAATCCAGAATCCAGACTTTCTAATTTTGTGTCTTTGTTACGTGGTTTAAACCATTTAACCTATAATTTTATTATTTGCACTATGGAGACCATTATGATTTTACCATATATTTTGCTTGGAAGGTTAAATAAGGTAAGATATGTGAAGATATTCGCTGAGCCTCCCAGCCAGGGAAGCACATCGGTGCCCTTCTCAGCCATCATCAAGAGGCTTCCTCGTGCAGCAGATGGGGCTGCTGCCAGAAAACAGACGAAGAGGGAGAGACCTCAGAACGCTGAGTAGAAAATGGGATGTCTCCAGCAAGTCCCTCTCCTAAGGCTTTAGGGATCCCCACAGACAGATGGGAGGCATACAAAGTGGAAAACCGAGGAGGTAGAGGTCCCCAAGGGGGACCTTCTAAATCTCTAGGATCAGCACACACAAGAACTCACAGAGATTGAGGTCACATGCACACGGCCTGCATACGTATGCATCAGCTGCTGTCCTAGAGATGAACAGAGAAACAGTCACATGTCTGCATTCCTAACTCATAAGCTACCTTCAACTGACAAACACCTGCCAATGGAAATGTAGCTTTCTCCAAAGGAGTCGCACTGGGAAACAAACCACTCTTTAAGGGTGGGCTGCATGTCCAATAGCGGATGCCCAACCGAAAAGGAAATCAGTGGTGTCCTTTTCTCACTTGGCACATCAGGGCTTTAATTTTAAAAAAATCTTATTATTATTTTTTTTTGGTTCTTTTTTTTTCCGGAGCTGGGGACCGAACCCAGGGCCTTGCGCTTCCTAGGCAAGCGCTCTACCACTGAGCTAAATCCCCAACCCCAAAAAATCTTATTTTTTTATTTCTAAGTTAATATTATATCTAATCTATGTGATTTGTTCTCTCTTGTTACTCTTCAACTATTTTGTGTATATATTCATTAGGGCTTCTAGGTTAGCGTTTTTGTGGATTCCCAAGTATGTGAAAGAGTGAGTCTGTGTTTATATCTAATTTTTGTGCTTTATCTTGGACTCTTTCCTACTGTTTGTTTTGTCCTGTTCCAATATGTTAGATTTTATTTTATTTTATTTTACTTTATTTTATTTTATTTGTATCCCTTAGAAGCCTGTTTGTTTTCTAATGAAAGAGAGAAAAGCAATGAACCCGGATGGGAATGGAGGTAGGAATGAACTGGAAGGGGTAGGGAGAGGGGAAAAAGAAATCAGTGTACATTATGTGGGAGGGAAAACCTACCTTAAATAAAAGGAGGAAGCTTTCTAACACCAAACACCAATCAGTTTCTTATTTTATTTGTTGTATTCTGAACAAAGAAAACTGAAATCAGCTGAGTTTCTAGAACACAATGACCATTAGTATCTAACTTTTGTTTTAATTAATATTCTCAAATTATACCTGTTAAATATTGCTATTGTTTTCATTAGTGAATTGAGGCTCATTGTCCCTGAAGATTACTACCAAGTAATTACTACAAGATCACTCCCAAGTGTTACTTTCAATTGCTGTACTTCTGATCAGAATGGCCCCTGCTCAGTGCTAGACACTGTAATTTTTAACAGCGGTTTTCATATGGAGAACTGAACCACAGAGTTCTTGATGAAGAGCTTGCCAGAAGAGAGGTGTATTCCTGAAAGGATTACAGTATCAGCCGCCAGTAGCACTAGCTCACAGAATGGTTTGCCTTTGCTTCCAGATTTGGGATTTCCCAGACAATGAACTGTGTCTTGTACTGGTTTCTCTGTCTAATAACCAAGCATGATAGTTGTGCCAATTTTCCTAGAACATTTTCCATGGTAGGTGTTAATCACCTAAAGTTGAAGAATGATATCTGTTTAGACACTTATACAATCAGAATGATGTCATAGGGTAGGCATGCTGTGGATGAGGTCATCTTCGTGTCAGCTTTCACAGAGCATCTTTCATTAATCACTCTTAGATTATTTTCACAGTGCTGTGTATTTTTCCAATGTGACCTCAGTACAGACACACAGAAAATTTTATATATAATGGCCACAGGAACCCCCTTTAGTCAAACATTCTTATGAGACCTAACATGCACAATTGGAATTCACAGGTGGGCCTTTTTTAGGAAAACTGGACAAAGAGTATATCCTTAAATGAATTGCCTGTTTATAATTTATAAGACACCCTTATCCAAATTGATAATGATGTATGTTTGAATAATTCAAGAAACAAGATGTCAATAGCTCTTAGCATCATGTATCAAGAGAGCTTAAGCTTTTGAATATTAATTTAACTAATTTAGGATATTAGGCCATTTAGAATGTAAGCACAAATGCAAATGGGTGGATTCTTGAAGGGTACTTTAATTAGAAATTGGGATATGCATCTTTCTTTAAAAAAGCTATCCTTAAATCTCACTAGGAATATAAGGAATATTTTGTAACTTCCAAAATTCAGTACAGGTAATATCTCTGTACTGAATCCACATTTGTTTCTTTGGTCTGTTTTGTTCTCTTCTCCTTCCTGTGTGAATAAGTTTATAGGATAAAAACAATAGTTATAATTTGGATTTTTTAATATACCTTTTGATTTCAGTGCTGTTGAATGAACTGAAAACCGCGACTTTGCTAAACAAACAATAAATATATTACCAATTAAAACCCAAACCCCAGTTTCTTAGTTTGTAAGCTATCTGAAGTGAACTTGCAACAAAGAAGACAAGTTAGACAACATTAATTTAAGAACATCCTTATAGCAACAGATAGAATGAAACAAAACAATCACATATAGAATAGAAATTACATATAAACCATCTAGCTGAGAAGGGGTCAATATCTAAAGCATGGAAGGATCTCCTACAACTCAGTGTAAAACATGAAGGGAGAAACCAAAGAACCCAATTAAAACTGAAGAAGAAAGCGAGTAGACATTTCTTGAAAGAAGACATAAAGATGGTGAACAGGTGTGCAGTGATGTGCGGCCTCACTAATTGTTAGAAAGATAGAACTGATTGCGATGTGCAGTCCCCTCACATCAGTTAGGACGGCCACTAGGGAATAAGCAAGTCAGTGGAGATGGCAAAGAAATAGTTAGAAAGGCAAAATGGGAAAATATCTAAGATGTGGAGAAATAGGATTTCAGTGTACTTAACGAAAAAGGACAGAACATCACAGCTGTTTTGACAAATAGCATAACAGTCACTCAAATCAAACACTCAAAGAATTCATATCTCTTTTCAAAGAGATATTCCTGTATTATGTCCTTATTGTATTGATCATTATATTATATTGATTCTTATAGCCAAGAAGTAAAAGTGAATCATTTTGATTTGCAGATGAATGAAGAGTGAGATACATATATGTGAATACATACACACACACACTACACACACACCACACACACACATACAACACACACACACACCACACACACACAACACACAGCACACACAACACACAGTGCACACACACGCACACACGCACACACGCACACATGTACACACACACATGCACACACACACGCGTGCACACGCACACACACACACACACACACACACACACCAGTGAGATATTATTCAGTCACCAACGTGTAGGAAATTTAAACAAAAGTTGTATTATGAATGAAACTTTATGTATTAAGTGAATAACAGCACAGTATTTATCTTACTTTAGGTCTTTAAAGTAAGCAAACTCAGAGAAGTGGAAAGAGAATACTGCTTGCTTGGGGCTGGAGAAAAGAGAAATCAATATATGGAATTCCAGTTGTACAAAATGAAAAGTTTGTAGAGATCTTCAGGACCTTGTAATTGACAATAATGAACTGTTTGTGTAAGACTTTAAGAGGGTTGAGTTTATGTGTAACCTCCTGTAGATGTTTCGATAAACTTTGTAACAGCAGAAATAATACAAGTATCTATATTTCCACATGTAAAAACCTTATCTAGACAAAAAACAAGTAAACATTTGTAAGTCAGTACAAAAGTCAAAAACTAAGGTCGTTATCATCCTGAGAATTTGTTATGTTATATTCTCACATATCTGAGAATATGTGTAAGGTAAATGCTTTAGGAAATGGGTGGGTAGATTCAAAGTCATCAGTGGCTGAATCATGTTTATTTTGGTTGGAGTACTTTAGTTTAGTACATACTTTTCATCCATTGTTTTATTTTATGCATGATATAAAATTAAGTGGCACTATTCTCTTATTACACATGAACAGATGTGGAATTAGAGAAGTTCAATAACTTTCTCTCCTAATGATCAGATACAGGACTCACAGGCATGATTCAAACACTGCAAATAGATCATGCACTCTCCCGCCAGCACTGTGATCCTAGAGAGCAAGAGTAAGTCTCCCCTCCCTGGCTTACACATATCAAATATTCATAGCTCATTTGACCATCCATCTAAATTTCTTTTTGACTTCATATCTAGCCTTGAATATCTGGAAATGACTTCGACTACTATTACTATGCACAGCCTAATAAAACAAAAACAAATGTTTTTTCTTCTTTATTTTCATTGCTTATGCTCCTGTGTAAAATAAAAGGAAAAGAGAGGGTGAGCTGACCTAGGTAACAGTGCTTGGCTGCAAGCCTGTTGACCTCCATTCAATCAATGCGAGCAACATGGTGGAAGGAGGAGACAACTTCCACAAGTTTCCTTACCTCTACAAGCACTAAGCATACATGCAAGCCATCATACATGCATGAACACTTATGCACACATACATGAATACACACACTGTATAAGTAAATGTAAAAATAAATATAAAAAAAGAAACTGATCAACTACATAGCCAGGACATATCTTGCCCTCTGAAATCCTTTTGGCATCCTATGAACACCTTGCAGGATGGATTCCAAAAAGTATATATACATAATACACACATTATATATGTATACATACATACATACATACATACATACATACATACATACATACATGTATATATCTCAACCTCCCAGTGAAATTTCAATGTGCTGTGAGGTGTGGTCCAAACATTGATTACAGCTTCTGTAAGCTCAATATAATTAATGACCATAACATGAATATAATATTCATTCAACAGATAATCCTTCAGATTTCGTGCGTGACACTAAAGCTATAATCATTACAGTTTATATGCACCAAATCTAATCCATGTCTCTTGGAGGTAAGAAAAGAAATTTGTAGGGACAATGGTAAGCATGGCTATAAATCTTTGATTTGATAGTTTGTTTCATGTGATTGGTCACTTGATTATTTCAAGGCCATAGTAGAAAATAATTAAAATATCATCATAGTCAGTTGACCACCAGGTCACAATGTGTAAGGTTAACGTCATCCAGTTTGTTGATATTTTATATGTTCCTGACATAAACCTAAACATACATCATATATATATATATACACACACACATATATATATACACATATATATACATATATATATACATATATATACACACATATATATATATACATATACATATATATACATGTATATATATACATACATAAATTTCACCTTCACAAGCTCTCTTTGGCAGGAATGTTAGATCTCTTACATCATAATGTTTATGTTTTGAATAACTTTACAAGTGTGTCAACATCATATATTTTATTCACACAAACTTCAGGACATACCTAGGCATAAGTTCTGTCTCTGACTCTCTCTCTCTCTCTCTCTCTCTGTGTGTGTGTGTGTGTGTGTGTGTGTGTGTGAATCTCTGTCAATGACTCTGTCTATGTATGTCTCTCTGGGTCTCTATCTATGAGTGTGTGTGTATGTTTGTGTGTGTGTGTGTGTGTGTGTGTGTGTGTGCACCCACATGTGTGCACATGCAGGTGCATTCATATGCAGCCTACCATTGCTCATAAAATTCAAGTCATCTTTTTCATTATTACATTCACATATGTGTGTACATATATTTCTAATTATAAACATTATATAAATATGTCTATACATGTATTTCTAAATATAACCTACTCAGTTTATATAACATTCATTGTATGTACATTTTCAGGACTACCATTTAGTATTAGATACCAAATCAGTATGCTTCTTTCTAGAGAGTACTGTTTCTTCCCCTCTTACTTCTCAGTTGCCTAAAGGACTTTGAATGGAATTGAGGTCCTGTAGTCTTCCCCATTGACGTTGGTGTTGTCCTTTGGTGTTGCCCTTACTTATCTCATGCTTGTGCAGTCGTGTTGATGAGACTGTTTGAGTGTGACTTCTGATATTGATGTGACAGAGTGTCGCACCAAACTCCCTGATCTTCTAGCTCTCACAATGTTTCTGTCCCTGGTCTCTAATGTTACCTGAGCCTTTGGTTGGAGGGTTTTGTATATGTATTCATTGGGACTAGGCTCTTTAACTCCAATTTTGATTGGTTGGTTTTTGTTTGTTTGTTGTTTTATTTTGTCATTTAGTTTGTGTGTGTGTGTGCTTTGTTTAGTTTTGTAATTGTCTGTAACAAAGAGGAATTTCTTGTACAAAGGATATGGACTTTACGTATCTGTGAGAATAAAAATGAATATTTATACTGTAGTTAGGGATTATTCTGGTTTAGAAAAATGGTGTTTATACGTTCTCCTTCAAAATTAGTGCCCCCACTAGCTCCGTCAAATTAGCTAAGTTTCCAGTACCAGCATGATTTTCTTTTAGTTCAATGGGTTTTAAGTCTAATTAAGAACCTTTTAAAAAATTCTAAGTATCAGCACTGATTATTTTAGTAGTAGAATTACCATATAGTAGATACATAACCCAATAGCAAAGGCACTAATTATCATTCTCATTATCTCTACTATACAAATTGGATGTGGTTTGCTTCTGTGAGGCTTTCAGCACTGTTCATATCAGTATCAATAAAAGTATGTTGAGCATCCACAATGCAATCTGATTTCCTGACAGTTATACCAGGAGAAGGGAGTCCCCTCTCCTAATAACCCAGTGAATCCACCATCCTATATGAAGCCCATTGTTGAGGTGTTGTTAGATGGCCTATGGCTGTCTTCCTGATAGCACACATTGAGAACTATAGAGGACACAAAACTATCTGAAAGCCACAACCATTATATGACAGAGTTCAGTATGACTTCTCTCAAATTTCAGTGACAATTTGCAGACATGAAATGTGCTAACTTTTATTACATTGGAAAGCATCCAGAAAAAATATTTTAATTTTACAACTTACACAAAACTCTTCCTGTTTTTGTTTGTTACCTTGAATAAAATAAAAGCAAAGTTATCACTGTTTTTTTAATGCTGCATAGTTTATAAAAGATGATTTACTTAGTTTAATATAAACCTGTCCATCGGAAGAGGAGCTGCCTGGGGATGGCACATTCTATGGATGGATGGAGAGAGCAGCTATATGTTTCTTGGTAATAAATTTGTGAGAAATCTTGGAACAAATGATTTGTACAACAGTTCATATTTATTTAATTATTGTGGTATGAAAGGTTTCACTTGATATCAACTTAAACATGTGAAAACATTATCTGATTAATGATCCCATGACCTTAGTCTTATCTTGATCTGTGGCATTTTTGAAAGATAATTTAAATATGGTTATCTTCTGGTCTAGGTCCCTAGTGTGCACATCTCTCAACCAGCAATGGACATGGCTATTATTTCCTCATAGTAAGGCTCTGCTTTAAGCTTCTGTTTAAAATACTCAGTAACCTCACATAACTTATGAAAAATCAGTAGAGTAAATGCCATTTACAAATGAAATGCCTGAGGTACAGAAAGGTTCTTGGGAACAAGGATTCTCCCTCAGTAGATATAACATGTGCCTAACATGAAGGAGGCCCTCGGTTATAACCCTAGCACCACATAAATTCAACTGTGATCACAGCATCAGGATGGTAGAAGCAAGAGGATCAGTAGTCCAAGGTTGTCCTTGACTAAATGGCCAGTTAGCAGACCACCTAGCCTACACAGAAAAGCATGATAACTCATCCAACAGGGTATTTAAATATTGATTTGGATCCAGATCTATTTGACTGGGAAAGCGGTACTTTCAAATTGTTATCAAACCATATTCCTTCACAAATCCCTTTAGCTTAGCTCCAACTTTCTTGGCAGTTTTCTGAGCTAACCTTCTCTATGCCTGTCAGTGGCTTCAACTCCTTAGCATGCAAACTTAGCTGAGACTGCGAGTCCAGCAGATCAGACCTTGGGCCAAGGTGGATGGTGGGTGGACCCATTTTGGATAGAAAACCCAGGCATCAAGCCATCATGATTGTCTGTAAGAGAACAAGGTCCTTTCATCTAGCCTTTCTCTCTCTCTCTCTCTCTCTCTCTCTCTCTCTCTCTCTCTCTCTCTCTCTCTCTCTCTCTCTCTCTCTCCCTCTCCCCCTCCCCCTCCCCCTCCCCCTCTCCTTCTCCCTCTCCCTCTCCAGCTTCTAGAAGTTTCCTCTAATTGTGCTACCCTTCCCTGAGATAATAGTTTTGCTTACTCCCTCATCATCTTGGCATAGCTGTTCATCATGTATGCTCCCAGTATCCTGTCTCTTTGATACTGTAAACCGTTTGCTGCACTCGGTGCTGGGGCAGCTTGTTTATTCCTATCCTTTGAATAGAAGGTGTTTGTCCTAAGATATGTATCTATGTATGCATGGTTTGTGGAGAAGGCTCAGTGCTAAGGGGGACTTGCTGTACAACCATCAGGACCGACATTCAGATCCCCGGCAATACTACAGCAAACAAACCACCAACCACCTTATACATGCGCACAACTCCAGCTTTAAGGGACTTGATGGTTTCTGCCTCCTGAAAGCCCCAGGTATGTATACTTGCACATGTTTACAGGCAATCTCCTTTGCACACACATAAACACATGCCTATCAATAATTACATCAAACATTTTAAAGGTATTTGTCTGCTAATGGATTAGAGAATTTCCTTGTTATACATAATGCCTTTTTTTTATTTTCTCCATTAAAAGGCAAGGACACAGGGCATATGTTTTGTCCTTTTCCTTCAAGCATGGTCCAGGCACCTAGAAATATGTCTGATAGGTTCTCTAAAAATACTTGCTGATTATGCAAATGAAAGAAAGCATATCACATGTCTCCTTTAGCTCTCTCCATTTTGCAGACTTAAGATAATTTTCCAAAGTATTTAGGGGTGCAATTAATTTCCCTTCAAATTCCAATTATCTAACTGGAGTCTCATCTTACATCTATTTGTCATAGATTTATGAACATCTATTTCAGCCTGCATATAAATCTCCAAGAAGTTCAATGGTATTGATCTTTGTTGCTGTGTAATGGCTAGTCACAGATCAGTTCCAAGCCAGGCCACTGAATCCATTTTTGCTATTGTATCACAGGCTTATAAATAAGTGGAAGAATGTTCTTCTGGTCATTGAATGTCATCAAGTGTATATCTGTTTCTTCTTTATTTTACTTTAAAAACTATAGGGAATCTAATATCTTTGTAGTGCTCCGAAGAATGAGAATTTCTCGTAGGATTTTCACCAATGTCACTCTAATTTGACTGAGATTAATGTCCAGTTATCACAGTAAAGCCTAAGCCCTTCTAGGATACCTTGAACACCGTATTTCAATAATTTGATCTTCATGGACAGGGAATGTATCTGTCACAGTCAGTTGTCCTTTCAGCCTTTGAATTGAGTGGCATTTATCTGTATCAAACTCCATTTGTCCATCACTTCTGAAACTGTTGATAATTTCCCACTGCTCAGTAGGCTGAACGTGAAGGTTGACACGGATCATCCATTCTTTCCAGGATGACAAATAGCTTTACATGGCGATCCTCACACTTTATCTTAATTTCTTGGCAAGCATTAATTTAATTTTCTGCTAAATGCATTTAAGCTCATGCAGAACCAAAATGAACCCAGAACTACCTCAGAGTATTTCACGTTGTCAGAATAATTCTTTTCCCAGTTAAATGAAAAATAAATAATACTTTACATGATTGTTTTTTCCAAAATGACTAACATAATGACTAATGCCATTGTAAATCTCCACAAAACAATAAACTTAAATTGCACGCTATATCTTGGTGAGTAATAAATAAATTAAATAGTGGTTATATAAATATATGTCTTTAGAAGAATTTGGATTGGAACCCATACAGATTGACAATATCTTGGCTGAGTTTTGACAGTTGTCAAATCTGATCATGATTGAGTTGCAGATGGGTAGATTGAAGCTGAAGAAAAGGATGATTAATGAGGAAATTTGCATGCCCCCCAAACTGAAATCATATAAATGCAATGAGCATTTGGAGGACATTTGCTTCATCAGGGTATCCATAGCAATGTGTCACAGTACGCCACAGCCTCTTGAATGTGAAGAATTGAAGTTTACCTTGTTATTTCACTGATATCTCTTATTCTTTCCTTAAGTTTAAGTTCAAGATACACGCAATATGAAGTTGAGATTTGTATTCAGTTTCAGACAATAAGAACTTTTTGTGTACTAAAGAGCTCAATGGATTGTTTATATGTCACTCACTGTTCAGGCTTTGCACTTCTGCGAGTTCGGCGTTCTGTGATTCAAGTGTAGTTCTCAGAATCACATGCTACATTTCCACATGTTGATGTGTGCATATGGTAAAACACCTAATATATAATACTTCTAAATAGAAAAATGTGTTAGATTTTTATCTTCTTCTGACTTGTACCTCCCTTTTTCACAACTGATAAGGAAAACACATAGAAATATGAAAATTCAAATACAATTTTCCTTTATCAAGGTTTTATTACAGGATTCTAAAATTATAGGACTTGCAATAAAACAATTTCTTCCACTATATGTTTTTGGCTGTGTATATGGATTTTCATGAAAAATAATGACTTATTAACATAGCTAGTATTTCTTTTATAGATAGAGAAATTTTAGGTTTTTAAACATATCTTTAATAACTAATATAAATATGCCTAATAAGGGAAGGGTTTTAATATCTCTTTTGTATTTAAAACTATTGCTCCAAGAGTGCTAATTCTCTATTTCAATCCCCATCTTCTATCTGTATGTGAAACAATTGAACTGGTTTTTTTTTTCATTAAGGAGCTTATTCATAATCATGTTCTTTGTGGTGATATGCTATTAAACCAGACTTGCCTGCAGCACATCCTGAGACGGAATTCATGTGCATTGTTTTATGTACAGTCCAAAATAATGGGCACCTGGGAACCCCCAAAACTGAGCATATGGCCAAGGCGTGTATATCAAACAGGATATCTCTTTATGAGTCATAACTTTGGACACTCTTTGTGATCTTTAGCTCTTTGAAGGTAAGCAAAAGACAGTAGAATTTTTGGCTGGGAAAAAAAACTAATACTTGAATTTAATTTCAGAAGAAATGGAGTCCTTTGGGATATTGTGAACACCAATTTTAATTTACTCTCTTAAGATCACTAGTCTTAATGGTCAGCTTGACTCAATACATAATCAACTTAAACTCACGATGCACACCTGTGAGAGATTTTTCTAATCAGATTATTTGAAGAAATATAATCCACCCCAAATCTGGGTCACAAGTTTTTAAGGCAGTCTACTTAAAAGGATATGGAAGAATGACAATTTTGCTTCTTGGCTGTTTTCCCTTGCTCTTGCTGGCAAGTTCATCTACCCTGTGGCCAAGGCATTCTTTGAACCACTATTAGAACTTTCAGTACAATGTAGTCTGTTGGCGAGGAGATCTCCTGGAATCTTGAGGTGTCCGATATGAGTTTGGGATTACTGGGTCATCCAGCATCATGAATGAAACAACTCCCAGATTCTTAGTGTTTCTTTGATGAGACAACTGTTGTTATACTACCTAGATCACAGCTAGTCTAACAAATCCCATTCTATCGATTCCATTCCTTTAGGGAAGCTGGCTAATACAGTATTGTAAAGATCAGAAAGAGAACTCCATGGGTTAGTTTAGTCTCATAAACCCTTTGATTTCCTCTCACTGCTATTTGCACAAGTAGTTTCTACACATTGAAAACTTATGAGAGAGGAGAGAGAGATGTCAGTTGTCCCGCTCCTCTTGCTTTCATAGATTGAGCCCAGAAAGTTTGCCAAGCCTACTAGTTGATCAAACTTTTGTGAGAGGACTTCCTTATACAACTTTATAAGGAGCCTTATTTACAAAATTACAAACAAAAAGAGTGAATGGGCCATGGAGAAGCCTGAAAGAAGTAAGAAACCAGATGATGAAGCCTCCCCAGTGTCCTGGGAAAACTGCCATTGTTCACCTGTGACTGGGTCGTTCCCCTTATCTCTTGCAGTGTTTCAGTACAAACAACATATTCTAGTGTCTTGGAAGTGTCTTTGGATAGATGGGAGAAGAAAAGTATTCTTCAGTGATTTTCTCCCCCAAAGAATGCAGTATTATTTAAAGGCTCAAAAAAAAAAAAAACTGACAAGATTTTACTCTCTTCTTATTGAAATTTACAATTATTGATGTTTAGAAAGTGAAAAGATGTCCTCATAGAAAAATATAGTGGCAAAACATAAAGTAACAATAATTCTGAAAGTAAACAAAAATTTAATGTATGGAGACTGACATAATCCAGCAACTGTAAGCTTACATAATTCTTACTAGATTTTAGAAAGGAATTATGGATGAAACAAGTCTACTCTTCAATATCAAAAGAGACTGGGCAAAGACACAAGGTCGGTATTCATGTCATCAACCTGCTTGGTACTCTGCAAACTGCTTGGGATGGAAGATAATATTCTACTTCAGGGGAAGCCATCTTTTCTATCTGTAATGTAGCCTTCTCTTTCCGTTTAAAGGGTATCCATTTCCAAATAATTAATAAAAATATTGTATTGGGGGAAAGTTTTCTGAATTTTTTTAATCAAAGATATTTGAAAAAAACTACTGCCCAAATTGAAGTGCTTGCCGTTGATATGATTTCTTCTCCCATTCCAGTCTTTACCATATTTATAGGTAAAAATTTAATACAATTGAGAATGCCCTATCCATATATTTTATGCTCTTTTAATTTCTCTACATTTCTCTGCTTGCATTTCTCATTGTAAGTCACCTAGTACAGATGTTGACATTAATTACCAAATATCAGTTTACTTCACTTTTCCTTCTATTGCTGGGTATTTAAATTAATCCCAAATGTTGCTATTAAATAAATGTTTTGTGCATTGAAGCTTCACTATTCCATATACCATTGTTAGGATAGAGTTGCAGAAGCAGAGTTAGTGACTCCAAGGGATTGAATCCTTTACTTGCTTCAAAGAGTATTGCTGTTGTTGTTCTTGTTACTGTTATTGTTGTTGTTTTTAATTCAAGGTTGCAAATCAACCAAATGGGTTTCTTTGATCTTTCACATGTAAAATCTGAATTTGTGAGAGATTCTACTAAGCTATCTTTGATATCTCTCCCTCACAGCTCTAGTTAAAGTTCCCATTTCACTCAGTTATAGGATTTGCAACTAGGCTTGGACAGACTACAATAACATTAGGTGAAACCATGAGATTTCTGTTATATCTTCTGAATGATCATCACTTTCCAAGTTCCTGGTGTTGTCTGGATAGAACTAGCTGCAAATGAACCTGACATTCTCATCCTGCTAAGGCCATTATGTGTTATTTTAAAATTATTGTGATTTTCTTCATAGCAAATAAGCAAAAGTCAAGATAATGGGTTTTATGAAAGCATAGTGTTTTAGTATAACTAATACTAGTGTGATACACACCCTTAAGCAGAATAAATTCTAAAATCCCATTATGTTCCCTGCCTTACTAACTCAGACAACCACTGTTTCCATACTGACTTTTATGAAAAGAGCTTTATTACATTTTACAACCATGTTAAATCGTGAAGCACTTGTCTTCCTGTGTCTAGCTTTTTATTTTAATAAAATGACATCAACATTATGCATGGTATCTCAAATGATTTTCTTTTGTTAAGGATGAATAATATTTTACTATGCATATTAAAACCAATCTATTTATATCATCTATATCTATATCAACTGATAGACAGACAGACAGATAGATAAATAGATAGGGGCTGTGTTAATTTCAACCCCTGCCATCTTATGCCACTTTTAATATAGTTACCATATGAGATATAAGATGCTATCTAATTGTGGCTTTGATTTGCATGTCTAGAATGGTATAGAATATAGTTTCATGTGCCTTTGATATTCACTTTGATAAGGTATTCACTTTGCACAGTTTCCCACTTTCTGTAGGATTTCTTTCTCTTTGTTGCTTCTGTAGGAACAATAATATGATTGTGGTAAACACTTGTACTGTTTCTCATATTGAGATTGTCCTTCTGTTAAACGGCATAATCATAGTTGTACAGTACCAACTATGATGCAGAAACAATTTCCTTTCCTTGCATGTGCAGTATGAATTCATAGGTAGGAGCAGTTTGCACAATTAAAGGGATCTTTTTAGGTCAAACTTAAAAAACTAATGCCTTATACATATTAATAATGATCTTCATCAGAAACAAATGGCCTTAATGGAGGGGTGTTTTTTGGTTTTATACAATTTAACCAGTTTTCGGGCTTTGAAATTGTCCTTCATTTTTGAAAATTATTGTTGTTATAATCAGAAATAAGATCTATCTCTATTGACAAATGATTGATCACAAAAGATCATGGGGACATTGAGATGAACATGCACCCTGGAAAAAAGGCTCACCCTAACTTTCCTTAAGATCAAGATATTACTGTGAAAAAAGAAGGGTGTTAGAGGGAACTGCTTGCTGCTAGTCACTCAGTGTTGTCTAAGCCCATGTTTTCATCAGATACTACGCTGGTTTAAAGTGTGAAGAGAAACAAAAGCAAAAGGAAATCATTAGTAAAGTGTTTGAGGTTCAAGTTGCAAAATATACAGAAGTATTGTGTTAGCAGCAGAAGGTGACCAGTTCCATCGTGGTTCATAGTTTAGACTGGATTTTAGGCCCTAGATTATACTTACTTAGGTCATTGACTAGAATCAGTGATAAAGACATCCCATTGTTCAGGAGAGTAGTAAGCCTGGTGAGTAACACCGGAGAAAATCCCATTAGCAAAGGCATTGCCAGTAGACCAATGTGGTTCTCCAGAAAGACAAAGATGTCACTAGAAATAGATGAGACTGGCCTAGTGATGATTAAATGAAATGATGTGTGAATATGTTCCTTGCACTGTAGTCACATAGAAAATAGTGTTGAGTTCAGCTGGAAAAAAATAATTATTTTCTTGGGCAAACTCCAGACTACTTGAGGCAAAGAATGAACAATTTGAGTTTCCCACAAGGCTCAGCCATAACTCTGTTTGATTTTGTTTCTCCAAATAGTTAAAGAGAGACTTAGTTGATACTTTCAAAGGGGAAATTGAAACAGACAACAATTTTAGAGAAAGAATATTGCATTTCTCAGGTTCATTTGCTATGACTGCTACCAAAGCAATTACAGACAAACCTTCCTCTCCTTCCTCTAAGACAATAAAAACGATAATTAGCAATCTGTTCCTCCATTTCTTCATGTTCTTTGACCTTGTCTTGTTATTTAGGGATTGTCATTCTGTAGAAAAATTTTAGGAAGATTATTTATTTCTAGAAGCTTTACTTTCTTATTGTAAATGTCCTGTAAAATGCTCTAAAAGCAAGAAACAATCTGATAGAATAGACCTTACTACTTTCTTTTAATCACAGGACCTTATAAGTATGTACATTGATTGACATATGCTCAAAATATTAATTGCTTATTGAGAAAGTATAAATCAACTGTAAGACTTTATTTAACTTTGTTTCACCTTTAATATTAATGTCAGGGCAAAAAAAAAATCACAGAATGTTGATGTCACACCAACCTCCAGGTAAATTCTGACAGATGAAGCCTCTGATTTGCCCAGCTCAGGATTGGTGGTAATCTCACCAATGCTCCTTGGGATGATTAAATAAACAACATGAAGAAAACAGCTTGTGTGAGCCTCTCTGACCTCAGGAGCAACAGATTGTGGTAATGTGGTAGAGGAAAAATGGCCTTGAAAATTGTGTGAGTAAAGGCTAACATGCTTTAATGGCTTGACACAGGAAGAAAGTGTTGCTCTCAGGAAGTGAGGTCTCACTGGGTGAGAGAAAGAAACTGAGTTAGGAAAAGGATAGGGCTTATTGTAGACCATCTCTGAAACCCCATCTCAAGTTCTGACTATGGTTAACACTCATGAAGTGTTTTATTTTCTGACAACATTAACTTTGTATACCTATTTTTAATGCTAACTAACAAGTTTCTGATTACGTCATCAGTATGTATTTATTGCCCTTATTCAAATACAATGTATGTTCATGTAAATACTAGATAGAGCTTTGTAAATTTCTTCTGAGGAGATTATACCCATTCCATGGGTCCTCATGATGTTTGGGCCTGAGCAATAAGAAGAATTAGTGAAGTAACACAGAGCCAAGTTCTATCTGTGTGTGATCCAAGTGATGAGTCTGCTACCTTCTGTGGGAATAACTAGATAATTAATAACCCTAAGCTGACTCTAAAAATCTGTATGTCTAAGGAGACTGATAGTTACCTCTGAGCAGCCACTAAAGCTACCATATCCAGAGAAGCCAAAGGTGCAGAGTTTGTGGAATGAATTGAAGATATAGAAATGATAGACAGTTACTTGACAAGAGATAAGAATGTGTTTGATTTACAATTACATGTAAGTAGTGGGAATATAGTTTTAACAAAGGCAAGGGAATCAGCCCTTTATATCAACAAACTCTATTTGTGTAAAGTTAACCAACTATGGACAAAAACCAAGAAAACTAATCAAAAACAACAAAAACATGAATTTCTACTGACCATGTGGAATACTATTTTTCTGGATTTTATTATGCAGTATAGTACAACAATTTATGTAGCATTTGCATTGTTAAGCATTTAAGTGATGTAGATGTGGTTTAGATAAGAAAGGGGAATTGTTGCAGTTTAGATGTAAAGGCCATTGTATTTTATAAAGGGGAATTGAGTGTCTGTGAATTTTAACATCCAGTAGGGCCCCAGAACCAGTGTCTACAGTGACCCCAAGTGCTTAATGTAACAAAATAATGAATTTAATTTGAACATCCTATATCAAGGTGACTCAATCCACAGATAAAGGACCTTGGTTGTAGGGTGTTGCTGCAAAAAGTATGAGGTTAATGGAAGAGATTCAAGTTGGAGATGGACTGGAATGTAATCGAGATAGTGGGGGTTTGCAAGGGTCCACTGTGTTAATGAATAGGGAAGAAAGGCTGCTACACTGACAATCCACAAAGTCAAAGACATTTTCTGTGAGGACATTCAAAAAGAGAGCAGGAGGAATAGCCCAAGACACATCCTCTTTAATGATTTGATAGGAACTGAGTGAGACAATGTTTGTTGATTGGACAGTGAGAATGGAAATGTTACATTCCTCTGCGTACGTGTGACAGTCAACATGCCTCGTCACAGTTTGAGTGTTACCCTTTTTCTATTTGTCTCTCGAGATAAGGTCCTTGTATCTCTCATGTTGGCCTCGAACTCATGGCCCTTTTCCCTCAGCATTGTGAATAGAGTGGTTTTGTTTGCTGATAAATTCTGTGTTCTAAGTGAAGGTCTTTTAGCTTGTGATGTAAAAATTTATCAAACAAGCTGGGTGTGATGATGCTCGCACATAACTTCAGCACTCCAGAGAGAGCAGCAGCATTGAGAATTTAAGATCAGCTCGAAGTTCATAGTAAAACCCTTTTCCAATGTCTTTCTCTCTTTTCAGCAGAAAAATAAAATTAGGAATTCCAAGTTTGGGTTGGACTCTCCCTTTCTGAACTCTTAGGTTGCTTTGTGAGAGCAACTTAAGCAGTTGGCTTTTAAGGAATTTCTACTCATGTTTATCCACGGTTTATCTGGTTTCAGAGTCAAATTACCATAGTAACGAGGAGATTACACGAGAGGAGGAATGTTTCCTCTCCTGGATGTACCTAGCCTCACCTCTGGAAAAGTCACTGGCTGGTTCAGTCCTCGTCCTTCTTTATTGAATATTCAGAGTGGCAATTGTTAAAAATATAAATATTATACACCATTCCTCTAATCTGCATCTGCCAATCACTCCTTGCCTTAATTCTTTCTGCCTCTTTCTTCTCCAAATGAATCTCTTTCTTCATCACAAAACATGCCTTCTTACTCTTCCTTTAAAAATGCTGGGAATATGCTTCCCTAGTTCTTCCAGGACCTATTTATTTTATTTGGAATAGTATTTTATAACAAAAAAAATACATGGAGGCTCTATTTCCTCCTTCGGATCTGCTCCAATCAGATGTTTGTTGATGACATTTAAATGTCTATCAACTCGCCAAACAACAAAATGAAACTCCCTAGTCTTACAATTCTAATTTCACTGGGTGATAGTATCTTTTTTCCAGAACACTTTACTATCTATTCACTTATTGCCTACTTCTCCTTTTAAAGGTTTTAAGCTGAGAAGGGAAAGGATTAAACCTTTTATTCATTGCCTTGTGTGCCTAACGCTCTGGAAAATGTAGAACCCACAAGATCCAATCAGCGCATACTTGATGAAGGATTGAATGAAGGAGAAAATAAATGGAAACTGGAGTGGCCATGTGTCGCTGTCAACCATAAGAAGAGAGCCATCCACTTGAATAATGACAGGATAATAAATACATACCAGAAATACCTCAACAGGAGGAGATATGGCTTTAATAGTTTCCCTACTTTCACTTTCATTTTCCAGTGTATCAGTAATCTGGAAATCAGAATGTTGAATTTATCATGTCTTAGCATGTTGCTCCTCATACATGGGCACATGGATATTGGGCTGGAAAACTTATATAAACATGTATAGGTTAGCAGTATCCTTCCCTTACTCTGATTATTCCAGAATA
This sequence comes from Rattus norvegicus, assembly GCF_021556685.1. Taxonomy (NCBI): domain Eukaryota; kingdom Metazoa; phylum Chordata; class Mammalia; order Rodentia; family Muridae; genus Rattus; species Rattus norvegicus. The sequence goes on along the minus strand of NC_141549.1, from coordinate 14,865,231 downwards.
GTAAAAAGGATCAAATTATAAGCACATATTTCTACTTTCTTTTGAATATTTTAGCCCTCCTTTAAAAGATAAAAGACTTATTACAAACATACAGAATTTTCCTCCTTTTTCTAGACACCAGTACTAGATTCATAAATTACTTCTGGTTGATTGAAAATTTATTGATTTTTCTTAACAAATATTCTTTCTGATACTTCATTAAAATGTACTAAAACAATTTTATTTTTTTCTTGTGATGAGAACATTTAAATCAGTCTATATCTGAATCTTCAACTATTCTTTAAGTGTGTTACTTTAGAATAGGTCACAGTACCCTTGTGCCTCGGTTTACTCTGTTATTACACAGAGTCCTTCCTTCTTCCTGCTTTCCTTCATAGGATAGTGTAAAATTTAATGAAGTAATTTGCTAATTACTTGGTAGAATGTCATCAATTTTCTGTATTATGTAACTGTCTACAAAGAAGTTGGGTTGTTGTTGTTGTTGTTGTTGTTGTTGTTGTTGTTGTTGTTGTTTTGTGATATTTTGCCACAGTCAGTAAAGCAGACAGTTCCAATTGGGAGTCTGTGAAGTACATGTATTTTAAATAGTCGACTTATTTAAAAATGTAATTCTGCTCAGGGATTAGCACTCTTTTGTCTTCTGATTTGATTTGCCTGATATGTTGTGAAGAGAATGTGATGAAATGATTATAAGCTGTATCTGCAGTTATTAAAAGGTGCTTTTTGTCTCAACAAAGATTACAGTTTCATTTTACAACTTTTCCATTTCTACTAGAGAAGGCTCAGGAAGGAATTGGGGTGTGTCAACATCCTGTGCCTCCTGATTGATTTTAGAAAATGAAATATTTAGCGATGGTGAAACAGAAGATGGAAATTTATAAGCTGTGTAAATATTTCTATCATAGTTAAATACAGGCATGTGGAAGTTAGCAGAGTACAGAGGCTTAATTTATATCAGAGAAGTGCCCAAAGTGAAAATTGAAATAGAAAAACCCTCAGACACATATGCATCAGTTCTTAGGTAGATGTGGCCTTGAAGTATGGTTGGTGTGAAAGAAAGTATTTGGGTAATTTAAGGGAATAGAATTTGCAGGGCCTGTAGACACAATTTTCTTAAGATCTATGAACAGATGATGGAACCAGTGTTTGGAACCCAATGCCCTAGGCATTATCTTTGCTCATTTTTTCCCCCAGAAAATTAACTCTGCTATCCTTTTTCTGAAAAGTCCACAAGCATCTAATCTAATATTTGTTTCTTAATTAGATTTTCTATGGCTGTGAAGAGACACCATGACTACCACAACTCTTAAACAAAAATCCAAATATACCACCAGCAGCAAAAACACTTATCTGGGGCTTGCTTACATGTTTAGAAGTTTTATCCATCATTATCAGAGCAGGAAACATGGCAGCTTGCAGGTAGACATGGTGCTAAAATAGGAGCTAACACTTTTATATCTCGATTGAGAAAGAGAGAGAGAGAGAGAGAGAGAGAGAGAGAGAGAGAGAGAGAGAGAGAGAGAGAGAGAGGAGAGACTGGGCCTGATTTAAGCTCTCAAAGTCCACCCTCAGTGACACACTTTCTCCAACAAAGCCACACCTCCTAATAGTGCTAATTCTTATGAGAATGTGGAGACTATTTTTCTTCAACTCACCAGAATGTATTTGTCATCTAAATTGTGAATTAATTCTGGTTTTTAGAATAAATGAAATTCTGCTGACAACAATGAGCAGTGAATGCTAACCATAGTTTTAGGAACATTCCTGGCCTCTAATTGTATTGTAACCTGATAACTTAGTGGGTTGCCAGGTCCAGATCTTTGGTTTATTGTGAAATGATTTCATTGTCCTCCTAGCTCCAAGTTCCTAGGCTCAGAAATGAAATTAAAATGGAAGAATAGCATCACAATATTTGGTGTATATGAATTCTACAGAAAATCCTGGTAAGAAACCAACATTGGTTATATAATTCATTGGGAAAACTGGACTTATCACCAACAAAGTGCCATCCCATGGAGGCCTCCTATCTTATATATTATTGGGATACCTCTTCTTTCTGTCAGCTTCCATATCTGTATATTAACTTTTCTTCCTGTTGTGGACCTATATAACTTGGTTGATAATCTGTTTACATCACAAGCTCACAGTCTTCCCCTTTAGTCCTGAAATCTCCCTGTAAACAAAGATACGCATTTACACACACACACACACACACACACACACACACACACACACTCACACACACACACACACACTCCATTTACCTAAATGTGTGCATTTTTGTGATAACAACATTCAGATAGATAAATTCATTGATCCTGAATCTATTCAGGAGGGTAGATTTAAAGAAAGCAATTGTAGTAGTATTGAGTATATCACTGAGTCAGATACTATAAGACACGACAGCCTGTGCCAATGTTGTATGTCTATGATGGTTTGAATGAAAATGTCCTCTATAATATCATAGTGAGTGGTACTATTAGGAGGTGTGGCTTTGTTGAAGTAGGTGACTTTGTAGGAGGAAGTGTGTTACTAGAAGTGGGCTTTGAGGTTTCAAATGCTCAAACCAGACCTCTCTTCCTGCTTCCTATGATCTAGATGTAGAAATCTCAGCTACCTGTCTAGCGCCCTGTCTGCCTGTGTGTTACAATGCTTTCTGTTAGGCTGAAAATGTACTAAACCTCTGAACACACAAGCCACCCCCAGTTGAATATCTTCCTTTACAAGAGTTGCTGTAGTCTTCATGGCTCTTTACAGCAATAGGAACGTAGCTAAGACAGGGCCTAACCTGATTGGGAACCTTAGAGTTATTTCAACTGGACTAGTACTATAAACTTTCTTCTCACACATTAATTGTGAACCAATTTCTTTATATGTGTGTGGTTAAGCTATTATCTGGTATGTTGTCAGACACCATTCATAATCTTTCAGAAACAAGGAAGTAGCAGTCCTTCTAGTAGAACTGCATGACATGGTTGATGACCATGTAAAATGTGCTTTCTGAACATTATCTGTTCAATGAAAAAAATGTCATCCTTACCTCCCAATTTGGTATGTGTATATGTATTTATTTTATTTACACACACACACACACACACACACACACACACACACAAACACAAGTATTATTGTGACTCTAACATTAGCTCTTATCTGAGGAAGGTGATTGTGGTTTTGGGTAACTCTATAGTTAAAGCAAATATGAATCCCTTTGGCACATCCATGTATAGCCACTTGTCAACGAGGGGTGCTGAGGGTACGTGGAAGAGAATGGGGACAAGAGACGTGAAGAAGGACGCCAAGACAAAAATCTGATCAAGGCGACAAGTTTACTTTTTCCCAAGGCTAAATTTATACCATAACAGGGGTAACAGAGAGAGAGAGGGCAAGTGGGAAACATTTTCGCAGGCCAAGGACACAGTATTCGTGTGGTCAGCTGATGTCAACAGGATGTTGGTTTTTCAGAAAGGTTACAGGCCATCACATTGGGTATCTTGACGTCAGATATATTTCTCAGCAAGGTCACAACTTTATCATATCATTATTCATCTTGACCACCAGATTTGTATTAGTCTTCTGCAGCTGGCTGGGGATTTTTCCATGAACCCAGTCATACTTAACTAACCATAGTAATAACACCAATGATGGAGGGTTTCAAGGGCATGGCTCCCAACAGCCACTGAGTGAAGTCTCTTAAAATCAGTCTACCGCTAAGGGCTATAACCCGCACTTGACTGTTATCTGGATATGAAGAGTCTTCTCTCAGTCTTGGAGACATTGTGGCTCACTGCCTACTACACTGATGTCATGTCCCTGCATATGACACTTCAGCATGGCTGCATTCTCCTGGATTTATGAATGAGTGGCTCATGGTATAGCTGAACATGTCCAACTAATGAGAGTAGTGGCACTGTGGGTGGCAAAGCATGATAATGCAATTCTCAGTGGGATTTGTTAATGTATGAGCAATGAAAATGATGACACCTGAGGGCAAATTAATAATTGTGGCAAGCTCAGTGCTTCCCATCAAGGTACAGAGACGGGTTAATTTATACTTCCCCACAGGTGTTTGTCTGATAGACTGACGATGTTAAGCAGAAAACAAAACCTGCATTCAAATTAGTGAATTATAACATGGAAAAGTAGAAGCAGAATACAAAGCAAGCAGTATCATCTTTGGGGACGATAATTAAATATAGTATTCATAGAGTCTTCTGGGAAAACAGTGTATGATTTATGGTCTTAATGGGAAGTGTTTTTTAGAACCTAGCCCTCCTATGAGTACAGGATATTTTATTCCTCTATACTTAACCTCTCTCTCTCTCTCTCTCTCTCTCTCTCTCTCTCTCTCTCTCTCTCTCATTCCGTGTGTGTGTGTGTGAGTGTGTATGTGTGAGTGTGTATGTGTGTGTGCTCATGCATGTGCTCATGCAAGTGTGTTTCTTCTGAAGCAGAGACACATTTTCCCATTATATTAAGGTTCCTAATCAATTAGGAAGAATGTTAAATAAGAAAGAACACCCAAATAGAAAAGGCATTCAAACACAGACCCTGGCTCAAAAGGTACATTTATTTTATTAATTTTTTTAAGATCATAGTGAAGGGTTGGGGATTTAGCTCGGTGGTAGAGCACTTGCCTAGCAAGCACAAGGCCCTGGGTTTGATCCTCAGCTCCGAAAAAAAAAAATCATAGTGAAATAATGGCCTAGAGAATTTTATTTTAAACATAACACATATCATCTTGCAATCTAAAGTACATTCAATTATTTAAAGCCCTAGTATCCTTTTTCCTGTGACTTAAATAGAAACAACTTCATGCAATTCAAAATATTTAACTGGCTTGCAACCAACAGAAACCAATGAGAAGGAAGGCCGGGCCAGACTTGGCAACGTGCTCTTGGCAGCTTTCTTGTGTATCAAGTGGAAACGGTTTATTTGCAGAACTGAAGCCTAGAGCAAGGACCAGAGTCTTCGACCCACCAGAGGTGGTAGGTAATCTCTGCTATCCAGAGAGGATATGACAATTTACCTCCTGGTATGAAATCGTTTTAGTATTTTAGCCTATGGTCTCACTATATCGTGTACACTGGGTAAATAAAAGCACTGACTGGAAAAAGCATTCGCTTATTTTCTTATCATGCTGAGTAAAAGGAAGTTTCTGTGTAGCAGGAAGCTACTCTGGGCTTTGCCATAGGCTAGCTATTAAGTTTGCAAGTGAGCGAATCTCTATCCTCCTGTCTTTTCTTAGCAGTAGGTAGAGATGTTGCTGGCTGCCTGATACGGCCAGTGGATAGACATGGAGAGTCACACAGCGACTGCAATGCAAAGTTGGAAGCCTAGCTGCAGTTAAACTCTAGAGGGTTATCTCTTGTGATTGGTTTCAGCCTCCTGCCCCAACACCCTCTTAATCTCCTCAAGAACATCCCTGGCATATCCTGTGGTGGACAGAAAATACCGACTAGATACTTTCACTCTTAAGAAGAGTAGTACGAGCCTTTTCCATTTTTTCACCAGAACTGTCACTAAGCATAGCACAGGTGATGGTAGAAACTTCCCCAGTGCTGTCTGCAAGTATATTGGTGACTCTTTCCGATCATTTCCAACAAGTTATTTTGTTGTTGCTGCTGCTGTTGTTGTTACTGCTTGTTGTTTAAATCCACCCCAGCATATTTTGGTACCTATGATTACAAAACCTTCTTAATGTAGTAATGGGCTGTGTTTTATAGAGCAATAGTCCCATAGGCTTTGGACCCACGGTGTACAAGTTATTCTATCTGGTTGGAATTTCTTTCCTTTCTTTCTTCCTATCCTTCCTGTCTTTTTTGTAATCTTTCATCTTCCTAGTTATACCCATGAAACTTAGAATTTGCTCTTCCCAATCATTTTAGAGACGCCACCAAGTTTCATAGAATTCATATGTTCAGGGACAAATCTGATCAAGTAATCTGTAATGTATTATTGCTGTCGAAATAGGAAAAGTATTAAGTATGAGTAACTTGCTCACATAAAGAAACTCTTGGGTAAAGTTCAAATGCTGTGGAATGTTTTATCTGCCTGGAAAGGTCTGGTCCCAGTGAAGTCATTACCTTCACCAGCTGTGATCGTGTAGCAGGGCTTGCCCATGCATCTCAGGTGGTACTCTCTCTTGACCGATTTTATTGGCTCTCCTCTATTATCACAGTTACACACAGCAATGATGGTTAGCCATGCCTTAAGAACCACTGTTCATGTCAAAAGGTATTTGCAAGGTGGGAATTCTGTTCAAAACGATGCCATGGTGCCCCATGCAAATAAAGAGGCAGGGAGAATAAAAGGGAACTATGAGCTGTCATAAAACCTTGCATAATAATCTAAGTCATGCTGGGCACTGACATGGGATGGGAAGAAAATGAGGTTGCACTCCTTCTTCCTAGATTTCTGCTGCAACTTTAGCAGTGAACATATTGCCTCTTGGGTACAGGGTTAACAGAACAAAGTGCCAGGAGTAAGGAGCTGTTAAGTCCTGGGTATGGTATAAGTTTATGTAGACCATATAGTAATAGTAGTCTTTCAGGCATTCTTGGTCCAATGCTAGAGGCTACAGGAATAAATGGTTAGCATTTTGAGAGCAAATAGTAATTCATCAGCAGAAATAAAAAAGTGGTTATATACTCAGTATTCAAGTTTACAGCAAACAAGTACTCACTTCCCACTCCTAATGAGCTAAACCAGTACTGAAATAAAGGCATAAAGAATGGAGCTAGAAAACAACTGTGTTTTTACGGTGTTTCATCTTACTAAGTACACTAGACATCAGTGTAAGGCATATTGGCATTTTAGTTAATTTTCTCGTGTGTGTGTGTGTGTGTGTGTGTGTGTGTGTGTTAGAGAGAGAGAGAGAGAGAGAGAGAGAGAGAGAGAGAGAGAGACAGACAGAGAGAGAGAGAGAGAGAGAGGGGGAGAGAGAGAGAGAGAGAGAGAGAGAGAGAGAGAGAGAGAGAGAGAGAAGAGCCATACAGGTCAGAGTTTAATGACAATCTCTCACTGGGCTGGAACTTGCTGATTAGCCAGGCAGGATGCCCTGAGAATCTGCTGTCTCTACCCCTTCGGCACAGGGATTATGGTTTTTATGTGTACTCTGGAGATTGCATCACCTAGCTGGTGTGTTTCCAGGCTTCATGAGCTACAAAGACTAAAATAGAAACCTTCAGCTAATATCACTGGGACTAGGTTTCTGATAGTTCCCCTAATTTAGAACTGAGTAATGAGCATATGATAACATGACTAAATATGTGTGTATATGCATTTATACATATTTATTCTCAGTTCCATGTTAAGTGTTAACAGAAAAAACAACACACAAGAATGGATAGGGTAACTTCGATTATGATAAAATATGTTACCAGAGGCTAACACTGTCAAATTATCATACCATGCCAATCCAATACCATTTCTCTAATGAAATATTTTCCCAAGAAGATTGTCTTTCAAACCAATTAAACGGGATCCATTTTAATTAAATGTTCTCAAGTTTAAATTAGGTTCCTATGGGATTTCATATGCTTGAGTATTTTCCCACAAGAAATCAATATTTCCCTAAAACCTGTGGGGATGTTCTATTCATTCCAATAGTGTCAATTAAAATGTTAACACAATACCACAACCAAACTAAGCACAATATATGTGGAAAATCAAAATATCAAATGGACCATTGATTATAGAGATTCCAAATCCATCAGATATGAAATATTCATACTGTCTCAGATCAATTTAATCTAATCTTAGCCTATTGATATAGAAAACCTTTAAGGAGAGGGGTTGAACTGAAGGCCGATAGGAAACACAGCAAGGAAATGGAGGAAGCCAACATCTGAAAATCAACTGTATGGAAAGAAAACCTGTGAAACCAGGCATGGTCAGCACACACACACACACACACACACACACACACACACACACACACACACACACATGCAGACAAGAAAACCACAAGAGTAACCTCACCATACTCAAAACAATCACACAAAACATCTGGAAAAAAATTCTAAGGACCACCTGAGTTCCTGAAGAATATGTTTCCTAGATACCAGAAAAGTAGATTCTACCAAGGGTGAAAGGTGCAAGCCTGGGCTCAGGCCTGCGTTGCTGCTCTCCATCCCCTGCCTTTGATTTTAGATTCACTTAAACCCCTATTAGTAGGACATCTCAGGAAAACAAGGATAATGGTCACTATAATGATGACAACTTATGGGTCCTCTGACCTGTAATTCTCACCTTAGCCACTTATCTGTGCAGCATTTCTTAGGTATTTTCTGGCCCGGCTAATAAGATATATTATTATGATAAAATGTTTCCCAAACGTAACAAATGCAAAAAGTGTTCCAGAGGGGTCCCTGATCTCAGTCTAATGGTTGGATATAAGTATTTTTATCTGTCTCAGTCAGCTGCTGGGAGAGACTATTTTAGAGGACAGCCATGCTAGGCTCCTGTCTGTAAACACATCATAGCTTCAGTAATAGTGTCAGGCCTTGGTGCTTTTGCCTTACAATTCTCAGGTCAGGTAGTCCGTTATGAAAAGAATTTAGGCCAGGAACTCAAGACAGGGACCTGGATGCAATAACTGAAGTTGAGACCATGAGCCCATAGAGGAATGATGCTTAACGGTTTGCTCCCCAGGGTCTACTCAGCCTGCTTTTCTATAAAACCCAGGACCATCTGTCAAAGAGTGGCACTGTCCACACAGACACAGACCCTTGAATATCATCATTACTCAAGAAAATGCCCCACAACCTTGCCAGCATCCAATCTGGTAGGGGAATGTTCTCATGTGAGGTTCCCTCTTTCCAGATATATCTGGTTGTATCCCATTGGCAATTACTGATGATCACATCCGTTCATAAGGAGAAGCATTTCACATAAGCTTATGATATTAGTCAGCTCTCTCCCTTGCTTCCGATGACATCCAAAGGCATATATTCATGCACTCCTTTATCTAAGCTCCAGGTCCACGACTCCCATTGAGCTTTCCATAAGTGTGTCTGTGCCAACATTCTCAAACATAAGTTCATCAGCCTCGATCCCAACTTACCTCTCTTGCCATCTGTCCCCCTTATTAGTGGATAGGCAGTCTGCCTCTTCTCAACACACTCCTTTGCAAGAAAGTTTACAAATACCATACCTTTCAGTTGTACAGTCTTGCTTACATTTTGAGAAAATTGTACTATGGTGTTCGGGCTTTTGCCTTCTATTGTGACTGGCAAAAGTCTTCCCAATATTAGTCCTCCTACTATTTCTTCCTGTTCATACAGCCATATTAAAACTTCTTACCAGGTTCATACATGGGCATCAGCCAGTGAGAATGGAATTTCATAGCATCCTTTAGTTACCTGAGGCTATGGTCCAGAAAAGACACTGGAGAGGGATGAGACTATGGCACCAGGCTATTACCTAACTAACTGGTGGTTCATGTCAGCTAAGGATTTACATTCTTAAAAGGCACATCAGATCATTGAATTACCCATTGAACTATTAATTCATATATTTACATGACAAACAAAATAGCAGTATTCAACTTGACCTAGACAGATTATCATGGACAAGCCTCTGGTTGCTTCTTCAGCCTATGTTGTAATACTCTATAGCACTGTGTGGTCCATTTTCTAGTCTGCCCTTATTTGTCCTTAGCAAAGATCATCTTTAGAAAGAGATCTAGGTCTGCCTGACCTCATTCCTTTACAGACATAATGTCTTCTTCCTGTACTATTCTCTCTGGCCTGTTTAAGCATTCCCCTTTGAACCTAGCAGATGTCATTTACATACCAGGTTATATATAGGATTTTCAGCAAAATCTCCCTTTATCACAAACCTCTCTACACCTATAGCAGAATTAATCATTTCTACTGTTTTCCCTACAGCTATGTCTTATGCAGCTCTGATTATTGAACGTCCCAGGATTTTTGTTTCATTCCATGAGCAGACAGTGAAGTTACAGAGGGATTCAGATTATTCTTATAATAATTCTATGAACTGCTCACTAGTATTTGCTAGACATTATGACTTTCTCACAAATGCAATTTTATAATCCCATAATGCCCTGGTTACTAACACATAAGCTGGGGTCTTCAGTGTTACAAGGGCCATTTTTGACCAGACACTCACTGGAATACAAGCTTAGTGTTCTTCACCTCGGTAGGTTCCATTCAAGTTTTAGCACGTAAGTATTTTCACAGCTCTCACATGAAGTTGTTTATTTAAGAACTTGTAGATTCTGAGGTACCAAGTAGAGGTGCGGAGAGAGGAGAAACAAAAATAAATGTTTCCATCTTATGACGGGAAGACCAAGAGAAACAAAGGGCAAAACCTGGGTCCACTTAAATGTGGGAGCAATAAAAAAGGATTCAACCTGAAATGAGTTGGGGGTCTTCTGTTCTCTTTTCTCTTCCTACCTCTGACCCACAATCCCTTTCTGCTGCATGCTGTATACCAAGTACACTTAGAAACCAGGGGAGCAAAATGCATAAGTGACTTATCCTATTGAAGTCTGCTTGCTGGATGACATGCACAGCCGCAAGAAAGGTAATGACAGAAGAAAAAGAAAAGAAAATGGAATCAATTTATTCCCTTCTAATCCAAATGCCCTAAATTCATTCAGTTTGTATCAGTGGAGGTTAATTTCCAAAAGCTAGTTGGTACCTTTCTTCTGTTTGAGTCAGAGGACTTTCTCCTTTGTCATTCCACCACTGCCTACATTTAGAAAGTGATTTCACTTGCTAGAATCAGATTTGAGGCACAAAGTAAAGGAACCTTGGCCTGTTTGTTCAGCCTTGAACCTCTATACTTCAAATATAAGTGGCACACAAAGAAAATAAATGCTCAGCTGCTTTCTGAGTGGATGAATATGTTGATGGTAGCATTGAATGCTATGGCAGTGTTCCACCCCAATCCGTGCTATTAACCATTTGCAAAACCACAACTATGACACCAAAATGTCGGACTTGACTTTTCATTCTCTTGATTACAGAGGAAACTGAGAGGACATGTTGGATGTATGGAAACCCTTCTTAGGAAGTACAGCTCATTTGGAAACACACAATAGTCTAATGTGATATCCCATCCTGCTGAATCAAAAACCAGCAACCAAAACAATCGGAAAGAGTAAAGGGCAGTGTCGGATCTCCATAACTAGTAGACAGGTCTCTGTAGGGACTCCTATTTACATTGCTCTTTTTTCTACAGTCGGTGGCCTATTTTCCTACTGTTTCCTGTTTGTTCTCTGTGAGGTTCACTTCAGAAGGTGTTGCCCTTCACAGCAATGATGCCAAGGTCAGCATGAGGCTCCTCTCTCCTTTTCACCGTATGTCACTGATGGATGCTTCCCAAAGGGGATGCAGCTGAGTTTGTAGACTGCATCACTGCCATTCATGAAGTCCAGGGTTTGAGCTAATGTATCAGGCCTGAAATCTCAGTACTCAGGAGTTAGAGATAAAAGGATCAGAAGTCAAAGTCAGGCTTAGATAGTTGACTGGGTGAATAAAAGCCCTTGCTTCATATTTTTTGAGGCTCTGAGTTCGAATCCCCCAAAACCTAAGGAAAGCTCCATGTAACAGTTCATATCTATAGTTAGTGTGCCCCTTTAAGTAAAGCAAAGACAGAGAAGAGAATTTCCCAGAGCTAGGGGACCCACTACATACTGTACAGAGGCAGAAAATAACAGAGACTTTCTCTCACATAGGGTGGAAAGTCGGAATGACATTAGAGGCCATCCTCTAAAACCCAAATGAAAATGGTATTATTGCAAGTGTGTACCAGCATACACACACATAAGTCACATGGACACACACACACACACACACACACACACACACACACACACACAGAGAGAGAGAGAGAGAGAGAGAGAGAGAGAGAGAGAGAGAGAGAGAGAGAGAATGAATAATGTTTTTAAAAGATGTTTAAGGCCACGCTCAACCACGTAGTGAGTTTGAGGTATAGAAAGGGAAAGAGCTGGGGTAAATAGAAAAGAAGCACAAGCAAGCTATTTTATTTCTCTTCAAATGTGTGTGAAATAAGAATGTCCATGAGAAGCTGCAAGGAGCCTACAGATTTATTAATAAGCACCAGAGTCTTGGGCAGAAAGAACAGAACAGATCCTCCCTGTGGCCTTGATTGTCCTTGTTCTGTATTGTGAACAAAAATGGAAAACAGAAGAGTGTGATGAATAATAGCCTGATCTTCAGGATTCTGTCAGACCTACAGTGGAGTATTCTCTAACCCAGCCCCCACTGTAGATGAACAGAAATGGAGATGCCCATTAATTTTTAACCATGAGAGCTGATCTTTGTGATTACACAGGCCGTAGTCAGCACACCTGACTTCTACTAAGTTCAGGAAGCACAGCTTTTAGATTATAGAGGCCATCTTTGTCAATAAATGTCAAGGGTCACTTATATTTATTATTTATTTACTATTTATTTACTCATTTATTTATTCATTAATAAAAACAATGATTACATGTTCGTGTGTGTATTTGTGTGTGTGTGTGTGTGTGTGTGTGTGTGTGTGTGTGTGTGCATGACAGTCTGAATTCTCCTGTTCTCTGTCTCCTTACAGTTGAGTTCACTGTGAGGTCTATAAACTATTCTGCTATAATGCATATGTGCCATGTATGTATAGTTTAAATAAGTCAAACATACATCTAGACTTAACTTCAAAAGAACACATAGATTTTAAAGATGGCTCCGTGGATGAAGCATTTGCCACACAAATATGGGGAGTTGAATGTAAATCACCAGCATCCACATAAAGTATGGAAGGCATGGCAAACTGTTTATAACCTCAGTGCCTGGGAACAAAGGGTAGGGGATCTGGAGCCAACCTGCATACCCGGATTACAGTACCTGGCCAGCTGGAGGTTCAGTGAGAGACCCTGCCTCAATAGAGAGAATTGAGGATAATTGAGGAAGATACTCAGCAACAACTTAAGGTCTCCATGTGTACCTGTGAACATGTGAACACACAACATGCATGCCTACAAGTGAGTGCAAATATTCAAGCACAGATGCACACATGCACACACCATACATGATTGTTTGTATATTCTCGACCCAGGGAGTGACACTACTAGAAAGTGTGGCCTTGTTGGAGTTGTTTTATCACTGTGGGTGTGGGCTTAAGGTCCTTACCTTAGCAGCCTGGAAGTCACTATTCTGCTAGCAGTCTTTAGATGAAGATGTAGAACTCTCAGCTCCTCTTGTACCATGCCTGTCCGGATGCTGCCATGTTCCTACCTTGATGATACTGGACTGAACCTGTAAGTCAGTTCCAATTAAATGTTTATTTTATAAGACTTGCCTTGGTCATAGTATCTGTTCACAGCAGTAAAACCCTCACTAAGACACCATATATATATATATATATATATATATATATATATATATATATATATATATGAGAAAAAGAATACTCATGGTGACATGTTTGGTGTGTTCCTATTATCTGAGCTGGATTCCAGCCTAGCTGATTTGTTGTTATTGCTGTTTTATTTTAAGAGAGTTTTATGCTGTTCTCTTTAACTATATCTTATGTGCATGGACAAGGACTAATTAATTGTATAGCTTTATTCGGGTTGATTCAAGAGATAGAACTGCAATGTTTTTTATTTATTACTGTGTTTTTCATTCAATGCTACATATTTTGGAATTGTTCATACTGCCACCAATAGAGTCATTGCTTAGTTGGTGTCTCGCTGGGTATATTCCAGAGTAGTGAGTGATACATTCTACTGGGTATGTGGGGTTTTTTTTCTTGGATGTGGCAAATAAGATTACTAGAATTCAATCACTGAATTGTAGAGAGCATTTATCTACATTTTTCTTAGACAATGGTCTAGAGTTGGAAGTGGTTACACAGATTAACTTTCTAGCAAGTGGGTATGGCAGTTCCAGTGCATCCCTAGTCCTAACAAATGACCACACTTGGAATGGTCATATTTTCTGAGTTTTGCCAGTCTCTTGGTGGCATCTCTATCTGGTTTTGTTTCCTATTTTACTAGACACTGTATAATACATAATTATGATGCGGTGATGTGTGTATATCACATACACGTGCAAGGGAATAACACTCACAGTAAGGATGTACAGATTGCTCACTGGATAAAATGTAAAGTATAATGGTCAGGGCTCTGATTCCCAGAAGCCATGAATAGGTTAGGTGGGTGTAGTGGCCACTACGTACCTGTAAATTCAGCTCTCAGAAGACAGAGATAGGGGATTCCTGGAGCAAAAGCTCATGCTGGAGAGTGAGAGAACCTGCATCAATGAATAGTAGAAAGAGACTGAAAAATGCTAATAGCAAATGCACCTATGCATACACATGCATGTATATATATATATGTGTGTATTATATATACATATATATGCATATATGTGTGTATACACATACACCTGTGAATGAATACTACACATATACAAACATATACAAATGCACATGCACATGCACACACACATACACACTATAAAACAAAAATTACAAATGTAATACAAATCCTTACATAGGCAAAAAATTTTCTGTTCATATATGAATTGTATGATCTTTTAGCTACATTGATTATGGTAAGAAATTAATGATAAAATATAATTGTGAAAATACACAATGCAAAATTTTAAATATATGAATATTATTGGATTTTTTTTCATTTAAAATTTTGGCTTACACTTGTATGCAATGGGCAGCCTAATTTGAGCTGTATCATCATGTATAGGGAGCTCTGTGTAAAGATGGTCATGATAGTGGAAATGTTTACTTTCACAGAGAAGCAGGGAAGATTAAACATTAATATATATTGGTCAACTTTCTTAGTCCACTCTTAGTTTCTGTGCACATGGGAGAGGAGATAGGAATTAAAGAGAAAGTCTAAATGTAAGTAATTTCCAGGTCAGTTCATATCACCCACTGCAGATTCAAGAGTATACTAAGGCTTCATTTCAAATATAAACGAACAGGTTATTCTCTTATTTCCTCTCCTACCAGGTTTTGAACTAAACAGACCAGTATCAAGAAAATCATTAAATACACTAATACCAATCTGGAAGCCATCACTTCCAGTCATATTGGAAGTGGTTAGATGTGGGGATTGTTTCTGGAATAGGTTTGTGGTTATCTTTTATATTGCCACTGGTGCCTCTTCTCCAGAATAAAAATGTGTTTCCAGAATTTGATGTGAAATTTCATTGTTCTTTTTCTTGTTCATTCCAAGGGAACACATGCTCAGGGATTATGGCAAACATTGGACAAACTCTTCAGATCCTCCTCCAGCTCAGTCACTAAACTATTGAAGTGGCAATTAGTAGCTACTTTCCTGGTTATCTGTGAGTCTGATCAAAACATAAGCCTCTAGGATTCTTGGGGCACTGTGGATTTGTGTACATTCTGATGGGTCAGTACTAATCCTCATACTATATGAGTGTGTGTGTGTGTGTGTGTGTGTGTGTGTGTGTGTGTGTGTACATGAGAGTGAGAGAGACAGAGACAGAGACAGAGAGACAGAGATACAAAGAGACAGAGAAAGTCAGAGGAGACACAGAGAGACAGAGACAGAGACACAAATACAGAGAGACAGAGAGAGAACAGAGTGAGAGAGACAGAGACAGAGACACACACACACACACACACACACAGAGAGAGAGAGAGAGAGAGAGAGAGAGAGAACATCCTGAGACAGAGATAGAGAGACAGACAGATAATATGTTTATGTGTTTAGATGCTTAAAGGCAGGAGAAGATAGGTTACAAGGATATAAGGAGCTTTGTCCATGATACTCCTTCCTAGTTGCTTCTTTTTCTCACAAAGTCTGAAGCAAAGGGTGTTTTGTTGATTAGGTTGGTGGATTTGGTTTGCTTTGTTGTTTGTTTTCTTTGGGGCTTTTACTTCCCCTGGCCTATATCTAGGACTTACCACATTATTTTTGGGATAGAATATTTCCCCATCTTACTTCTTTGCAACATCAGCCTCTTGAGTGAATTTTAGTAATTCATAATGGACATGGATGAAATGGGTAAAAAAAAAAATACCACAAAACCTAACCATGTGATAGCAGAGCACAGAATGCCATTTTCTATTGCTCTAAAAGCTTCATTGCATTTAAATAGAGTCTCTCACTGGAAGTTTACTGTTTCAGCCAGCTCCTGGCTTGATAGAGAGCTTTCTGGGTTCTGGATGTTTCTGCTACCCAGTGCTGAGGTTCTAGGCCTGCCACACAAAGCTGCTGCTTAATGTGGGGCCTGGGATTTGACCTCATGTCCCTGTTCTTCAAAGCCACTGCTCTTTCCAACTGAGGATCTCTACAGGTTACACCAGCATCCCGATATTCTGAATACAGCAAATGCAATTAGGAAGCATTTCAAATATATATCTATTATGTCTGCACATGTAGAACGCACAATATGATATCAGTAGATTTAAATGAATGAAAATTAAAACTTGAATGTAGGTGATGCAAAGGATGGCAAAAGAAACTCATGGCATTGTTTTGTATTGCTTATTGTTTCTTGTGACAAAGATCTGTCATCAGCAGCAGAGTATGCTCTTATCTGTTGATGAAATGGTTCTTCATATTACTGTGTGCTACTCTATGGAATACAAGTCATCTGAGCCTTTCCTGCATATCACAATATGAGTTTACTGTCACTCTATATGTGATGATTGATTTATACATTCCTTTATGAGTTTCATTTTTACTTTTAGGACTTTTCAGATAATCCATAAATGAAAATTGCTTTCAGGAAGTTTGTCAACGTAAACAAGTCTAACATTATCTCCAAAGAAATGGTGGGTGACAAGCATCCTCCAATTAAGGCAAAGGATGAATTTTAATACTGAATCACAGTTTATAGGCAGACAAATGTAAAACTGACAGTACAAACTTCTGATTGAAGATATATGAAACAACACTCTCCCTCTGTTCTTTTGTTTTTAATGAATTTAAAATTCTTTGAAATATGTTCTAATATCCAGGATGTTCTCTAAGCAAACAAATGTCCTGCTAATTTAACTGTGTGAAAGCCTTTAACTGTATTCCAGAATCATGCATCTTTCTAGCTTGAAGATTCTTCTAGCACAATTACTGCTATCATTTCGTCTGGTTCCTTCCTTAGGTCTCTGTGAAATGTCTTCCATTTATAGATACCATCTGGCCTAATGAGATTCTAACAGCTTCCACACACACTCGTTCTTTCTGTGCATTTAAATATTTTTATTGGAGTCATTATTGGATGAGAAATGTATAATAAAGGATTATATGGGTGCATGTTAAATAAATTATACAGTTTTCTTTCTTATTTAATGAAAGTAATTATGATTTTTGTTTGATTTACTGACTCTAAGTGTTGAGGTTCATCACTGGCCAAAGTAGTTTGTCTTGCTTAAATATCAAGTAATCCGAAGCGAAGATTGCTGTGGTGCAGCTGGGAATAGTCTAGGGATACAGAATTGAATATTTGATCAAATATATGTCCATTAGATTAAAACAGGAGCTGAAGAAATGGCTCGGACGTTCAGAGCACTTAAGGGGCACTTATAGTAGTTATTGTTTTGCAGAGGACCCATGTGATGTCTCACAACCATCTGTAATGTCAACCCAGAGATCCAATCTACTCTTTCCCCTCTGCTGGCACCAGACAAACAGTTACATTTATATGTGTTAGCCTATATACATGTGATAAAAACACTTATATACAAAAAATAAAATAAATGCTTTTAAAAGGAAATTTAACAAAAGATTGGGAGGAAATCTTCAACTGAATATACGTATGTATTCTTAAATATCACTAATTTCTCTCTGTCTTCTCTCTCAATCGCTTTTCCTCTATATTTGTGTGTGTGTGTGTGTGTGTGTGTGTGTGTGTGTGTGAGAGAGAGAGAGAGAGAGAGAGAGAGAGAGAGAGAGAGAGAGAAGGCAGAGAGGGAGGGAGGGAGGGAGGGAGGGAGGGAGGGAGGGAGAGAGAAAAAGACAGACAGACTCAGAGAGGGGGGAGGATGTTGAAATAATAAATATACATGTTCTTTATCAATGGAACTACAATCTAGTTACCAATTGGTCAATGAAAACTATTGTAAATTTACAATATATTTGACATCTTGAACATTGTGGCTTGGCAATACTAAACACTCTATTGTTTACTGTTATATGAACTGTGATTGCATGCCATATCCCACTATCAGGAAAGTACTATAACATGTATTTCTGGCCTGTGGGGAAAATAATCAAGAATTGAACTTTGAAGTTCAATTTATACTGAAAACTTTTTGCTTTCTTCCATCATAAAATTGAGTGGTACAAGTGGAAGGAACCACTGTGAACCCAATATCCAGGAAACACCATGTGAGGCTATTTTGTGACTGTTATCCTTCACTTAAACAGTTATACAAATTAATCCCCAAATCAGTAAAATCCTACTATGTGGAGTTATTTATATGTTGTAAGTCTTATATATGTTATAGCCGCAACAGAAAATGATGACAATAATTCAAAATTAATATCTTGATAATTTTTGCCACATGCTATGGAATCTTGTAACCTGGATCTGCACGTTATAGAAGTAAACTGTGCTTAAAAATGTGGTTGGAGAATAATAATACCAACCAACCAGAGCTCCCAGGGACTTATCTACCATCTAAAGAGTACACACGGATAGACCCATGGTTCCAGCTTCATATGTAGCAGAGGATGGCCTTATTGGGCACCAATGGGAGGAGAAGCCCTTGGTCCTGCCAAGGCTGGACCCTCCAGTGCAGGGGAATGTCAAGGCTGGGAGGCAGCAAGGGGTGGGCGGAAGGCTAGGGGAACACCATCATAGAAGAAGGGGGTTGGTATAGGGGGTTTATGGCCAGGAAACTGGGAAAAGGGATAATATTTGAAATCTAAATAAAAAATATCCAATAAAAAGTTAAGTTTAAAAGAAAGAATGTGGTTGTGGAATGAAAAAAAGTCATACCACAATTCCTCAAGTTATCAGGTATGGGACATGTTTTAAACCCCACCAGAGTAAAAAACCAAGTGCTATAGACCAAATGAGATACCATGTCTAAAAATGTCCACAGTGCAAAGGAAATATTCTTACAATTAAATGTAGCCAATATTTTCTTAATATGTTTGTATATATAGTCATGTTCTCTTAAATCTGAATTGTTCACAGGAGAAAAATGACCAATGAAGTAAGAGAAACAATAACATTTCTTATTAGCATTTGACAAATATTTCTTTGCTTGGTGTCAATGCTTGTTGACAGGATTAAGACAATATGACACCAAGCAAAATTCCTGACATAAAGAGTTTTTAATATAGTTACGATTTGCAAGCCTATATTAACTGGAAAATAGTGCTTTTATTAAAAGTAGCGTAACACTCTGTATTATAAATATCGTTACCATTTCCTTGTTTAAAGACTCTTTGGGAACTTCTACATAGACTTATTTCTTTCTGATTTGACTCCTGTTTGTATTATGAAATATGAACACATTTACACAGGTCAAATTAACACTATAGAGGTCTTATCAGAGGGCATCTGGTGACAGGGCCATTAAGGTGTGCAAGAAAAAAGATAGACGGAAGGTTAGTCTGAATGGGCAATTTCCCATTTGTCGGACTGATCCTTGATTTTATCATCAAGCTCACGTTCAGAAAATCCCATTGTGAGGTATAATAGATGACACCTGATACTAAAAATCCACACACCAGTCTGAAGAGTTCAGAAATTAATGCCTCCCATAACTCTAAGAGATTTGATAATGAAGGCAGCTCAATAGAGGTCAAGGAGAAATGGTATTGTGTGTGCTCCCCAGTGAATCAATGTAATCCTATTGCTTTTCCCAGATGTTCAGTCCTGGCATCAGTGGCTAAAATGTGATCTCAGTGACTTTCAGAGAAATCCTGGGACGTGATTCTGTACTAACTGGAGACTTTGTAAAACCTGTTTATTAGTATAATAGGGATAGTTGACCCATCAGGTTCCACTGTCTTGTGAGAGCTAATAAACTAGTCTCAATATTCCTTACCCTGTGACGCTTGGCTGTCTAGTGTATCTCTATGAGTCCTAACAATTTTAGAGATTTTATAACTCCATGATCATGTCTGGTTCTGTAACTTTCAGGTCTTCCAAATGTGAATTACATTCCCACACTGTGAGTACTTACCTTGCTCTTGACTGTCCTCACCGAGATATGCAATGCCATTATTTCTTCCACGTTCATTTCCTTCGTCTGGACTGGAAAACCATTTGAACGTTACAGGGTGTCTGCCAGGCTTATCATTATGGAGATTGTAGTGAGGAGGTTCAAATGGAGACTTCTCCAATGACAACGCAGGGATGGCACATGTATTTGGACATCCTTGCTCAATACATTCCCTTGCCCTTTGAACTGCTTGGAAGGCCAGGCTTGAAGCAGGTGTTAGTAAAACCTGTGCAGAAGCAGCAGGATTTTTGCCCTAATTAAAGCAGCAGTAGTTGAACTCTCCATAAGATGATGAGAGGTGTGGTATCCCCATTGTGTGCAACAAAGCTCTGAAAGTGATTGCTGGGGTCCTGAACTGGACCCTCTAGAAGATGGACAGTCTTATCATTTACAAACCTCCCAAGGCCTGCCCTAAACTTACACACCTAGTGGAAGCCCTGTCATGTTGCTTGAATGGTGGAATGAGATGACTTGTGCCCGTATCCATTAGGGAATATGCTAGTCAGAAGTGGACAAGGCAATGGTTATTTAAAATCCCTTTCAGAGTTGAAATCCAACTGAGTTCAAGCATTTTGGTTTCTTCTATCTCTAGTAAGGGGATAGGTATCACTAATGTAGGAATGGGGATGTTCTACTTCTCTAACAGTCTCCTCAACAAAAACCCCTCAGGGATTATTTTCCTTACCCTTATCTGGATTTGTTTTCTCTCATCTTACTTAGCAAGTTTCTCATATGTAGCTCTGTTTGTCTCTTCTTAATTTCTGCTGAACTGTGTGTCTGAGCTGGGCCTGATCTCAGACACAGGGTGCAGTGCCAGATTCAGAAACTGTTGTTCTCACAGCCTAGCTCTCATTTGCACGTTTGTGGAAATCACTGTGAAATGGTGATACAAGCCTCTTTTGTTGCCAGGTCCTGATCTCTCCTTCGTGTCACATGTGGCCTCCAAAATATTTTTATTTTCATGTGAGAAATTTCCTGGTTTTTTATCTAGGCCTTTCTTGTCAGTTTTTCTGAGGCTTCAAAGGGGTTAACAGATAAAGTAAAATACCTTGCTAATATTTGACGTTCAGCTTTAAAAATTGAGCAATTAAATATAATATTGCAGTTCTAGAAGTCCTTGAATTGAGTGTACTAAAACCATTTATTGTCTATCTGAAGATCAAATTTAACAGGATGCCTTATATTTTAATAGAAAATTGGGATGTAATTCACAGACTTTCCAAATCCTCTCTTTATGTTGTGTAATTTCCCATTTCTTGACGGGCTTAAAGATCTGGGTACCTATCATCATAAAATTTTCAGAACATCTTAATTAATTCAAAAAGAAACCAGGTGTTCTGTAACTATTGCCCCCACCCCCAATCATCATCTCTACAAATTCCAGGACTAGAAAACACTATTTCTATATAGATTTGGCCTGCTTTAGATCCAGATCTTTCAGAAATTAAAGAATAATTATAAAAGCACATATGTTCGTGGCTTTTTTCCTTTTAGCACTTTTATTCGGAGTTTTATTTGTGCTTTATCATGCACAATAATTGCATTGTGCTATAATCTTGCATGATATTAGAATAAGATATTTTATTTACTGATTCATCACTTGAAAGACTTCATTATTTGACTATTGCAGCTAATTCAGCTATGAAGATTCTTGTTTAGGTTTTGGACTGAACATACTCTCATTTTTTATGAACATATATCAAAGCCTGGAGGTGCTAGATGACAACTTCATGCTAAGCACTTAAAGGGACTACTTGTTTATTTCTCCAAGCGACAGCACTGTTTACATTCCCATTTTCAAGTTGTGAAGCTTCTGAGTTCTCTGCATACATTTTATTCCCCCCTCTCTCTCAATGTGTGCACCTGAATCGTGTACAAGAATGACATATGCATGTGTGTGATATGAAGGCAGCTGCACTTGTAGAGGCCAGAGGAGGACACTGGATAACCTGCTTCCTACTTTGAGACACCTCACCAAACAGTGACTTACTCCAGACAGGAACTAACCAGCTACCAGCTCTGTCATAACAATTTTAAAATAATTGAAATAAAAATCTCAGGTATAATATTTGCTCACTTTAAAGGTCAAGAGTATTCTTAATTGACAAATATACTTATGTAATAAAGGAGACTATTCAGAAAGTAACTTAAGTGGAAATATTAATAATGATGACAGACACTTATTAGATAACAAATTATAGTAGTTCCTCAACTACTGTTTCTTACTCAATATTTAAGTTTAATCTCAAACCTCACAGTATCTAACTATGATATGCCTTAAACATATAGACTGGAATAATTTAGTAACTTTAGTTTATTAAATATTTGTTAAGACGTTGAGAAGTGCTTTGGAAACCTGGATAGCACACTTCATTTTATATTATTTTCTATTCCATATATATATGATTTTTACCTCGGTTTCACTATCCACCAAGTTTAAATGAATAATTGAAGTCAACTTAATAATAGTATTTGAGAGTATCTTACAACACAGACTATATTTCTTCAAAACATCTCTTCTTTTTAATATGTTCAAACCATCAGCTTCACAAAAGGAAACTATTCAAGAAACACTCTCCCATGATTCTGTCTAGAGAGCAGCATTTCTATGAGTGACCTCTAGAACAAGGTATTTGTGACTCTCCCATGTTTTACGCATTTCTACTAGTTTGATCAGTTCTCTTTACCCAGCATTTCTCAGTGTTTTCTATGGGAATTAATTTCTCCTCCTCTCTCTATTCCTTCATGATGTTCAAAGTAGTAGCATCATCAGAGAGATGATGAGAACAAGAAATCTTAGACTGAACCAATGAGTCTTGGACAGGAATGTCTACCAGGTTGTTTTCACCATGACAAATCTAAGTTCAAAGAATGGATAGTTAGCAAGAATAAGAGCTGCTTTTGAAAAACCTAAGAAGCTATAGGATCCAGTAAAGAATTGCTTACAAAATTGATGAGAAGTAGAAAGGTAGAAGAGAAAAATATGAATGACACCTTGACTGTGAGACAATTTTCTCAGCTAGGCAAACTTAAAAATTTGTTCTAAGTTCAACTCTAATTCATGATCCAAAATAGGGAATTTTGCATAAAATTCACTAGATATTAAAATAGGACCACAACTCATAATTCTCCAGAATAATGTTATAAAAATTAGCTTTAACAATGCTTTTAAACCTAAGTCTCCATGGATTGAAATTTTAAAAGGCCTGAATTTATTTTAAAACTTTAACAAATGGACAAGACTTCTGGACTCAGGCACTGAACCAATGACTCAAAACAAATGTCAAGTTCTGGAGTTGGCTTCAGATTTTGAACTTCTGCTGCTGAGTGTCCCATAAGAAACATCAGAGGAAGATAAACAAACATGTCAAACACTACCAAATGCACAGATCATATGCCTCATGATTGAGGAACCAGAAAAGCAAGCAAGCAAACAAAAACAGACAAGAAGAAATAAAGCATCAAGATACAAAATAAGATACAAACAAAATAAGATACAAACTACAAATGATCAAGAGTGACCATGGGAAGGAGTAATAGTTAAATTGAAAACATATTCCAGAAACAATGCTCCCCCACAAAAATGCTAGATTGCATTTATGTAAAATTCTAGAACGAGCATTAGTAAGTTTATTGTGCTGAATAGCAACCACAGGATGGGTATAGCGTTTACTCAGCAGCCAAGATCACTATATGCTCTTGTAGACGATGCAGGTTGAATTCCCAGCACCCATATGACAGCTCACACCTGTCTGTAACTCCAATTCTAGGGACTTCAATGTCCTCCTCTGGCCTAGTTGAGCAGTGCATGTGTGTGGTGTATAGATATGCATGTAGGTAAAACACTAACACACGCAATCCAAAAAATGAACTTAAAAAATGAAGTGCAGCTACAATGGAAAGGGAGACAATGTGCATTAGAATACAAATGGTAGTGGTGGGGAGTGAGGGGGTGGATATCTGAGAAGCAAGCGTTCCCTCGAGGAAGACCATTCCACGAGTTCTGGGATTTGGCTTATATGCTATTTACTAATCCAGGTGATAAATTAGCCACACACACACACACACACACACACACACACACACACACACACACACACACACACACCTGGTTTTCCTGTATGTTGTCTATGGGGCTGGGGGAGATAAACCTGCCAAGAAAATTGTTGTTCTGTCCCTATGTGTGTGGAAAATATAAAATCTCACTCTACCTGATATTGATAAGCTATGATTGCTGGACCTCTTTTTCCATATCCATCTTCTTCTTCCTCCTCTGTTTACATAATGACAGGTGTGATGGTATCTGTGAGTGCCATGCCTTATCACAGTGTTGGACTACCAGACATCACTGACATGGACTCAGTGATTAGTTGCTTATGGACAGATGCAGCATCTTATGTGTCATCAGAGGTTTTGCAGCTTTCTCTGTCTCTTTTTGTACATTCTACCTCAGCCACAGAACACTAATACCCCAGACATTGCAGAATAATACTTGCAAAGTAATGCAGTAGCAGATTTAAATGAAGTGGCCTGTAGCTATGGTCAAAGGAGACCTTCCTGACCACCTACTGAATGAGCTCATAGTCAATGAATGCCTATTCAAACTATGAGTCATTTCAAATTACGTTTAGCGGGGGGTGGGGGGAGTTGAAGGAGGGTGACCAAGTACACACAGATATTCTAACTTGTGGGGAAATACACACATTCTGCTGGCTACTGATGGAGAATCTGGAGTAAAAGTTTGAATGGGGTATAATACAATTATCATATATTTTCTTTTTGACTCTCTAAATTCTTAGTGCGATGTTTAAATAGAGTCCAAGAGGGGTCTTGGGTCATAGATGCTGTTCCAGTATAGGCTGCACCACTTTCAAAGTACTGACAGCATTAGTTCCAGCCTGTAGATGTTGCTAGGTCCTATTTCTCAAGGTCTTCTGGAGTGGACCTTTGATGTTAAGCTCATAGACTTATTAGGCACAGTCATAGTTAAAAGGCAGGTGCTTTCTTTGTTGCCTTGGAGATAAGTATGCTATAAAGGATTTTTCCATGATTTCCTGATTGCTTGCAGCCTTAATACCGAGAGCTGAGTCAAATATATTTTCATTTTTTCATCATTTCTCAGCTTTGAAATTGCTAGTTATTTTAGAAAAGATTGTTTTAGAAGATGTCAAGAAAATATTGTCAGTTTCAGAAGAGATATTGCCCACAGAGGCTATCTATCCTTTTTGTGGTGCACATTGTATACAAAGTTCTTTGTTTGAGTTTGTCATTTCATCTAATTATTAATGAAATGTTGTTAATAATCATGATATTGAGATAATCAAAAGTGGTTTTGACTGACTTCCATTCTTTCTTTCAGCTCCTAAGTCTTAGGTATGATCGAGAGGCGTGTTGTGTTGAGGAATCCATTTTCTTGCTTACACAAGCTTACAAGATGTCTGTCATCCCAAGTCCTCTTAATGCAACATTGCATACACTCTGTAGGTAGAATGCCATGCTTACCAGCATAACAAACTCTTCAGACACTGCTGACTTGGCACAGCCAACTTCTGTTTTCAGTTATCTGTAGGGAAAGCACATCATTAAAATATAGTAGCTCCCAGGGAAGCACTGGTATGTCAACTTTTGGCAAGCCTGGAACAGGAAGATACTAAGACACAAGGAGGAGTACAAGTTGAAGCAAAACAGAAAGGTTATTCATTGGAAGGTTGTAAAACCTGATAGATTCATGAGAGCTCAGGCTTCCAGTGGTAGAATGGATAGAGGTTAGTGTTAATCCCCTTGTTGCAGTGGTCACTTATTAATGTACGGTGTAAACCCACTATTGTTTAAGTTATTATTTGACAAAGCCCAATTGTTTTTTTAGATATACCCCATACACAATAATAAACAAATAAACAACAATGATATTTAGTTCTCCCTATTGCCGAGAAAATTAATGATACATATTTATCTTGCACAGAGTGTCTATCTATGTTTACCAACCTCCATGAAAACTCTATTTGTGTAACTGTGTACATGGAATCTAGAAGACTCAACTCTGTGGAGGAAAAGCATCTCTTTGAGAAGGCATTAACCATCAGAGAAACTGTGCTTGGAGACGACGTAGCACATCCCTTTAGGGTAGTTCTCAGCAAAAGGTGTTGCATACATGAACATCGCTCATGTTCAAGGCAGCATATTGTTAAAGTACAGGAGTGAGGAACCTCAGTAACAAGAGATTTTGAAAATTCCAAACAATGAAACAACGTTAAGTTTTGTTTGGTTTTTGTTGTTGTTGTTGTTGTTCCTGTTGTTGTTTAGAATTTTTTATTTCAAGTTTCATTTTTTTAATTTATTTATTTTTATTTATTTTAATTGTTTTTTACAATCCAGACTTCATCCCCCTCCTGGTCTGCCCTCCCCCCCCCATCTTTCTCCATCCAGTACCTCCTCCCCAACACCTGGATACAAAAGGATGTCCCACACCCCAACCCCACCATGCCTCTCCACTCCCTGGGCCTTCATTGAGGCTAGACCAGGCAGTCCTCTGCTGTCTATGTGTCCAGGCCTTCATATTATTTGAGAATGCTACCTTGATGGTGGCTTAGTGTCTGAGAGATATAAGGGTCCAGATCAGTTGTGACTGCTCGTCTTCCCATGGGGCTGCCCTCCTCCTTAGCTTCTTCTAGCTTTTCCCCAATTCAACCACGTATCCTTGGCTTCCATCCATTGCTTTTGTGCTAGTATCTGCATCTGACTAATTCAGCTGCTTGTTGGATCTCTCAGAGGGCAGCGATACTACCCTGTCTGTAAGCACACCATAGCATTAGTAACAGTACAGGAAGCTAGATCCCAATTTGGGCCTATCACTGGACCTCCTTTCTCTCATGCTCTTCTCCATTTTTGTCCCTTCAGTTCCTCCAGATAGGAAAAATTCTGAGTCAGAACTTTTGACTGTGGGATGGTAATCCCATCCTTCCACTTGATGTGATATCCTGTCCCTCCACTGGAAGTGGACTTTACAAGTTCCCTTCACCACTGTAAGGCATTTCATCCAAGGACCCTCCCTTTGAGTCCTGAGAGTGTCTCACCTCCCAGGTCTCTGGTACATTCTAGAGGGTCCCCCCCATCTCCTACCTCCAGAGGTTTCCTGCTTCCATTCTTTCTGCTGCCCCTCAGGGCTTCAGTCCTACCCCCATTCCCCAAACCCAGTACATGATCATACAACACTAGTTTTGTGTCAGACTTAACCTGTACTTTTGAAGAGATGCTGATTAAGGTAAATTTGATTTCTTTCAACTTATAGAATCAAACCAAATATTTGGGAAGTATATTCAAATATAGGCCAACATCTCACAGTAACCTCATACTACAAGAAATTTAGGTTCCCAAAGTTTAACAAGAAATGATTACCCCCTTCCCTCTCTTTGTGTGATTTAACAAAGAATCGATCTCCCATCCTCTCTTCTTGCCTTTTATCTCTGCCAGTTTGACACACAGACATGTTTTCAGGTAGTACCACATCATAAAAAGCAATATTTTTAATAAGTGATGAAAACTGGGGAGCAGACATATTTGAAACAGACTGTAGTATATAAATAATTTATAAACAAGCTCAAATAACCTTTATCAGTCTATCAACAGAGCAAGACCATTGTGGTCAGGGTTGAGAGGTGTTTTGTAAAAGTGACTTTAAGGACTAATTCCCATCATGAAGCACATTTTGTTCTGATAGTTTCTATTTTGCTATGCCCCATCCATCTTTGAGCACTTTATGAAATGTTAAGTGATTCACTTGTTTCTTGCATTAGTTGTTGTGCTGTATTCCAATATTCCCAGACCAGAAATACTAAGGTTTTAAAAAAAATGACATTGGTCTGAAGCCACGTTGATGTTCATGGGTCATGCTGCCCTACCCTCCATCTTCTCTTCCCCCGGGGGCCATACAGATATGAGGGGCATGTGCTGCCCACTAGGGCTAAGTTGATATCTATGATCCAGGCCATCTCTGGGGTCTTGCTTTGTTCCCTGGTATCACTGTAGCCGAGAAAGGTGCTCACTGTCTGAGCTATGACCAGAAACCATCTGGAGATCCACACCTGTGCTCCTGTTGACTGTGAAGAACAAGAAAGCTGCTTCTGCTGTGATGTCGATGACTTCAGATGCATGCATGGTTGAAAGGGACGGATAGGAAAGCCTTCTGTGACAACCTCTTCCCCACTTCTAACTCCCTCTACCAGGAAGTAACAACCTAAACAGGAAGCCACAAAAACGAACTCTTAGGAAATGTTTTGGGAATGCTGAAGTGTGGCTCTCCACCTCTGAAGGCCTCTGACAAAGGTGAAGGAGGGGAAGGACTCCATTCTATTTAAGGGGCAAGCCACTGAGAGTTTGCCCATGCTCTAGTAAGTATATAGATAACAAAACTTGGACTGTCCTTTAAATCTTGTTTTTATTCATACTGGGTTTTTGGGGGGGGTCATAAAGGTGGACGTTGGACACAAAAGGACCAGAGTGCATATGATCAAGATGCATGACATGAAATTGACAGAGAATCAATAAAAATGTTTTTAAAAATGACAACGGAAAAAACAGATTATAGGTCAGGATATATATCCATTATTCATATAGAATTTGCTTGGTAACCACATGTGCTCACTACACTGTTTTCAAAAGGGGGAAAGATACAAAGATTAACCTGTCCACAAGCTGAGCTTCTTGAAATAAAAGCCACATGAAGGGATGACAGAATAAGAAATAGTCTCAGCAAAGGTGAGATAGAATTCAATTAGTGAATTTAGGTGTTGCACTTACAATGCACTGGCTTAAGATAAAACAATATGGATATCAAATACATATTACCTGGATCACATCAAATCACATATGGTGATAACATTAACTTGTGATTCCCCAGTCTTAATTTAAAATATTTTAAGGAGTTCTAAAAATACAACTTGAATGTTAAAATTACTTGGTAAAAAGAACAAAGATGCTATTGTAAATTGAAGAAAAAATATTTACCTATAAATATAATTGGTCTAAACCCTCTGCAAGATTCAGTATGAAAATGAAAATACTGTTCAGAATAGATTAAAGTTGACATTACCATTGTCACCAAAAGTGTTTTCTCAGTTAAAGCCAAGGTCTGTAAAGGAATGCCAAAGTATCAAGAATTTGTAAATGGCTACCTATAAAATGCAAATCTACACATATAATCATGTAATTTAAAAAGAACACTTTAAAAGTATATTCATATATTACTGAAGAGCATGATATGAGATTTGAACAAAGGCATTGATAAATGTATATAAACATGAAATGCAACTAGTTTTAATTCATATTTGAATTCTTTTAGATACTTAAATGTTAATTATTATGCTTTATAGATTATTATAATATATTATGTTACTTTTGTACTCTTGAAAGATTTTTATTCTTAAAATAATTTTGAGTCTGCATTTTCATCTCTATCAATAGTATAAACTATCCTATTATTCACTATTACAAAACCATGTAATTTCATTATTTGCTGCATGCTGTTTTAGTCTCTAAAATAAATGAATTTATACCTTAATCATGTTGTCAGTCATTTGCTGTTATACTAAAACAGTGTTCTGTGGGCAGTCATACACACACAGACACACACACACACACACAGACACACACACACACACACACACACACACACACATAAATGGGAAACATCTATAGCTCTCAGAAAAGATAATACCATTTTAAATTTATTAATTTATATGAATTATCAATTTTAAGTTTATATAATTTACATTTTACTCCCACTTTTAATCTTATTCAAGGAAAGGTTTATAATATTAATATCAAATTTTTTATTTTATTGTGATGTGAAAATTTACTGTATGACCAACCCTCTCTTAATAAAAGCATAGGAAATAAATAAATAAATAAATAAATAAATAAATAAATAAATAAGTCAACAAACCAACAATATTAAACCAGCCCCACTGGTTTTGCTGTAATTTTCTTTTTTCCTAACACCTTGCTTCTAAGTATATTGCATGCAATGGAGCATGCTGTCAGTAACTATAGAAATAAATTTTCAACATAATTTTATATTTTGAGAAGTATGGGGTTAGGGTTCCAGGATATGCAATTAATTATTTACCTATCAGAGTGAAAACCAAAAGAGCAATAAGAAAACAACTGTTCATGTTAGCAAAGAACTGGTTCAAGACAAAATTGTCTCCATCTGGCCACCCCAGTGCAGGTAGAGAGAACTCTTTAGAAAGCTTGTTGGTAAGAGAGGCTAGATCCCATAGAAAGAACAAGAAAGCATTCTCAATTCTCATGAGAAAATATCTATATTTCAAAAACATAAATTGGGTGGACTATAGTGCAAAATTAATATATTGCTTTCTTCGCCTTATTTGAACATTTTCTTTAAACAGTGTGTCCTTCTACAACCATGAGCTCAAATATAATTTGCAAGCAATTCAAAGTGTAAATTTTTGAAAGTTATCTATTTGTAAAATATTATTCAAAAGAGTTTTTATAGCCCTAGGGTATTAGCATGTAAAATTTGAATCTTGGATTCATTAGAAAAGTACCTTCTGTGAATGCTTCTTTGTGAATGTTGATCCTAGGCTCACCCTGTTTTATCTACTCAATATGGTTTGCCCAGAGTATCCCATGAGCTTGTTTTGAAAAGCAGTCAATCACAACCAAACAATTGATTAACCTTCTGTGTTCTTCGAAAAGCAGACATATCACATCAGAAAGAATTTGTAATATCATTTTCATGAAATCTTGATCTACCCAGGATTTGATGGATTTAAGAAGGAAAACAGAGTAACTTGTTGCCTACCTCAGGGTAGAAAAAAGACTGTGGGGAAAGTACCAGAGATATGAAAAATTGAACTCAGTATCTGGGAGATGGGAGCAGGGCCGTGATGAAATTGTCTTCTATAAGCAAGGCTGGCCCAGATGTGCTTTCCTTTTGATGAACAATAAATACATTTGTTCTGAAACTTCTCCACACACCAACAGCAACTTTTCCTTTTCCTTTATACCTTAAGAAAACACATTCAGGTTGCTAATCAACAGATGTATGTAGCTTCTCAGAATGGTAAGGTGAGTTCTTTATTCTTTGCACTTAAGCTTTTTTCCAGGTTGTTAGAATGAGAAGATAAACTTGTTGGCCTGGTTTATGCTCTTATTTAGAGACAGCGAACATTGCATTAATTCCCTGCCTTGAAAAGCTGTACTGAAATTACTTAACCACATTATGGTAGCAGAGGGATTGAAATCTAAAGGCTCTGAGAGTCTACAGGTCATAGAACACTCAATAGATATTTGGTCTTGTTAGCTGATGGATCAGAAGATGTTCCAGTCACAGAACATTATTTGGGCTTGGAGATACTTGTCATGAAGTAATGTGAAATAATGTTTTTAAATTTTATTGTAATAAATGATTAGCTGTATTCCCTAATTGGTTGTGAGTTACCCAAGACATTGAAGATAATCTAACAACAACAACAACAACTGCCACCACCACCACCACCACCACCACAACAACAACAACAACAACAACAACAAAACTAGTTGTCATATAGAAGCAGGTACTTTAAATTTGAAGTTAGTAAACTTAGCGTGCGCGCGCGCGCGCACACACACACACACACACACACACCACACCACACACAAAAAGATTTGAAACTGTTTAGCAACGTTAACAAGGAAATCTATAAACTTCTGGTCCCTTGACTACAAAATGCATAGAATCCTCATCTCATGGGTTATGTAAAAATTAATTAAGGGGCACACAGTATCTGGAGCAGTCCATAGACCACATTTGTAATTAAAATTAAGGTCTCATTATTCTTTTGGAAATAGTTGCCAGTATAGTTAGAAATAAAAATGCAACTTCAGGAAAGGATCTGACACAATTTCCCTTCAGAATGAGCTTCCATAGAAGACAGTCCCAAAGGAAAAGACTAAGTCTCCACGTCCAGAAAAGAACTTCATTAGAAGAGAGAGACTCACCAAGTAGAGGTGCTTTAGGACAGATAGGCACCATGTTCAGCATGACAGCATGTGAAAGAAGACCCTTCCAATCTCATCAACAAAAGATGCTGGGAGCCAAGCCTGCTTACACACTCTCTGTCTCAGGAATTTTTCTTAGGAATGCTCCACTCATTATATGGCCTCTATCTCCAGAAAAATTAAGCCACTTACAGCTTCCACCTGTGGGACACCTAGCCAGTTGTCCGTTCTTATCACTTTTATAGACTCTGTCTCCAGCCCTCTGTTCTTAATCAGTTTATACCTGCAATTTACGGTTTAGGGCTATAGGAAGGGTGGTGACAGTAGTGAAATTGGTCTTCGGACCTGCATGACCTTCCTGCTTGCTTGTCTTTATTAGCCACTGCATGGAAATAAAATTTGAGAGCTTGATCAGACCATAGACTGGCTCTCATTCTTTCTGCCTCCTGCTCCTTATTCTTTCACCCCCTCCCAGGTCTCTGCTGAACCCCCACAAATCAAGGCAAAAAGAGGTTTCTAATTCATAGCTTTTCATGGGGAGGATGATAGGGAGTTGTCCTCCATGTGACTCAGTCTAGTCTTGCATATATACGAGGATGCAAGCAGGACATAGGATCACGGACTTATTTTGAGGATGAAAAGGGGGAAAGTCTGGGCTTCTATTCCATCTAAGACCTGCATGTTCTAGGAACAGACTGTAGAAAGCCTGTGGTCTAAATTTCTCCCTGGTTGTAGTTTCTTGTGTTAGAGTGACTTTGTCTTAACAAAAAAAAAAAAAAAAAAAAAAAAAAAAGATTTGTGTCTACATGTAGTGTTTTAGATTTTCAGAAAACTAAACTCTCACAGATGCTAATGGACTCTGACTGCACATATGGTATCTTGCCATCTGAATTTTCTTCCTGGTTTGATAAGTCATGGGGTATAAATGAATGGGAAAATGTTTCCTCACTCAAACTCTCATAACCCAGTTATAAATGGATACTACACCAACTGAACCTTGGACATAAGAGGCCACATTGCAACTGTTTCTACCTTGGGTGGGGATGCCTCCTAGTTGACAACTTCTTAATATGGCAATGTAACCCGTATTCAGAAAGTTCTTAAGGCAGTGAAACATGATTTGGACTTAGAAAATGTGTTTGGTAATAATGAAAGACTCTCAGAGAGAATCTTCCTTCGGGAAGGAGATCCCCAAGCCCAATCACCAGGCCGAGACCACCGGATGCAATCAGCAAGAGGGTTTATTGTCCGGATACACAGGTACCTGCAGGCATCTCAGTCAGCTCGGAAGGACTGGCGCGCCCAGCAAGACCAGGGACAGGTTTTTATAGGCTTCTGGGGAGCAGAAGCAGGCATACAGAAGCAGATGCATGGTTACAGGGACTTGATTGGTGGATTCAAATGAGGCGCGGATGCATGGTTACACAGCAAAAAAGTACGTGCAGGATGGGGCGTCCGGAATGTCAGGGACTAGGGGCTTATCCCTTCCTGCCAGATGGCCTATAAGTCAGCACTGATAACTTGGGCTGGTTCCTGCATTCCTTTTTCCTTATCTTTATGGTCTGTTAGTCTTAACAGCGGGGCAGGCCCCACAGGGCCTGGGCGTGCCTGGGCTCGCCCGGGCCTGTTTTAGCTCTGAGTCTGTGAATCTTAAGACTTACTTTTTACTTTTATAGTTGTGGACCTTAAGCTCGTATAATTTTCCTTTTAACGGGGGGGGGGGAGTCTTTCAATAATGTAAAAGAAAGTAAATACTATAACAACTTTATTTGCATGCTGGAAAATATTCAGTTTGTTGAAACAATCACTGAGCCATTTTACCCAGTGAATAAATAAGTCAACCTTGGTACAAATCACACATTGTTTTGTTGTAGTTGTTGCTGCTGCTTTTGTTTATTTAGTATGTAAATGCAAAGAGTGTTTTATTCTGGAGAAGTCCAGCACGCCAGGGTCTCCCTTTACCAAGATAAAGAGACTGACAAGTGACCTTGCGGGTCTGATTTAAAGCACATTAGGGAACTTCAAGGTAGGTGACCTCTATCTTAATCTATTGGGTCCACCTCTACAGACATTCCATTACCTGGGAGTGTCATCTGGAAACTTGCTCCGGATGTCTGAGAACTGTTACTGAGAAAGTAGCTGAGTAAGTCTGGAAATTGCTGTGACACATTGTCCTTGCTTTAGGCCAGGTGGCTCGGACATTCAATTACCTGGGCATGAGGGCTGGAGCCTGGGGTGTTTTGTATTAGTAATGGACTTGCCTGGGCTTTCCTGGACTTGCCCAGCTTTTAGGCCTAGTCTCTTTAACTGCAAGCAAGCAGGTTCAGCAGTGCTGAAGTCACAGATTCAGCAGATCCAAAGGGTATGGTGTGACCTATCATTCTTGTGACAATTCACCTGGAACTTTCCTTTGCTGCAACTTCAACTGCTAGATCATCTCTCTTCTAGCAGGCTTAACATGGGAATGGTATATCCATGTCCTGATCCTGTCTACCTTAACAGCCATAGGTGTGGGCATGATCACTTCTCCAGCTAGGTTCCAGAGTTATCATTATGTCTCTTTGGTTTTTCCTTTTTGGATTTTTTAAAATTTACATTTCAGAAGTTTTCCCTTTCCCAGTTTCAGCTCCAGAAACCCACTATCCCATCACACCTACTACTGCTTCTATAAGGGTGCTCCCCCACTCCCTACCCATGCCTTCCCATATCCTCGCCCTGACATTTCTCTATACTGGGACATCTAGCCTCGACAGGATCAAGGGCCTCTGTTTCTATTGATGCCTGACAAGGCAATCCTCTGCTAAGTATGTGAATGGAGCCATAGGTCCATCCCTGTATACTACTGGGATGGTAGTTTAGTCACTGGGAACTCTGCAGGGTCTGGTTGGTTGATATTGTTGTTCTTATGGGATTACAAACCAGTTTCTTCATCCTTTCTGTAACTCCTTCATTGGGGACCCCATTCTCTGTCCAGTGGTTAGCTACCAGCATCCTCCTCTGTATTTGTCAGACTTTAGAAGAGCCTTCTGTAAGCATGTGCCTCTTGGAATCCCTAATAGTGACCGGGTTTGGTGACCGCATGTGGGATGGATCCTGATGTGTGACAATCTCTGGGTGGCTTTTTCTTCACTCTCTACTCCACAATCTGTTGCTGTATTTCCTCCTGTGAGTATTTTGTTTCCCCTTCTAAGAAATCCGGAAGCATCCACACTTTGGTTTTTCTTCTTCAACTTCATGTGATCTGTAAATTGTATCTTGGGTTTTATGATCTTTTACGCTAATATTCACTTATCAGTGAGTGCATACCATGTGCGTTCTTTTGTGACAGGGTTACCTCACTCAGGATGATATTTTCTAGTTCCATCTATTTGCCTAAGAATTTCATGAAGTCATTGTTTTTAATAGCTGAATGAGTACTCCATTGTGTAAATGTACCACATTTTCTGTATCTGTAAGAGTCCATCAGAAGACCCCCACTCAATAAGGCCACAGAGACCGGAATTGCTGCAATCTGCAAGAGGTTTATTGTTCCAATGTACATTGGGGTTCCCCAGCATGAGCCAAGAGGAGACCCTGAACTCACAAAGCACACACTTTTTATAAACATTTTGGTGGGGAATTCAGCAGTCGCCTAGTTGGACGAGTGCAGTGGTTACCCTGAGCAACTTTTAAAATTATTGGTCAACTGAAATGGGAAGGTTGTCATTTGGCCCTATCCTGCCCATCTTGTGGAATTTGTGGTATTTCCTGGTATTGTCTTTTTTCCAAGTCACATTTCTCTCTGTCCTCACCCTAGGCAGGGTGGTTCCTTGTTTAGGCCATTTCCTTATCTGTCCTTACCCCAGGCAGGGTGGTGACCTGCTAATTCTGACAGGGTTCTCACACATCCATTCCTCTGTTGAGTGACATCTGGGTTCTTTCTAGCTTCTGGTTATTACAAATAAGGATGTTATGAACATAATAGAGCATGTGTCCTTGTTCTATGTTGGAACATCTTTTGGGTATATGACCAGGAGTAGTATAGCTGGATCCTCAGGTAGTACCATTCCAATTTTCTGAGGAACCACCAGACTGATTTCTAGAGTGGTTGTACCATCTTGCAATTCCACCAACAATGGAGGAATATTCCTCTCTCTTCACATCCTTGCCAGCATCTTCTCTCACCTGAGATTTTGATCTTAGCCATGTTGTCTGGTGTGAGAAGGAATCTCAGGGTTGTTTGTTTTGATTTGCAATTCCCTGATGACTAAGAATGTTGAATATTTCTTTAGGTGCTTCATGGCCATTAGATATTCCTCACTTGAGAATTCTTTGTTTATCTCTATACCCCATTTTTAATAGGGTTATTTGATTCCCTGGAGGATAACTTCTTGAGTTCATTGCATATATTAGATATTAGCCCTCTATTAGATGTAGGATTGCTAAAGATCTTTTCCTAATCTGTTGATTACTCTTTTGTCCTAATGACAGTGTCCTTTACTTTAAAGAAGCTGTGCGATTTTATGAGTTCCCATTTGCAGATTCTTCGTCTTAGAAGCTGTTGGAGTTCTGTTCAGGAAATTTTCCCCTGTGCCTATGTGTTCGAGACTCTTCCCCACTTTCTCTTTTATTAGTTTCAGTGTATTTGGCTTTATGTGGAGGTCCTTGATCCACTTGGACTTGACCTTTTACAAGGAGATAAGAATGAATCAATTTTCAATCTTCTACATGGTAACTGTCAGTTGAACCAGCACCGTTTGTTGAAAATGCTGGTTTTTTTCCACTGGATGGTTTTGGCTCTGTTTTCAAAGATCAAGTGACCGTAGGTGTGTGTGTTCATTTCTGGGTCTTCAATTCTATTTCACTGATATCACTGCCTGTCTCTGTACTAATACCATGCAGTTTTTACCACTATTGCTCTGTAATACTGTTGGAAGTTAGGGATGGTGATTCCTTGAGCAGTTCTTTTATTGTTGAGAATAGTTTATGCTATCCTGGGTTTTTTTTTTATTCCAAATGAATTTGTAAATTGCTCTTTCTCTGTGAAGAATTGAGTTGGAATTTTCGTTGGATTGCATTAAATCTATAGATTGCTTTCAGCAAGATGGTCATTTTAACTATATTAATCTTGCCAAACCATGAGTATGGGAGATCTTCCATCTTCTGAGATCTTCAATTTCTTTCTTCAGTGACTTGAAGTTATTGGTTATGTATCTTAATCTAGACTTTGTCACCTGGTTCAAAGCAATTGGGCTTAGGGGGAGGAGCACACTCACAAACATGGCAGATTGCAGAGTTGCTTCTAGACCTTACAGAGGGCTTC
Source organism: Rattus norvegicus (assembly GCF_021556685.1). NCBI lineage: Eukaryota > Metazoa > Chordata > Mammalia > Rodentia > Muridae > Rattus > Rattus norvegicus. Next base: position 14,827,724 of record NC_141549.1, on the reverse strand, counting down.
CAAATTTTAAAAAACTTATGTTGATCATATTTAGCTAAGATATCAGACTGGAGGTCTCCCATATAGGATCTTAAAAGGGGGGGAACCTAAAGTATATAAGGCATACAGTAGTAGAGACACCTAATCACCACCAGTCTCAGGGGTTAATTTTGGTCAAGACCTTTTTCAGGGTCACAGAAAACTGAAGAATTGTTTTGAGGGGCAAGATATAAAATATTTGACTTAGGACACTTGATTGATTAGGTAATCTCAGACTGTGCTACCTGTCTGGTTATGAATTCCTCAAGTCCAATCAGGGAGCTATTCCAGGAGCCAGAATCAGGGGTAAATGGCCAAGGGTTAATTGGGAAATTGATTATACAGAAATAATACCAAGAATATAGGGATATAAATATTTAGTAAGTTTTATAGATACCTTTCAGGATGGGCAGAAGCCTACCCTATAAAGAAGCAGGCTGTCAATGTAGTGACAAAGAAGCTTCTGGAAGACATCATACCGCAGGTATGGTTTGCCTACCCTGCTTGGGTCTGACAATGAACCAGCACTCATCTCTCAGGTAATTCAATTTCTTGAACAAGTTCTAGGGACAAATTGGAAATTCCATTATGTATACGCATTCAAAATAAGCATCATAAAAAGTGGAACAAATGAAATCTACAAACATCACTTTAGTGACTCTTTTACTAAAGACATTAGAATGGAGGGCAGGTGTGAGACACAGTAGACACACCTAGACTGAGAAATAAGTCTGGAATGTGGAGAAGACTCAGTTTCCAAGATATCAGTGTGATTAAAGTAAAGGAAGACCAAAATACCTTTCTAGAGAAAGGAAAACAACTTAACATGGCAACTAAATATAATGCATAATCTTGATTTACATGCTTTCTTCTAAGGTTAATTAGTGACAAAAATTGGATTAGGGTCTAAAGAGTTAATAAAAAATATTAATCATTGTCCTCATCCCTGTGACAAAGTACCTGGCAAAAGAAAGTAAAGGTGGGAATCTTTGTTTTACTTTGTGTTTGTTTTTGTTTTTTGATGGTTGGTTTGCTTTTTGTTTGTTTTGGCTTCTTTTGTACTCACTATACAAGTATTTCTTCCTGTAAGTCACATCGCTGAGAATTTACATTTGAAGCACCTTGTTACCTTGCATCTTCAGTCAGGAAACAGAAAGAACTTGCTGCTCAGCTTTCTTACTCCTTTCATTCAGTTCAGGACTCAAACCCATGGAATCGCATCAATCATGTTCACAGTGCATCTTTGCTCTCCAGGTAAACCTTTATTGAAACAACTTCATAGACACAACCAATGACGTTTTTCCAGTGGATGGTCAATCTCATCAAACTGAATGGAGATTGAAAAACAGTAGGTATAATGTCTTTATTTATAAAAAAAAAGGGTGTAATATATCAATCGCTGTATACTTATTTTGATACTATTCTATCTCAATAATGCATTAAAACTTTTATAAGATGACAGTGCCTCATGCCTGCATATAATTCTCAAATGTTCCTGAAAACATAGTTATTAGTACTTTTTCAAAGTGAATATTGCTTTAGAGTTACTTCAAATGTAAAAGAAATAAGAGGCGCTGACCTAGCTCCTTACTTTGGACCTCCCAATCCATGTGCCCATCAAGCTGTCTCCAGGAAGAAGCTGAGTCTACAACCTTTGAACAAAAAGGAAGACATCCCCAGCTCTGTGTATCAAAGCTCTGTTAGGTCCTCCTGCAGTGTATTGCTCTTTCTGAAAAATTCTGGGCACTCCATCTGTCTCAGTGGGGATAAATATCAGTCAACCTGTAAGATTTTCTGATCCACTTTGCAGTGCTAAGATTATGAGAGTCAAACAAAGGCGTTTGAAAAATTGCCCAAAGAGTTCATAAATTTCACAAGAAAGAAATCTATGTTACTTCCCTATTCTGTCCTTTATACCTTGTGGCATTTTAAAAATTATAAAACCCAGTTTCCTTATCATAAAAATGAGTACAAATAACTGAATCAAAATAGTCATTAAGTTGGTCAAAGAATACTAGAGGCAGGGAGTTAGAAATATTTTGCAGATCTGGAATCTTGCTTGGGGGCAAAACACTAGTTTAGCATGTACGAGTCCCTGAGCTAAATCTGTGGTACCAGAAGGGTGGATTTTCTGTACCTCTCAACCTATTATATGGCATATATGATCTTATATTCTACTAACATATGGGTTGTCTTTATGATTAGAATATGAATTAGAACCGTATACTAAATCCTTCCTCATGGATGGTTTAACCCCTAACCTGGTACTTTGTTTCCTTATTGAAATATGAGGCTGTGGCCTTACTCTCCTTTGATTGGAGATTGCTTACAGTCTTTCTTGACCCCTGGTCTGTGCTCATGGCCTTGCAGTCATGTAGTAAGTTTATACTGAGACGGTGCTCTCAACCACATCACTTGCTCTGATCAAGGGATGTTCCCAAGAACAGCCCCAACAGAAGCCTGAAATTATTCTGTCTTTTCACTACAAAAGATTGGCCCGGTCATCCCCGTCTTAGGAGGAAGAGATGAGAGGACTGAGAAAAACAAAACACAACAAAACAAACAAACAATAACCAAAAACAACTTTCCTGCCATGGATGTTCTGATGCCTGACCCAGAGTTTACCCTCAAGCATAGCGTTGACCACTAGGCATGGAAGTGAACCCTGTTTAATTTCATGAACAATTATTGTTCAAAGTCTTTGTATAAGACATTGAGTTTTACTAAAGTACACACTTACAGTGTGAAGTGGTGGGAACACTTCCCCTTTTTAAAATAACACTGGAGTTCACAAGATACCATTTCCATTTGCCCCTTCCAGGTCCAATGTTCATTTAGATTCCCCTGTTCACAGAGCAGCCCCACACTAGTTTATCAGAAAGAATAGACTCGGGAAATAAAGTAAAAACTACTCAAAAAATTGACTGACTTCACTTAAACTCTCCACACATCTCCTAAATTGAGTATGGAAATACAGATTTAAACACAGGCCCCAGGCTGCTGTTTGTGTCTGAAAACATTTCAGCCATCTCAGAAGTCTTCTCTGGACAATGAAAGATGACTTTCATTTGGGCTGAATTTAAGGAAAGATTCAAGTAGATCATGGCACTTGTACAGGATGATTAAATATAATGTTGTTTTTGCCTTTAATAGTATGCATTTTAGCATTTCTTAATCAACTGAAATTACAATAAATTGTAATTTTTTTGAAATCTCCCTTCTAAATTTGTAAGATATGCTGACCAAAATAACTCTTCATTCATTTCCGTGGATGCTTTGGGTAGTCCTAACTTTCTGGCAGCAAAATGGATGTGTTTTCTTGAGCATAACATGTAACATTAACTTTTAAACCATCTCCTCAGTAATGGATTTTGAATGGCTGTGTTGCAAGGGGAATCAGCAATGCTGTAGTACTTCTTTAGAAAGCAAAGAAACCTTGTTTTAAGAGAGCAGAAGTTGGAGCCAGTAGGAAAGCCAGGTTCTAGTTTCTGGCAACAGCATTTTGAAGAGAGGATGAGGCACGATTGAACTAGATTTCACAGTCAACTACTCCTGATTGACAATCATGACATTAACGAATAAAAATCTTGCATTGTATATAATACAATTCTCTCTCTCTCTCTCTTTCTCTCTCTCTCTCTCTCTCTCTCTGTGTGTGTGTGTGTGTGTGTGTGTGTGTGTGTGTGTGTGTGTGTCTGTGTGTATGTAGCCAGAGGTCCATATTGAATACCTTTTGCTGTATTTCCCCTTCTTATGCTTTTGAAACATTGTCTCTCATTGAATCTAGAGCGTTCATATTAGAGCTTTTATATTAGCCATATTGACTGGTCAGTGAGTCCCAAGGATTCTTCTGCCTCTATATACCACACATGGATTACAGATACACATTGTCACATCTAAGCGACTTTTCAATCTGTCAAGATAATTTATTTAAAAGAATTGTCATCCTATAGTAATTATGAATTAAAGTAAAACCAACAAACCAGACTATCTAAGGTCAACGTCTTTGCTTGGTAGTCATCCACAAACTGTAGAGCTCTTCCATGATATTTTACTTGCTTGACTAGGACTTGCACTTTATATATTAAAGAAAACCTGTGTGACACATATTGAGAGGAAAAATATGGAGAGAATAGTATTTATATTCTTATCTGGTATAAACCCGGATTCCTAATTATCCTTGTCTGAAGTTATGAAGATACGTTTGGAAGTGAATCTTTACCACATGAAAGCATTTACTGGTCCACTAAGTATTGTATAATTAGCTTCCATGCAATCATCCATTTCCATTTAACTTTACCACTCATCCATCATGTCTCTGTGAATCATCTCTAATTGATTTCCAAATGTCACATCTGGCAATACACTATAAATGCAAAGCTAATCAATCACATAGCAGAACTCTAAATCTCTTCTCGTTGTGTGCAGTAGTTCATGCATCCTTGATAGCAATGTTGAAAAATTACTTATACAGGGATGTTGTCAATAATGAATCTGAAAACAGGAGAACAGGAGAATGAAATAAAGACAAACGAGAGGAATAGGATAGAGAAGGAAACAATGTGATAACCGATGAAACACTAAGACTGGCAAAAATTGAGCAAAATTCTGGAATATTATAATACAAAATGATTTTGTTTCTTTTCTAAACTGGCATATTTATAATGAAACTGACAAAGGAGTACTAAATTATGTATATATATATATGTATATATATATATATATATATATATATATATGGTATGAAATGAATACAGAGAATATGCAAACACTTCAGCATGTGTTACACATTGTGTTTTGAGTATCTAAAGTCATTTTCCTAATCCTTATCAAGCATGAAAGAAAAGACTGTATTTTCATATTGAGTTGTATTTTTCTAGCTTTTTTTTCTTTGAAATTGTCCTCTTTGATTTCATTTAATTTATGACCCAATCTACTTTGCCATCAGATAGATGTGGATATAAATACATACAATATATCCATGTATAGTGGTATGTATCTATAGATTTATATCTGCATGTTTCCAAATAAAACATTAGATTTTTCTGGAGATTTACTACCCAAGTTGAGTATAGCCCATCCTTCCTCAGCCCCACCATGGTGATTTGAGTTCAGTATAGTGAGAACAGAGAGATACAGAGCCATGTTTGCTGTCTAGAGGCACTTGGAGTTTCTAGATTATATATAATATAGTAATCATATATCACATAGTTTATATTTATGATTATTTCATATTATTTTATAAAATAAATATAATTATATTAAAATTTTGTATTTATGTTGTTTTTATATGACATAAATATATATTAAAATAAGTATAAATGTATTTCATATAAAATAAATATGTAGAAATAGAGAAAGAATAGCTGAATCTCAGAGAATTGATGGAGTTGTTCTCTGAATAAATATTTAATGATAAAGAGCCAATGGTTAAATTGTTTTACTAAGTGGAATTACCTATATAAGGCAATTTGGCTGTGAAATGAGCAAAAACAATGAGATAAGAGGGTAATTATTAACAATGAGACAGAAAAAGTGATCCATCCAATAGTTTTCTCATTGAGGGAAGCCATACATTTTAGAATATGAAATATATAGTGTCTATATATGTATAATCACTCTTCTGTATATTTATTTATTTATACATATTTTTCTACATCTATATCTAGTAAAATCTTCTGAGTACCAAGTTCTTACTTTCCTTTAATGGGTACAAAAATTGTATCAACATTGAGATATAAAGAAATAAAGTTGAAAGATTTATAGGTTTTATTATTATTATTGTTGACTATTGCAGTCAATGTTAGGGTCCCATAAGGTCTAGGTTAAACATTCTTTCTGTTAGTTCTGAGGTAAGCAGCATAAAACATGGCTTGCCCTCTCACACTGTTCTGAGTAGTTTTGCCATTGCTTGATTAAAACAAGAGCAGCAACACAAATAATACTCAAATGACACACATATACATGGCCAGCCCGGAAAACTATAGCCTTTTCACAGCAGGAGACAAAGCCAAAAGCAGGTATTCAGGAGAAACTTTGGTCAGGTAGACTTCAAACCTGCTCTAGAATCGAGCCATAACCATGTTTAGTAAAATCAGAGATAGAGCAAAGGGGACAACAGAGATGTATTCTGTATCCATACGGATAGGTAGGAGGAAATAAGATGTATTTTTGAGGCCAGAATCCAGGCAGAGGCAGATGCCAGGTGTCAGGGTACACAGCAACCAACCATGATGGGACAGAGTTATCAAGAGTCAAGCAAAGCCCTATTATTATGGTTCCTGGCAACCGCAGTGGATCAAACTCTGACTCTGAGCCCAATCATCCTCGTCTTAAACCTTCATTATGTCATTTATTATGGTCCTCTATGAATCAGACCAATTCACTTGCTTTACTTACTTGGATTTCAGATAAAAAATGCATGCAAAGCACACGTATAGAAATATATGTCTGAATTACAATGTAGGCCTTAATCTACATTAAATCCTTCTTGCCCTTACTTCAGAGCAAAAAATAGAGTTGATTTTGACACATGGAAGGGGAAATACCACATGATTTCAAGTGATTTGAAGCTTAAACTAGAGAGGTGAGAAATCTGGAGGCTGGAAAGCCAGTCCCAACAGATAGTCTGCACTAGTAGATTGATTTTCTTCAGAGAAAGATTTTTAATTGAATTCCCTTTGCACCTGTTCCTCCACCCGGGCTCCTGTTGTATGGATCTCTAAAATAGCTATTATCACCATTTGTTTCAAAGCCAATACAGAATAATAGAGCATATATCTGGAGAAATTATACAACTAATTCCCTAATTTTTAAGAATTATTCAGAATCCAGAAGGGGATTCCATATGCTTCCTGTTTTCTGATCAATGCCGGACAATTAGGTTTCTGGGTCAAGCATACACTTATAGATATCAGTGGGGTTGAGAATGGTCAGGCAGGTGACATTTGGGTGCCAGCAACGGGAAAACATTTTCTAATGTATACCTACAATTGATATAGTGCGTGCATATGAAATTACATTTCCTTCATCCTTCCCTAGATACTTCAGTGCATGGGTTGGAAGAAACTGTCCATGATGATGGGTATGGTATACCACAAGATGACATAGGACACTGTTGCTAGCAGGGACAGAGCATGGCTTGCCATAGCTAAGGGGATTTCTAAAGAGCTGAACCAGAATGTATACAATCTGTACTTGATCAACCAGTAGATAGGGAGGTTCTGAGGTAAGCACTTCTTGATGTGTGGAATTCTCATTTTGCTACACATACACAGTTATGCAAATATTTTATGTGCCTTGAAAAGCCTGGGGAACAAAAAGAAATGGTTAATCGGCATTGATAAATAGGCAATATTTCCTTTATAACTTACTTTGCACACCTTATGAAAACAAAGTTTCAAAATGGCTGAGGTATTCTATGAGAAGGGTGTGGTTCCTCTAACTGAGACCTGGGTATTTTCTACTTTCTCCTTAGACTTGTTTCTCTCCCTTAGCTTTAGCTAAGTAAATAAGATATGTACCTGTCTGCACCAAACTGTCTTATCTGTGGTGCTAGATATTCCTATTGAATGTCCTATTCATTATCTAGATTATGCACATTGTAAACATGGAAATGTGTTGCCACAAAGCTAAGCACATCCAGTAATAGTTCCACTCATGTTCTGTCTATAGATATGCTGTCTACATTAACTAGAAACTAGATGAGTAAGTCTTTAAGGTACTTTCTGAAGACCAAATCCTAGCATGTTAACATTATGTTTCTGAAATCTGAATCCTAGCCATATCTACTTTGCTCACATACTCCAGAAATAGAGAATTCTATTCCCCTGCTAGGAGCTTATGAGGATCTGGAAATTCTAACCAAGTCTAGGACACACTGTAGTCTTCCCCTTCCTTTAAAACTTGCATTTTTTAAAAATAATTCTTTTTTATTTTATTCTTTTTTATATTTATTTTATGTATATGAGTATACTGTAGCTGTCTTCAGACACACCAAAGAGGGCATCAGATCCCATTACAGTTGGTTGTGAGCCACCATGTTGTTGCTGGGAATTGAACTCAGGACCTCTGGAAGAGCATTCAATGCTCTTAACCCCTGAACCATCTCTCTAGCCCTAAACCTTGCATTTTTGAGAAGCATTTTATGTTGCTCTTGAAAATAGCAAAGTCTGATCTCTTCAGTATTTATTAAATACCCCATGATATAACTGCCTCAGACAATGGAAAATCAAATAATCTCTGTCTCTCTCTGTCTCTGTCTCTCTCTGTCTCTCTTTCTGTCTCTCTCTGTCTCTCTGTGTCTCTCTCTGTCTGTCTCTGTCTCTGTCTCTCTCTGTCTCTTTCTCTTTCTCTCTCTCTCTCTCTCTTCCACCTTTCTCCCTCAAAATATCTTAGTTTGCTCTACTGATAATTCTTGATGTGATTATGAGAGTGATATAATGTTTATAATATGATGAGATGAAGGACATAGGAAGTATGTTGTATCATTAAGCCACTCCTTTAGTGAATGTAGGCACTTATGTGATAGCATACGATCAAGTGGGTAGTACAGAGAACCCAGATACACAGGATGTTATACAAATTAAGATCTATGAATTATTTTCAAACTTCCATTTAGTAATTTTGACCAGTGTCTGACTATGAATGACTGAAGCCATGAGAAAGAAGGCACAGGTAAACAGGAAGAGGACAAACGTGAGTGTTGATCCTGGACTAAAACTGGTGCTGTGATCCCTGATAGAAACGTGATAGTTGACCAGTATATGAGCTCTACCTAGGAACTACAGATGCAAAGCCAGGAAGCAAATGTGATTCTAACTAGAGGCAAATGGTCATATATGTGATCACATATCTGTGTCTGCATGCACATATAGTATATATAGTATGTATGCACTTTAGTGTAAGACTTTGAGCAAGGAAAAACTTCATTTTTGCGACATAAAATAGCACACAACAAATGAGGCAAATCTAATTGAGTGAAATATTTTTAAATGAAGTTTAATATAGGTATGTGTAGGTTTGTGTCATGACATCGTTTCCTCTTCAAGTTAATATGCTTAATTATGTTTTCTATATCTGTCTTTATTTCCATCTTTCCTAAAGAAATATGTAGCTGCAGGGTAAGTACTAAAACAGCTTTTTGAGGACCGAGTTCTTTTTTCTAAGGAGATGGGTATTGTTTATAAAATACATGTAGCCTACTCAGATCTTTTGTGTGACTTCCATAAGTGCCCTGTTTCTTTCAGTGCATTTATGCTTCTCCCATGCCTTTGTGATGATAGATTTTTTTTATAAAAATAAAAGCTTTCTGAAGATAACACTTCATTGATGAATTTTGCATTTGTCTACTATTTTAGATACTTTTTAAGAGATAAGGGAAAAATACTCAGTATTTAAGATATTTGGAATAAAGTGCCCCAATAGTAGAACATTGAAAAATCTCTGAAAACTTCTGTAGTTATATGCTGGATCTGGTGCTCTGAATACCTTAGGGAATGACTCATAGAACTCTGGATTGAAGTTAATTAAAATACAGTTTCTCATTAGATGCTTGAAATAATAAAGTTTTTCACAATTACTTCTAATATTCAGATATGTCATGCCTCCATTCATCTCACCCCAGTACGTAAATTTGTACACCTGCAATAGATATTTTGTTTGTTTATCTACAACATTTAATTAATGCATCTCCAAAAAGCATCAGCTCATGAGAGTTATAATATTTCAATTTCATACAAACCTACAGATTTAATTGCCTTATATAGCAACATAGACTGCATTTCAAAGTCTCAGGATCAGAGATCAGCTGTTAATTGTGAACACATTTCACAGGGTGAGGAAAGAGTAGGTTTACAACAAGACTATATACCAAATGTCGGTACAGTCCGCTGGAGTATTTAAACATTATTTTTTCATCTATTTCATGTGTAGGTGGATGGCTTATGTGCCAGAGTGTGCACAAGGAAGTCAGAGGAAGTCAGAGAGGGTTCATACTCTCTTTTACATATGTTCCAGGGACCTAACTCAGGCCATCATGTTTGAGGGCAGCAAGTGCCGCTCATTACTTACTGATCCATTTTGGTGAATGTAGAATTTAATTTTTGAACCAGTATGAATTAAAATAAAAAGTAAATGAGATAGATAGGTAGTAGCATATGTGTGTTATCCTAGCATTTACTCAGAAGAGGCCAAGGTCACCATCTGTTGGAGATCAAGCTGGAGTGGATGGCAAAATCAGGGCAGCCAGGGATACATAGCAAGATCTGTCTAAAAAAAAATGTGAGCTTCTTTTTCTGGGAAATTTATAATTGTTTCCATGTCTTCTTCTCTGGCGTTGACTCTCAACTTACACAAAAATGTAGCTGAAGTTAGGAAGTAGGAATGATACCACAGGCTGAAGCCTAGGTAGTATTGGGATTGTTCCTAACAGGTACATTGGTTAGTCTTTCTCTTTTAAACTCAGTGACCTGTGGTATCTCAGGACATAGAAAAATTCTTTGTTATAACACAAATACCATCTAGTCCTATATCCAGTGGAGACATAAACAGCATCTAGCATCTAGTAAATCCGGGTACATTGCTTCTCCCTCCTTCATACCCTCTTATTCTTTTTCTTAAATAACCCATTGTGTTGGTGAGGGGCACATGAAGGTAGGACCATGCACTGGGAGATGAGCAACCTCCTAATTGCCACACCGTAACAAATCCACAGTCTTCAGTGAAAGGAATTCAGGTAAATGCATCATTTAGAGCCAGGCACTCATAGTCACTTATCTTAGCACATTGACCAGTAATGCGTCTCTGCATTAACTGTTAGCCACTATAAAATGGAGCTTTTCTGACAAAGACTAAGAACAGCACAAGTCCATGCCTGTACAGATATGTGATTATAAGAGATCTGATGACATCACAATTTAGCAAAAGGATGCTAGGTTATTCCCTAAAGCCTATAACCTCCATTGCCTTGAATTTGTACAAGCTTTGTCATACTAGGCCCAGATTCTTTCCTGTAGAGAATAACTTAAATCTAAATATCAAGCAGTTGTTTATCCTCTAACAGTTGTGCCACTATTGAGTGAGGGGTACATCTTTCTTAGACAGGTAGGTATTGTAACTTGCTTGAGCCAGAGGTGTACAATCCTTTTCTCTTCTAACTGTCGGCATAGAATGTTCTAAAATATGAGAGATATTCATATGGGAAGAAGTTTCTTGGTGAATTTGGGATTGATTTCTCTGTATTCTACAATTACAGTGTGTTATGTCTAAGACAGTACATCCTTTCTGTTTAATAACAGCATCTAACCACCGTCCAAAATTTTCTATGCTTAAATATGATGATACTTTTGTGAGAATTCTCTAGTGCAACTTAAACTATTTGTGGTATGACGTCTGTCTGCAGCAATAAAATGTAAACCTGAATTTAACTACTGACTGAAAGACCCAATAAACACAGTGTCAGATCATAACCAGCTAAGAGAGATACTAGACACACTGTCAACAAGCAATAGAAATCACCCTGACGTTGTGAATGCTGGTTTTGTTGGCCCTTTCTGCCTTCCTCTGGTGAGATCGCTTTTCTTGTTACTGTTTGCATTTCTTGTGCATCAGTGAGGTGGATATTGGAGACCAAGAGATCAGCAATAGTCTTTCAACAGAAGTTAACTCTGCTAAGTCCTTTAATATACAAACTCATTTAGCATTCTCAATGACGCCATTTTATAGAAGGGCTTGAAAACTTAATGTGACAAAGCTCCCTTCCCTGATGTCAAAAGTCTCACTTGTTGCAATGCCAGCTTTCAATTTGAGAAGTCTGGCCGTAGAATCCTAGAGGTCAGCAAATGGTGAGATGAGACAGCATTTGTTCTATTACAACTAAATGGGAGCTGAAAGAAATATTGGAATTCACAGAACACTCAGATAGGAAAGTTCTAATACCCACTAGGACAGACACTCACAGGTGACGTGATTGAACTGGACCTTTAAAAGATTCAGGGTTCCCAGCACAGGAGTAAAAAACATCTCAACAGACGAAACAGAAATTTGTAAATCGTATAGTCATGAAAAGAATAAGTCAAATCTTTAGCTAAGAAAACTAAGTTTGAGTCACTTGTACTGAAGTTTGAGTTTGTGTTCATGACACTATGGGATTACTCAGAGCAATGAACGGACACTAGATGACTTTTAAGTCATCTCAGCTAAAGTGTCTGCCTCCCTAATTTTACCAGCTTCCTTCCTAATCTCTATTATGAAGCAGTTAGATGTGAAAAATTGTCTTAGGGAAACTCTCAGTTTAAATTGTTTATCATTAAGCAGTACATGGTGACATAGGCTTTGAATCCAAGCAAAGGCAAGAAGCAAGGAGGTCCCTGTGAAGTCTAAGTCAATAAGGAGAACCAGGACACCCAGAGTTGTATTGTGAGCCTATGGCTCAAAACAAAACAAAACAAAACAAAACAAAACAAAACAAAACAAAACAACAAAAAAGTGTCTCCTCTTGAAATGTCAAACCAAGACTCAGAATTCCAGGAGATGAGTGGAAATGATTTAAAACTGATTCTATAACTGTTTCTCAAATCCTCCTTTCCACATCATTCAAAAATTGTGTTGCTGAGGACAGAGGGAGTCTCTAGCAGGTATTGTCTTCCATAACAAATTTCTAAAGTAGCAAGAGTTACTCCTCCAGACAAAGGCCAATGTATGTGCATTGACCTCACCGCACAGAGTCCAGCAGTGTGGCAGGACAGGATACATAGGCCTCATAGAAAAACACCTGTGAATAGATGAAATAGTTTTAGAAAAATACAGATGTGGCTGTTTCACTTGAACTCTGACATCACAGTTCTTTGCTGTACCAAGCCTGGGTTGCTTGCTTGACAGATCTATTCTAAGCGTGGCTTGTATTCTGGTGTTGGTGTTTTTGCTTCAATCTTTTGTTGCTTATATATCCTTTCTTCTTAAAATTAAATTACTTAAGAAAATGCTCTATTATTTGTCATTATTTATTTTCTGCATATTCTTCTTAAAAATAATGGATAGCACTTAAAATGTAACTACGTTTCAGCAAGATGAAATCGTATCACTCTCTATTAATCAGATTTAAAATCAAACTGGCTATACTTTTATCTATGTTTGTGCATGTATGCAATTTTCTTATGTGAGTATGTTATTCAACTACACTGTGGTTATGTTAATATATATTATTTTTGTTTTACATACATTTTCCCCAGTTTTTCTTCCCCTCTCATTTATGTGTATCTTCTCTACATTCACCAATTTGAGCCACTGTAGGTTATCAAGTGAGACTCTGTCTCAAATAGACAAAAGTAAGGGGCTGTGGAAATGTTTGAGGGTACTTGTTGCTCTTCTAGGAGACCTAAGTTTGGTCCCTAATGTCCACATTAGGTGACTTTTCACAAACTCTAACTCTAGGAGGATCATGAAACTCTGTTCTCTACCAGCACTTACTGTGGCGGTGCATATGCATGTACACACACACACACACACACACACACACACACACACACACACACACACACAATGTTAAAAAGCAAAACTTTTAAAATACAAAAACAAATTGCTGGAGTCACTTCATATTGATAACATTTTTGTTAAGGATTCCAATCATGGCACTCTTAGTTTTGCATAAGTCAAATGAGCTAATACTAAACTTCACCATATTTCCCATCTACTTCAAATTCATCTGTGCTGCTGGATTTATAGGAAGTCAGGACCTGACTGAGGTAGGTGCTGGGGGACAAACTTTCTCTGGAATGGCAGCAAGGATTCTTAACCTACAACTACAACATTTAGAATAACTGAGAATGTTTGGAGATAGGAGAGATGCAGCTCATGGTAAACTTTGTGGGTTTCAGTAGAAGGGCAATGCTGGGAGAGACAATTGAATTTGGGACCATTTTAAGGACAAGCTAGAAATCTACAACAATGGAAACTCAAGGAATCTATGAGGGCAACCCTAGCTAAGACCCTTAGTAAAGGGGGTTTATGGAACCTGAACCAGCAATCTCCTATAATAAGGCAAGTCTTTCCTGTTGAGATGTTCAGTCACCAATTCAGCCAAAATAAATTCACCCTACAGTTGTGCCCTGTTTGCTAGATGCTCCTCTTGAGTAGAGGAAGTACAGAACGTGTGGGAATAGCCAGTCAATGACTGTTTCAACTTTGAGATGCCATGGGAGGGAGCCCATGCCTGACACTTCCTGAATGGCCTCAAACCAGGCTGGATAGCCCATAAATTAAGATAGAACCAAACATGACTGGGCAGGAGAAAAAGTCAATGAAATGATTCCTAATGATATTCTACTATACTCTTAGACAGAAACATACCATACTCATTATCAGAGAGTCTTCATCTAGCATCTGATGGCAACAGATGCAGAGACCCATAGCCAAAAATTAGGTGGATCTTGGGAAAAATCCTGCAGAACAGGAAGTAGAAGGACAGTAGAAACAAGACAGGTCAAGGGCACCATAAGGACATGACCAAAACAATCATCTACCCAGGGTTCAGAGTGGCTTAAAGAGATTCATCTGACAACAAGGGAACCTATATGGGTCTAACATAGGTCCTATGCCTATGTTATGATTGTGTAGGTTAATCTTTCTGTGGGACAATTAGTAGTGGGCGTAGGCAGTGCCTCTGACTCTTTTGCCTGCTTTTGAAGTCCTTTCCTTCTTACTGGGATACCTTGTCCAGTTTTAATGAGTGAAGGTATCAAGTCTTGTTGCAACTTGATATGCCATGTTTGGTTGACTTCCCTGGGAGGCCTGTCTTTTCTGAAGGGAAATAAAGAAAGGGTTGATGGATGGAGGAGTTCGTGGTGGGAAACTGGGAAGGGATAGCTGAAGAGAAACTGGTCAGGATGTATACATATATGACATAAGTATATGTATATGAGAGAAGAATAAACAATAAATCCAAAAAGGTATAGCTAACAGTTCTGTACAGTGCTGGTTAGAGAGTTAGAAGAGCCACAGCACTGGAAAATTTACTGCTGGTAAATGAAATACTCACTATGAAAGTGTGAAGAAAATTGTGAAATTCTGCACTAATGTACTATCTTTGGAAAAAGATAAAAAGGTTAAAGGTTTAAAAAGGTACCAATTCCAATTTTTGTAAAAGGAATTATATTAAGCAACAAAATTCTATAATGAGATTTTAAACTAGCTACTTGCTTTCTCTTAAGGATCATGTTTAAAGCATGAATTTGAAAACTAGGCAGACCTTTTATCTGTTAGCTTATGACTTTGAGCCTTAGCTTCCACATGTGCAAGATGAAGTTACTTGTTTTTCTTCCTTATGGGAAGTGTAAAATTATAAAATAACGTTAGATACATAGGTGCTTATGGCATTGCAGATAAATCTTCCAGTGGCTGTTCAGACTAAAGCAGTCATCATTGACAACATCTTTATCATACCATAATGTTAAGATGTGTGGATACAGTCATGAAAATGAAACACATATTGCCAATCTTGATAAAAGGAATAGGAACACAAGAAAAGAGTAGACACAAAGAATCTACTTCTACTAACAAATGATGGGCTATGTCCAACATTTCCTTTTAGTTTAAGAAGCCTCTCTTTTTAATTCATAGATGGCTGTAAACATGGAATTCTACCCACAGTGATATCAATGACTTTGATAAAACAAATTGATGGGAAAGTAGTCATATGCTAGAAAATTTGACCTTTAAAATTTCTTAAATATAATCTGTAACTATAATTTTCAGATAATGTTTTGTAAGAGAAGATAGTTTTGTTAGTCATGGTATCTGTGACCAGCATCTATAACAAATAACCTTAATCTAATGGTTCTAAGTAATTAAATTCAAATTACTAAGTAAAAACAAAAATTTTTCCTCAATCACATCAGTTTAATATGAGTTGGGGAGCTCTCTCTGGGGTGAAGAGAGGATCTAGTCCTTATTAAAGGACTTCTCCCATGTTGAAATTCTGTCTTCCTGCTTCAAGAACAAGGAACAAGGTAGGTGGAAGAAACATTGTGACTCTTTCTTCCCTCATCAGTATGCACAATCACTTATCAATGGACAAAGCTTTATCACTTCTTAATACATGCCTCATATACTCAATACCTTAATCTCCTGTTCATATATACCTCACATGTATAAATGGTTACAATATATTCTTATATAACTCATATACATTAGATATTTATCACATGTTTACATGCACCTTAGATATACAACTTTATCACATGGTTATGTACATTTCAAATATACCAGACCTTAATCACATGGCATTACATGTTAACAATAACACTTCATATGTTCATGTGTACATCATATATGCTACATCATCATTATCTGCTCATATATACCACCTGTATACTAGACTTTAATCATACAGTCATATATACGCCATATAAAACACACCTCATCACATGCTCATTAGACTTTCATCATATATTCATATACACCTTAGACACACTTCATAACAGGGTCATAGTATGCATATGTATATTCACATGTACATGCACTTACTCATATACATACAGCTATATCATATACACATACATCATATGCATATACACACATGTTCATATCAATTATATGGAAATATATTCACACATATATACATGTGCATGTACATATATAGGTACAGGTTCAGGTACAGATATAGATACAGAAACAGATAATGATACCCGTATACATAAAGAAACACATATATACATATACATCATAAACATATTCCATGTATACCAGACTTACATCACATCACTACATCCTCCCATATAATCTCATATAAATTAATCCTTAGTCAGACATTTTTCATATATAGACTTTCATCATATGTTCATGCATGCTTTGTGAATAGCTGCATATTTCAGATGCTTCCTAGTAATATATAGCCTTCCTATGCATTAATAAATGGAAGAATAGAGCAAGTAAGTTAACTTTGGAGGACAAGTTAAAAAGCAAATACCCATGTACGTAACAAGCCAGCAATGACTTGATATCACATTCTCATCCACATATTCAATGAAATTATGAATTTCTTAAGAAACAGTGTTCATTAAAATTATTCTGAAAGGTGACATTTCCCATTTTTTTAATTGGAAGAAAACACAGTGGTTTACATACAATAGTAGACTATTTTCAGCATTTTTATTCAGGATTTCACTGGAAATTTTTAACTAAAATATGTCCTCATGAATTCAATTGAAATATAATTTACATAGTTAATAGCTTACTTTACTTTGCATTGATAGCCACTGTCTAGGTAATTTTATTGATAGCCACTGTCTAGGTAATTTTATTGTGTTTAATCACCCATATAATATGGTTGTTTCTACATCTGATGTCAATCTGTGATAGGAGACATCCTTCAAGTTGTGATTGTACTAACAGTCTGTTTCTGCCTCATCTTCTTGTTATGAAAGTTTCAGTATTTATATATAAAATACTTAGAATCTGAGGCATGGTCAAATCATGTGTCTTAGTTCTGTGATGCATTTTAATGGAGATCATTTAATATGACAATCCTCCTTTGCTATTGTATTGCAAATGTCTAATATTAAACACGCTAAATGTGTTTCTGCTTTTGTAAGTTCTAAATAAACAGAGGGTTTATTTTGAAAAGCAAATGTTCTTTCATTTGAAATTTCACAGGTAGGTAGTAAGATTTTATAAGAAGTAACTGAAAGTACATTAATCACTTTTCCATTTGTATTCATTCTCTGGAAAATTCAACTGGTTGATGGTACCTATCCTCTTAATTAGAAATTCATTTATAGCAAAGAAAATGTGTTTCTCAATGTTTAAGCTGAAACTGTCTGTGATATTATTTTGCATAATTTATTGCCCGCTGATTCATTTTCCATATTTCTTCATATGGAGTGTCTCATGATTTGATTAAAATTTAATTTTTGTTTGTTTTACAAAAGCATTTCGGTTTCATAAGTTCTAGTTATTAATTGTACTGCATTATTACTGTTCTGTTCAGAAAATTGTCTCCTGTCCTTTCAATAGGACAGAAACAGTAGCACACAGAATGGAAAACAATTTTCATCAACTCCACATCTGACAATGGGCTAATATCCAAAATATACAAAGAACTCAAGAAACCAAATAATCCAGTTAAAAATGGGGTTTGTATTTAAACAGAGAATTCTTAGCAGAAGACTCGCAAATCGCTAAGAAACGCCATAAGAACTGTCCAATTCATTAGCCATTAGGGAAATGCAAATCAGAACAACTCTGAGATCTCATCTTCCACCTGTCAAAATGGCTAAGATCAAAACCACAAGTGACAGCCCCTGCTGGCGAGAATGGGGATCCTGCATTGCTTGTGGGAAATCAATATGCAATTTCTCAGAAAATAGGGAATTGATGTACCTCAAGTGCCAAGGACTAGCCTAGAGGTTCTGAGAGAAGGGTATCTGTGAGCAGTGAAACTTATAACTCAAAGTTAAATTACGGGTTCCAGCTGATGGCCTAAGTTCTGCTCGAGGAAGCTTTCCAGATTGCTATTTCTCTGTATTCTGCTCTCACTTGGCCATTTCTGCTTGTTAAAGTTCTTAAAATCTGTGGGTTCTATCCTAGGTATTCTGTACTGTTTTGCCTAATATCCACTTATCAGTGAATATATACTATGAATATAAACGTCCATTTGAGTATGAATTACCTCACTCAGGATGATATTTTTTAGTTCCACCCATTTGCCTTCAAAATTCATAGTGTCCTCCTTTTTAATAACTAAATAGTATTCCTTTGTGTAAATGGACCACATTTTCTGTATCCATTCTTTGTTTTAGTAACATCCGGGTTGTTTCCATCTTCTAGCTATTAGAAATAAGGCTTCTATGAACACAGTGGAGCACATTCCCCTATGGTATGGGTGGGACATCTTTTGGGTATATGACTAAGAGTGGTATGGCTGGGACTTCAAGTAAATCTATTTGCAATTTTCTGAGGAAGTGCAAGATTGCTTTCTAGAGGGATTGTACTAGTTTGCAATCCCACCAGCAATGGAGGAGTGTTCCTCTTTCTCTACATCCTCACCCGCATCTATTGTCACCTGAGTTTTTGATTTTAGCCATTCTGATTGGTGTAGTTGGAATCTCAGGATTGTTTTGATTTGCATTCCCCTAATGACTAAGGACTTTGAACATTTTTTGAAGTGCTTCTTGGCCATTTGAAATTCCTCTGTTGTAAATTCTCTGTTTAGCTCTGTATCCCTTTTTTAAATTCAGTTTTTAGGGTTTTTTTGGGGGGGATAGCTTCTTGGGTTCTTTATATATTCTTGATATTAGTCCTCTATCAGATGTGAAGTTAGTGAAAAATTTTTCCTAATCTTTAGGTTGCCAATTTATTCTATAGATTGTGTCTTTTCCCTTACAGAAGTGTTTCATTTTCATGAGGTTCCATTTATCAATTATTGATCTCAGAGCCTGAGCCATTGGTGTTCAGAAAGTTTTCTCTTGTGCCAATGAGTTCAAGGCTCTTTCCGAATTTCTCTTTCATTTGATTCAGTGTTTTGGGATTTATGTTGAGGTCCTTAATCCAGTTGGACTTGAGCTTTGTGCAAGGTGATAAATATGGTTCTATTTCCGTTCTCCTACATACAGACTGCCATTTAGACTAGCACCATTTATTGAAGATGCTTTCTTTTCCTTTCTTTCTTTCTTTCTTTCTTTCTTTCTTTCTTTCTTTCTTTCTTTCTTTCTTTCTCTCTCTCTCTCTCTCTCTCTCTCTCTCTCTCTCTCTCTCTCTCTTTCTCTCTCTCTTTCTTTCTTTCTTTTTGACTTTTTTGTCAAAGACCAAGTGTCCATATCTGTGTGAATTTACTTCTGGGCCTTAGATTCTATTTTATTAATTGACCTGTCTGTCTCTGTATCAGTACTATGTGATTTCTATCACTATGGCTTTGAAATACAGCTTGGAGTCAGGGATGGTGATTCCCCCAGAAGTTCTTTTATTGTTGAGAATTGTTTTTTCTATCCTGGGTTTTTTTGTTTTTCCATATGAAATTGAGGATTGCTCTTTTCATGCCTGTGAAGAATTGTGTTGGAATTTTGACGAGGATTGTACTGAATCTGTAGATTGCTCTTGGTAAGATCACTATGTTCACTATGTTAATTCTTCCAACCCATGAGCGTGGGAGATATTTCTATCTTCTAAGTTTTTTTTCAGCGATTTAAAGTTCTTGTCATACAAATCTTTTACTTTTATGTTAAGAGTTACACCAAGATATTTTATACTATTTGTGGCTGTTGTGAATTGTGTTGTTTCCCTAATTTCTTTTTCAACACTAATGATAATTTTTTTTATCATTTGTATAAAGGAAGGTTACTGATTTGGTTGAGTTAATATAGTATCCCACCCCTTTGCTGAGCTTGCTTATCGGCTGTAGGAATTCTCTGGCAGAATTTTGGGAGTTGCTTATGTATTCTACTATATATCTTCTGCAAATAGTGGTACTTGGATTTCTTCCTTCCCAATTTGTATCCCCTTGATCTCCTTTTGTTATCTAATTGCTCTAGCTAGAACTTAGAGTATTCTATTGAATACATAGGAAGAGAATGGGCGACCTTGTTTTGTCCTTGATTTTAGGAGGATTGCTTCTAGTTTCTCTTTTATTTAATTTGATGTTGGCTATCAGTTTGCTGTATATTGCTTTTATTATGTTCAGGTGCATACCATGAATTCCTGATCTCTCCAAGACTTTTAACATAAAGTGGTGTTATTTTGGTCAAAGGCTTTTTCAGTATCTAATGAGATGATCATGTGACTTTTTCCTTCAGATTTTTAAATAGGTTCTACATTGATTGGTCTGAAGTTCTCTTTGTTGGGTCTTTGTGAACGTTGGGTATCAGAGTAACTGTGGTTTCATGAATGAATTGGGTAGCGTTTCTTCTGTTTCTAATTTGGGGGATAGTTTGAGAAGTATTGGTATTTGCTATTCTCTGAAGGTCTGGTAAAATTCTACACTAAAACGATCTGGCCCTGGGCTTTTCTTGGTTGGAAGGATTTTAAAGACCATTTTAATATCCTTAGCGGTTTTGGGACTGTTTATATAGTTTACCTGATCTTGAATTAACTTTGGTACATGGTATCTGTCTAGAAGATCATCCATTTCATCTAGATTTTTCAGTTTTATAGAATATAGGCTTTTATAGTATGTTCTCATGATTTTTTTAATTTCCTCAGTTTCTGTTATGTCTCCCTTTTCTTCTCTGTCTGTTAATTTAGATGCTGTCTCTGTGTCCTTTAGTTCTTTTGGCTAAGGATAAAATCTATCTTGTTGATTTTTCTCAACAACAACAATAACAAAAAAAACAGCTCGGTTTTATTGTTTTTCTTTTGTATCATTTTCTTTATTTCTAACTGATTTCAGCATTGAATTTGACTATTTCTGTCTACTCCTCTTGGGTTTATTTACTTCTTTCTGTTCTGGAGCTTTCTGGTGTGCTGTTAATTTGCTTATAAAAGATCTCCCCAATTTCTTTTATGATGACTTTTAGTGTTATAAGTTTCCCTCTTAACCCAGCTTTCTTTGTATCCCATAATTTGGGGTATGATGTTTCTTCATTTTCATTCAATTCTGTAGTCTTTGATTTTTTTCTTTATTTCTTCCCTGACCAAGTTGTCACTAAGGAGAGACTTGTTCAGTTTCCATGAATATGTGGGCTTTCTGTTGTTTTTGTTGTTATTGAATTTAGTCCTTGGTGATCTCATAGAATGCATGGGACTATTTCAATCATCTTATATCTGCTAAGGCTTGTTTTGTGTCCAATTACATGATCAATTTTGGAAAACATTTCATGAAGTGATGGGTAAGAGGTATATTCTCTTTTTGGAGGATGAAATGTTCTACAGATATATGTTAAACCTGTTTAGTTTCTTACTTCTGTTAATTTCTCTGTGTCTCTGTTTAGTTTCTTTTTCAATGACCTGTCCCTTGGTGAGAGTGAGGTGTTGAAGATTCCCACTATTATTGTGTGAGATGCAGTGTGTGTTTTGAGCTTTAGTCAAGTTTCTTTTACGAATGTTTGTGCCCTTGCATTTGGGGCATAGATGTTCATAATGAGACTTCCTCTTGGTGGATTTTTGCTTTGATGAATATGAAGTATCCTTCCCCATCTCATTAGATAACATTTGGTTGAACATCTATTTTATTGGATATTACAATGGCAACTCCAGTTTGCTTCTTTCTGACCATTTACTTGGAAAATTTTTTCAAGCCTTTTACTCTATGGTAGCATTTTTCTTTATCAATGAGGTATGTTCATTTTATGCAGCAAAACACTGGATCTCGTTTAGTGTAGTCTGTCAGCATTTGTCTTTTTGGGGGAAATTGAGTCCATTGATGTTGAAAGATTGAAGACAAATGATTGTTAGTTTCTGTTATTTTTGTTGCTGGAGGTGATATTATGTGTATATGATTTTCTTCTTTTTTTGTGAGATGTTTAATTGATTCAGCTGATCTGGTTGGCTAGGAGGATGCCCCTTCCTATCTCACCACTCCATGTGTGTCTCTCCTGAAGCTGTATGCTCAGTCAAAAAGGACAGCCTTCTCAGAATAGAGGAGGACTGGTATTTGATCAAGGATATCCACGTAGTTGTGTTCTAATGCTTCAACCTCCAAACAAGTTCCCAAGGCCCCTTGATTCTTAGAGAGAGATTGCAAGCATAATCACAGACAATAACTGTGTAGGATTCTGCCCTACAATGGCCATTCTGACCCCAGTTGTACCTAAATTGGCTCTCTTTCAGGTTGATCTTGAACTTGGGAATCTACATCCCTCTATAAATATAGCCAAAAATCTTAGTTAGGTGATAACTTGTCTTACAATGACCAATCCCTAAATGTCTTTATCTCCTCTCTTAGCATCTTTCTGACAGACTGGCTTATAGTTCAGCTGCCTCGGTACCTTTAGATCTGTGAAGGTCCTTAAACAATTCATTTTGCATCCTTATATTTTACATAGGTAAGCAATTATGTATTTTTGAGCTCAGGTTTTCAGCATTCTTTCCCACAGCATTGAGCTGTTCTGAAGGTCACAGTGTTCTACCATTTTGCTGAGGCATAGACATACCTTTGCTTCCCAAACTTGTGCTGTCTGATTATCATGGAGTCATTAATCGTGGCAGAGTAGATATTCCTCAAAGGGGAATCGTATACACTATTATACAACCAAGCTTTATGCCCACAGTAACCATCAGCACTAGTGGAGGTACATGTTCTGCTGGCTCCATTCCAGAGGCAAGAACCATGTCATACTGTTCCATAAATGACTAAGCTGGACTTGGCACTTAAGACTCAGCTATACCACTACTGGGCACAAATCCAAAGGATGCTCCCCTAATTTCATAGTCTATTTGAATTAAAATTGTATTTCAGTTATTCTGCTTTGATTTGTATTAGAAGCCTGAAATAACTTAGAGACTGAATATCTGTGGTTTTCCAAGCTCGTTAAATTTGGACCTACTTGCTAGCTGGATACCTGACTACCTCCACTGACGAGCAAGAGAATCAACAGTTTGCAATGCATAAACTCTACACATCAGAGTTTCTTAGCACAATTCTGCTCTAACTTTCACTCAAGGAAAAAAGTAAGCCTAAGAATTTTGTGATATGATGTACTGGTTGTCTTTTGTCTTGAGTGAACTGAAATGGAAATTCTTTATCTGAAGGTCACCTAGCTTACTACTCTTAAGCTTCTGCCTGGATCTAGACACAGTGCCCATTTCCCACAATAGGATCCCGTGGTGCTAAGTGTGCCTGAGCATATACTGGCACCTCATAGTTATTATCGTTAAAAGCAAAAAATATGAGGATGGATTCCTTGCAGCGAGCTGACATTTCATGAACACTCCCAATCTTCACAGCTCTGTAGGGGTACTCTTGTAAAACAGAAAGAATTCAAGTCAAAGTCACTTTCCCAATTTGTAAGTTCTTTCCTGATTCTCCGTGTAACACTGAGTGGCTCCTTGGTGCTAGCTTCTGTATACAATCCTGAAGTGCAGAGAAAAAACACTTCTGTGAGCTTCCATGATGGCTATTAGCACCCCTGGCCTGTTTACCTGGGTACTAGAAGGTCATAGTCAGGTCTTCAGGCCTAATAGAGAAGCACATTACCAACTGAGCTATCCCCTAGGCTCTGGTTTTGTTTTGAGATGTCCAATGCCTCTTAAGTCTCAGAAGATTATATAGCATGAATTGTAGGCAAGTCCTTGATTCTAGGACCATGAGGAAAAATGTGGGCACATCCTTTTCTTGTTATTTGACTGCAGGCATGTTAATGATGACTGTACCATTATTTCTACTTCTAGACCTGGGATTACAACATGGGGAGTGTGGAAGTCTGTTGTGGTATCATACGGAATGAAGATCTATGGCAAAATTGCCAAGATAAAATAAATGAGTTAATAAAATCACAAAAAGAAAAGTTATGGACTTCTGTGAAGAAGTATCAACGTATGGATCTGCACAGCATGGTTTTGTGAGCCGCATCTGGGATGAAATTCCTCTTACTCTCTATTATTAGGCACAGAGAACATTGGACAATTTATTTAGTTTATACCTTTTGTACCCTGCAAAATGAATTTGTACATAATTAGGCTTACTGTTATAAATAAGAACATTAATTTATTAAAAACTAATTTTATTATGCTTGGCATTTAGCAAGCACTCAATAAATAGTCACATTACTCCTACTTTAAAAACCTGGCTTTTAGTTTTAGGAAACAATGACAAACATAGTTCTTTTCAGATTTTGTTTTCTTTTGTTTTCTTTTGATTTCTGCTTGATTGTTAAGTATTCAAAAGATATTTGTAGTTTTAAAAAATGAAACTTGTTTATATTTATTTTATGATATCCTATGTATGGTTTTAATATTCTGTTTTTTCTCAAATGAAGAAAAATATTTGTTCATGATATGTCATACCTTAGCTTATATATGCTATCTTGGGTTTTGGAAGACTAAGAAGCATTAGATTATCTTTCACTTTTTAAAAAATTCTGTGAAACAAAACCATGCCTGATGACAGCTTCTAAAATTAATTGGAATAAAAAAATTTCAAGTGACTCTGGAGATGAATAAGTGGATAAAGTACTTGGTGCACAAGCATAGGGTCCTGGGCTTAGATCTCAGAACCATGTAAAGTCCTTTTGGGCATAGCAAATCATGGAGAGCAGAAATAGGTAAATCATTGATGATAGTTGGCCAGACATTCTAGCCAATGAGTAAGCACCAGGTTTAATGAGGGACCCAGTCTTAAAAGACGAAATGGGTTGAGCACTCGTCCTGAGATGGCTATAGATCTAAGAGTATGTGGAATCACAAGCTGTACTTGATGGATTAAATAGAGAGGCTAGCAGGGTGGTACACAAAGTTGAGTGGGGAGAAAAGGGGGCATGGATCTGGTGGGAGTAGTGAGTGGATGGGAATATGATCAAATACATTCTATGAAGTTCTTAAAGAATAAAAGAATGAGGAAAAAGAAACAAAGTATAGAATAATAGACCAAAAGACCTGATGTTGACCTACAGATTACATGCATCAATGCTCAGGTGCATGTACCATCAGAATGCTCTGTTTTTCCATGTCTCTGTCTCCATTTGTCTCTTGGTATCTCTCTCTGTCTCTGTCTATCTCCTGAGCTCTGTGTTCATATCTGTCTCTCAGTCTCTGTTTATTCTCTCTCTCTCTCTCTCTCTCTCTCTCTCTCTCTCTCTCTCTCTCTCTCTGTCTCTCAAACGGGCTTATATTGTTATATTTCAAGTTATTCATCAAGACATCAAAAATGTATCTGAAAGGTCTGGTTTTTATACTCCAATAATCTGCTGAACTTAAAATTTGAAAGCAAGGACATGCAGGCCACAGTCACACGAATGTCTCAGTTGTTTCCCTATGATGTGCTGTGTTGATTGTACCATCCAGTTTCGACTGATGCATTAACTTCCTTGGTGGTAGATATTAAATCAATAAAATGAAGACCTCTCTAAAGAAGAAGAAAAAAATTTTGTCTCAAGCATAATAGGTTTTTAGTGGGAGGCTGTTTAGGTCGATAGAAGATAATCATTCATGATGGTGTTTGGCTGTGCTGTGATAACAATAAATTCCAATGTTTTTGTAGCTGTGCAGTAAGAGAATTTCTTTCTTGATTACACAAAGCTGCTCTAGGTTTAGAAGCTCTTTCCGGCAAGCACAGTGCAAACAGTTTCTGAAGGAGGCATGCTGTTTGAACAATCGTACCTACCACCTTTGTCTTCACCCTGAGAAGGGAATCCCACCCATACTTGTGTTTCAAAATGGAAATGAGAGCTGATACCCATAACATTTATCATTTACTCTTAAGCTCCAATCCTAATGAAAGAGTTATTTAGAAGAGCTGCCTCCTATGATATAGGAAACATATGGCATCCAGACAGTAACTAAAGATAAGGTGTGATGGTCAGACTCTGGGACAGTCTTAAGTCTATTCATGAATAATTAATTGTGAATAATTAATTAATAATTGTGATTATGAAAATTACAAACCGGTCTTTATCTAAACAATGCTTACAAATAATGGCAGAATTAAGAAAAGGTTACTAAGTACAGTTTGTGAGCAGAAGCAATGTGTTGTGTCCTTATTGTATCAATACTCTCCATGCAAATTTTAACTCCCTTTTGACTCAGGCTATCTATTTTCTTCTGCTTATCAGTCCAAGCTGAATTACTAGACCTTCTCATCAGGCCATTGTCTGTCTACATGCCTTTGTGTACCTTGTCTCAGTGTGCATGCCTTGACTTGAGCTGTACACATGCACACAACTTTTTGCATGTCCATTTTTAAGGTCAAGTGGAATAAATTTCAATTCCCACTGAGAGTTTCCATGGTGTGTTCCACTTTCTTTTGTGACTGGAATACCACATTACTCCCTTCTTCTCACCCCAGCTTCCTTCTCTGTTCTTACTCCCCTACCCTTTTCTCTCCTTTCCTTCTTCTCAGACAAGCTCTAACTGGCCTCTACAGCTTTAAACGCTTGCTCTTCTGCCTCTGTCTCCCACGTGTTCACATAAGTGGGATGAATCAGCATGAGCCCCTTATATTACTATTATTTGCACACTTGAATACATACATTTCTAGCCTAAAATATTTGTGAAGACAATACATCCTCGAGTGATTGGTATAAACCTTCTTAAGGGGACTTTATTCAGAGAAACTCAGAGAACAGGACATTTATAGTAGCTGCTCAATTGATGAAGAGAGTCCTCGTCATCCCAGAGAAAGCACCCGACTTAAGAAACTTTGATTTAGTCGCTCCTCAGTTATTAGCGATATTGCCATAATCAAACTGCTAGCTGATTGAAATCAGTCCTTCATGTCTAACGTTGAGTACATTTTACTGCTCTTTCCTACCTTCACTCATGGTTGAGAGAGATGAGCAATGTGATTTAGAGTGCATGAAAGCATTTTGTGGGAGGTCTTTTCACTGTTCTCAGTTCTTAGCATATGCTTTTTCTCCCAAATCACCTTTGAAAACTCTTTGTATTTTATGATCCCACTTACTCTTTGTTTTGTTTTGTTTATTTGTTTGTTTTTTGTTTGCCTGTCTCTACTTAAGTAGGTGATTACCTTTAGGAATCTCTTAAGGCATGACTTTAGCCACTGTTAATGCAAAAACACAAGTCTCACCTCAAAATAGGTGTCAGATAGTTTATTCTGCAGCCAAATATAAGTGAGCATAGCCCACGGACACAGACTCAGGATTCTTTTGTCCATGAAGGTCTTAGAGTAACAAAACAAAGAAGATGATAAATCAAGAAATTTTTTAAAAATAAGATCAGATAGGCTGCTACAAAATTTGGGACACCTCTGCTACAGCTAAAGATGTTCCCTGATGACGTTCTCAGTCTAGAAGCTTTTTTACAGGCAGTTATAAGTGTGTTAAGTCAGTCAGATAAAGAGGTAGGCAAGTAATGACTGCTAAAAAACTGCACATGGTGAGTTCTCATTCAGCTCCAGGCATAAAGCATTCTATTTTCTCTATGATCATTGAAGTTCTAATCACGATAAGTGTTGGGGAGAATGTAAGATGCGTATTATTTCTAGGAATTTTCATTCATTCCCTCTTTTACTTTATCTGATTTCCCTGTGTGCTTTAGTCGGATGTGTACCTTAGTTGCAGTAAATACTAAAAATACCCACAAGCCCTCGTTAGCCAGCATTGTCGGGCCCTATGGCATTAGCAGGGTATTTTCATCTTGGTCAGCAAAACATCTCACTCACTAAGCTCTCAATCTCTAGCCTAGGCTGACACTGGCTACTGTCTGAGCCTGGCAGCAAACTCTTCGTCCATCTAGTTCCTGAGGTGGGTTGCTGCTATGCCAGTTTCATACAGTAATTGCCTATCTTGTGGATCTCTTACTCGGGACTCTGCTCACATTCCCAGCATCTGTTCCCTAATGGTTATAGTATCAACTCCCAACAACCCGTTAAAATCAAAACTCCAGAGGCAATCAGATTTATATCTTAATTCTCATTCTACAAAACGTCCACACAACAAACTCACAAGCAATTGATAATGATATAAGCCACCACATAGATAAGATAAATTGACCTATAAAATTGTATCCCTTAAAAAATGTTAATGACTACCTGTTGCCATTTAAAGTAGTCTTTGTCCCTTTCTGCCCCCATCTTGGTTCCTTTCTCTTTCTCCTCTCTCTCCCCTTACCAAAACTCTGTCCCCCACCCCTTTCTCACTGCCCAATCAGTGTCCAGCCCCAAACTGTGCCAGCCCTCATCTGCATAAAGGCAACAATGTACATACCTTCCTCTCTGCAACATAACTGTTTATTTGCAAAGAGATCACAAGAATAGTTGCATACTACCTAGATTTCTCAAGTGAGCAGTAAATCCTTAAGTCTATTTACTTGACTTCCTATCATTTCTCAAATACAGCCTTGCACACTGGATGGACACCATACTTCTAACCCTTGCTGTGTCTTTTTGTTTATGGTTTAACAAATAAACTAAGATCTCCTTAGTTTCTACACCTAATTCTAGATTTCCTTCTTATGTACATTATACCCAGCTACAGAAATGGTAGAGCCTTGGCATGGATTTATTGTACCAATGGCTCTGGCACCTGGCTCCCTATCATGCTTCTTGGGTTCCATGGAAGCACTTCCTTTGTGACTTGCCTTCCCTCATCAATCTGTTCTATACTGAATATTTTCAAGGTATACATCTTATACATCTGAAATCGTTGTTGTTCTTTCTGCTCTGTAACCTCACCTTTAGCTAGGTCCTACAACTCCTTTCCAGGAGCTATCATGGTTGCTAGTTTTACTCTCACTTGTTTGATTTATCACTTAATATACACTGACATCATTGGAAGCATGGAGTTCCATTATAGTACAAAGACTTCTTTTCAAGGTATATGACAAATAACCAGAACAATGCTTGAGCAGATAAGTACTCAGAGCTGAGTACTTACTCAGAACACTCTTTAGTGAAGACATGTTAAAATATGTAGAGCTATTTACCAACCTTTTATTGTATTAATACTTTCAGGGTGCTAAGACACTGATAAAGCATGTGGATGTGAATGAGATAAGGAAGTTAGGACAGGCAGGTAACAGGTCCCTGGTCAGTTATGTTGAGACAAGGTGAAGGATAAGCACTTTCAGCAGTGTAAATTTACAGGGTTCATGGATGAGGCTTCTAGATTTTAGCTAGGTTTTCTATAGAAGACAAATATAAAATGTTTTGAACCTTGAAGCCCATGCTGTTCAAATATTTTAACTGTGTCCCATTATTACTTTTGTCCCCTGTGAGAACTCTCACACATTTAAACAGATGTATCAAATCCTAGAAAATTTAAAACACACAACACACTTTTGGCAACATAAATTCCATTTCTGTGTGCTTTGGCCATTAATGTAAGGAAAGTTCTCATTATAAAGAAGTCATCATATGTTATTAATGCTACATTCGCTATAGCCGAGGTTTTAATGTCACTAAAATCTTTGTACTGAACCTTTTAGGAAAGAGTATTGAACTGAATTTGATTAATCAGCTTTTTCAAGTAATAATTAATAAACATGAAGCAATAATTAATAAATATTAATAAATAAAAGCTTCCTTCAGCATTTAGATAAATCATGTCCTTCTCTGATACTTAGCTTGTCCTTGCAAATATCTACTTATTTTTTGTACTAGTTTAGTTTTGGGTGTAGTTAAGTTTCCAAATCACGTTTCTATACTCTAACTCTACCATTGGCTAGTCTAGTCTTTTAAAAGATGTAGGTGACTCATTCGTTCACTGGAGGATGGTTTCAAGCTCTGATTCTAAGAACAGTTTGGGCTGTTGCTTATTTTCTCTCACAAACCAAATCCATGTTGAAGGAGAAACTGTCTATGTCTCTTCCTTATAGAACAAAGATACAGTAATTCACTTCCTAGTTCATTTTCAAACTAGATTTATTCTTTTTATATGTTGGATTACTTCTTGTTTGTTTTTTTATAACTGTTTACATATGTGGGTATTTAGACAAATCAATTAGTCTTGTATTTATTGCACCTAGTTTTATTCTATAAAGGGAATTTTGTCTACCCTTTCTTACTAAATTGTTAAATATTTGGTACAGAGGAATAATTCCTAGTTTTTCCTAAGAACTTGAAATAATCAGTAGAAAATGTCCAAACTAACAAAAAGAAATTAGACAACGAACTGTGTGTAAAGCAAAACAGGTTATAATTTTAGAGAAAGTAGTTAAATATCAGAGGAAGTAGCCTGTAATCTGTGATTTGCTCATATTTTAAAAGAGTGATTACTGCATTAAAAATAAATAATCAAGTGAAAAATAGAAATAAAAACTTTAAAATCTGCATGGTGCTCTCTGTACTTTAAATTTAAAGCAGTCATTTAAAAGAAAAGGGTTTTTCTTTTCCCACATTTCATTAGTTGTCTTGCATTTAAAAAAAGTTCTTGTTTTCTTTTCCCCTATCTATGCAAATTTCTTGCAATTGTCATGTTAAAAAGGCAAATACTTGGTCTTAGGAGTTGGTCAAAAATGTCTCAGCTAAAGCCAGTACCTCACTGTGTGTGCAAGATGCTTAACAAGTCAAGGATGTAAGGATCTACGAATAGAGAGCATTTACTCATGAATTATTCAGCTAACTATGGGATGCTGTTATCTCCACTTCAGTGGCTTTTAATTGCACATGTAAGGATTCTGCTTATCTAGCATTCAATTTGATGCCAAAGTGCAGCCTGCCCTAGCAGGGCAGAGGCAGGAAATGAGGATCTCATCAGACAAGCAAATGCCATTCATAGGTGCATTAACAGGGCTAGCCAGGAGTGCAGCAGCAATGGCGCCAGACAGACTTGGGTGGTGGCAGCTGTGGCCATCCGATAATATGGGACTCCAGGTTGTCTGCTTCTTCTGATTGAAGGCAAGATGCGAGCCTTGAGTGACGAGCGAACCAGTGCATGTTACTTCCACCTTCTGCAGCTCCTTTGTTAGACAGCCAAGGTTGATTCGTAGGGAGAGGGAAGGTCAGTCAGTGTCTTAGTTAATGTCCTTTTGCTGTGAAGAGACAGCAATATGAAAAATATGACCAAGGCAACTCATAAAAGAAAGCGTTTCACTGGGGCCTCGCTTAGAGTTTCAGAGGCCCAGTCCATTATCGTCATTGCAGAGACCTTGGCAACACACAAGAGTGGTGCTGGAGCGGTAGCTAAGTAAGAGCTATTTTCAGATCCACAAACGGAGAGTGGGAGGGGAGGGAAGTAGAGAGGTGGGAGGACAGAGAGGGAAAAACTGGGCCTGGTGTGGGCTTCTGAAAACTCAGAGCCCTCTGCTAGTGATCAAAGGGGGAATGGAAGAATAAGGCTTCCCTTAATGAGGCCACACCTCCTAATCTTTCTAATTTGTTCGAATGGTTCCACTACTTGGTGACTAAGAACTCAAATATTTAGAGCCTATTAGGGGCTATCATTATTCAAACTACCATAGGCCATAGGCCATAGGCTGAGGTAAAGTATTAATTCTTAAACTCACCTTTCAAAGGATCCAGCGTTCTTTTGGGCTACATGGAGTCTTGGCTCAATTTTGAGAAGCTGTTTGTTTTAATCTCGAACGTCTATTTAGGATTGGTTTGTTAATCAAGCTAACTACCTTTTTCAAAAAACTTGTTATGCATTCAGAATTCATGAGGTGGTGTATTTGGCACCTGTGCTACAAATTTTGGACAATTTACTCAGAAAAAATGCAATTTTAAACGTTTTGAGTTAATTTGTAGCATCTTCTCCATATATATCTCCCTCCATAATGGATGACTTTGGAAGGATACTGTATGCATCTGTTTCCAGATTCCTTTGCCTATGGAGCAGAAAGTTTCCCTTTATCATTTGCTATGCACTATACTGTTCAAAGGAGATAAGGTGATTACAAGGATATCTACCTTCCCCTTCTGAACCTCAAAACACATGGCAATTGCAACCATCCTGGCAGAAATGAAGATATAATAGAGGGACTTGTGCCTCTCCTTTTGGTTTTCAGACCATTGAAACAATAGATCACTAGAAATTAGAATTTCTTTACAACTCTAATGCTGGGAGAAAGTAAAGGTTCAAGCCTTTCCCTCCCTAATGATGATTACAATTTCTCAGGTCACTTTGCAGGGTAAGGTTTGACATCAAACCATAATTATGGGCAGAATATCTGCGTTAATACTGCATACCTTATGCATCCATCTTTTGCCCCCACTTAAAACTATGGCCTATGTTAAGATTGGGAAAAAAATAACTTGTGGACACATTATGTATTCCTAAGTGGGTTAAGGAGTTGGGGTGTTCTATTATGCTGTGTCCAGGTTTTTTCTGCCTGGATTATAAATTTACAAGACACAGAATAGTGTTAGTAGTAGTACAGATGTGTTAAAAATTAGACCAGAGGCATGGAATGCAGTCCACACAATGTCAACTGGCCTATGCAAGCATGTGACTCATGAACTTAAGATTTTTGAAGGGAATATTGTTCTAATCATTTGAGCAACACTAATTGAATTCAGTAGGTTATATTCATATATTTATGTGTTTAAATATATGTGGCACAATAATGAAGAAAAAGAGGCTATCCATTTGAGAGGGAAGAAAGGAGGAGTATAAAAAGGTCGGGAAGGGCTTAGAAGGAGAAAATGTACTAATGAAGTAATATATTTTAATTAAATATATTAAAGACAAACATAGACAGCCTGCAAATATGAGTTTCGAGCTAAACTTTTTCCACATCTATATCCTTTATCCTCCAAATTCCACGTTTATTTTCTTCATATTTTTGTTAAGTAGTTTTGTATGATATTTCCTTGTAAGCTTTACTAAAAGTGGCGAGGAAGTTGATCCCACAAACTCTCCTAGAAGTGTCCATTTTCATGACAATGGCAATCTTCTTTGAATTCTTGTAGCTAGATGGGACCCATGCTTTCCTCCCCTACACATTCAAAGGCCAGTGATGGATTAACACAATCAATTGTTTATCCCATACAGAAGGTCAAGGGATTGTCAAAATCTCCATTAAAGAATTAATTTAGCAAACTTTCAATATTCAGTATGATCTTTATTAGACACAAGAGGCCACATTATTGGTTAAAAACTACCAGTGAGGGGTTGGGGATTTAGCTCAGCGGTAGAGCGCTTGCCTAGGAAGCACAAGGCCCTGGGTTCGGTCCCCAGCTCCGGAAAAAAATAAAAAATAAAAAAATAAATAAAAAAATAAAAACTACCAGTGAGTGATAGCGTAAATTCTTGAAAATGGATCCAGAAGTTATTTGAATCTAAGTTTCCACAAATGTGTTCTTTGAGAGACCTGACAAGAAATTAGTTAAGCGCTGAATGCCATGTCGTATCAGTATAATTCCTTCAACATAAACACTCATGAAGTGCTCCGTTACCATAAAATTTTATCTTAAAAACGTCAATAAAAAGTTTGGATGAAGCCTAGTGGTGGAGTGCCTGCCAGATACACATAAGACCGTAGCTTCAACACTGAGGAGCATGGAACAAGGAAAATGTCATAGTCAATAATTGTCTGATGATAGTGTTTCAACTGTTTTACAGTGATGTGGAGGTCATGTTGACTTTATTGTGCAAGTGAGCAAATTTATGTCCTGAGCATTGGGCCACCATACAGAATCAAAGCACTGAAGTGACACTCCTACTTCAACTCTTATTTAGTGTGACTGTCAGGCATGTTACTGACAGAGTGTAGGATGATGTCACAGGTGAGGCAGGTACAGGATAGAAGGAGGCCTGTCATTGGAGGAGAAGGAAGGATGGGGGGGAGAGGTTTGAAGGAAGAGGAGGAGACAAAGGGAGAGAGGAGGAGACAGGGCAGAGGAGAGGGGCTGAGAAGCCGTGGCAGGACAAGATGGCAGGTGATGTTAAGATTCTGCTCTGTGTATTTACAGGTTGTTTTTAGTGTTCTCAAGGGATGGATAGTACCGGGCTTTGTATGTTTAAGTGGGCAATTATATCTTACCAATTGGATCTAATATTATTGTGTTGTGTGTTCTTTTATGTGAGGGTTTGAGTGTAGGAAAGTGTGTGGCTGGGATGTGTTTTCGTCAAGATATCTAGCAGATATCTGTGCACCGCTGTGCGGACCTAGCAGGTAATAGACAACAATACTCTTTTATTTTCATATTTTTACAACAACAGAGCAATATTCTGAACTTTACATATCAACTACTTCATTTACTTTATAGTGTCCCTGCGTTCCTTATCTTTCTGCAATGAAAAAACACTTTGCTAAATTAAATGTAAGTCGGGAAGGTTTTTCTTTGGACCATAAGCTCTAGAATACTGATCATCTTAACTGGGAAATCATGGTGATAAAATCAAAATGCAGCTAATTGAGTTCAATCCTTACCTTGGGAGCAGAGGGGAGTGGATGTTTAGGCTCAGCTCATTGTCCTATCTAATACAGTCCAGAACTGGCATGGTGTCACCCACATTTAGTGCGTGTCTTTCCACCTCAATTAACCCAATCTATGTAATCCTTCAGAGGCATTCCCAGAGACTAACATAATCTAAATAATTTCTCACAGGCATGCTGAGAGGTTTGTGTCCTAGGTACCTTTTACGTGGTCAAGTTGAAATATTAGCAACCACAGTACTCAGGGAGGCGGGTACAATTGGTAGGCACCTCTGTTGGGAATGAAGACCAATACTTGGTATTTCTCAAAGTTCTCAAGGTCAATAGGAAGAGTGACTTCATCTTTGTTTAGATTCACTTATTCTATTTAATTCAGTGACTGAAATAATGAAATCATTCTTTAAATGCATCTGCGATGATTTCTCAAGTATATGAAGGGCCAAGCATATTTAAAGAGCTCCTGGAATCTGGTGGATGTTGACAGATTTGCAATGCTTATTTCTGATCTGCGGCTTCACTTTGATTGTAGCTCAGTTTCCATTCACACTGCTTTATGAAGAGTAATTTTATGAAGAGGTAAAAAGGGTGATTGTGGTGTGCAGTTAATTAGAATTTCTAATTAAAATCATCCTGAGGTTTAAAAAAATAGGAAACAACCAATGCCAATGGAAGAGTAATTGCTAATCTGTAAATTAAGGAAACTGTATACTACAAGTGCTTTCCCTCTACTGGAGTGAAAAACACCCAGGTGCAATTATCGTGCCCTGAATAAAATACTTACCTTGAATAAAGATTCAATATACATGGTAAAATAGAGAGAATTTTTATTTGTCCAAGTGCAGTTAGGCCAAATGCTAGAGAGTCTCTGTCACTCGCAACCATTCTTGCTTCTCTCTCACACCCCTTTCAACTCATCCTTTTGAATTTGAGCACAAATGTGAATTTTTCAAGTTAAAGTCTGGTAGCTTTCTAGGTTTTTCAAAACGGTAGCCTTGTATCTATATGTGAGCATGCACGTCAACACCAGCATCAATGAGTGGGGGTAGGGGTATTCCTATGCTCGGTAACAGGTGGGTATAATTCTTTGCATCATACTTTGCTATTCAGTATATAGCTTTTCACTTTCCCCAAGTCACCATGTTTCAGCGATAGGCATTCCTAACAAAACCTTATACCACTAGCCAAAGAAAACACTGCACCAGCAGCAGCAGCAGCAGCAGCAGCAGCAACAGCAGTAACAATAGACTTGAGAACTGATCTGCAGGGGTGTGGGTGGGAGTGAGTGGTATTTTACTCCGAACATCAGTATGGTGTTTACTTTCTGAGCCAAATAGCACAATAATGATTTTTATATTAACTAACTATACTTCAGAACAGTTTGAGTTTATGGCAAAGGTGAGCAGGAGGTACACAATTCCACAAGCTCCTTTCACACAGTTTTCTGCTGTTAACACTTACTGAAATTGTCGGGTTAAGCTGGGGGTCATTTTCACAAACATCTAATGTCACATATCTACCATTACAACAGGACACGGGATAATTACAGCACCCTGAAAGTCTTTTCTGTTTTACCAGTTTACTTCCTCTTCTGCCCAGCTCCAGACAACCACTGATCTTTTCTGTTGTCTGTGGGTCTCTCTGCTCTAGAATGTCATGTGATTGACCTAACAGAGGCAATGCCCTCTCTATATTTGCATCTTCCACTTAGTGCAATTTGTTTATGATCTTCCTTGTCTTCAGATATGTTCATATACTTCTATGTCCATGAGCCACATCCATTCAACACTCAACATTATCTAATAGTATGCATGTATCAGAGTTTATATTATTTCCTATTTATAATCTACCCTCTGAAGAATGCCTTGGTTCCTACTTTTAAGTTTTAGCAAACTTAAAACTATTTCAAACATTTGTGCATATGATTGTGGGGCGAAGACCTTCCAATTCTTCTGAGAAAGCTTCTAAGAATGGGATTGCCATATAGCATGAAAAGATTATCTTGACTATGGAAAGCATACAGTCCTTGGCATTCTCTAAAACAATGAGAACTCTGATTCTTCTCTTCATTCATCAGCATCTTGCCTTTTCAGGGGCTGAGGGTTTAAGTCACTGTAATAAGAGTTTGGTGTGTAAGGTGACATGAGAGATGGCTCAGTGATTAGGAGCTTGCACTGCTGTGGCAGAGGACCAAAGTTTGGTTCTCAGAACCCGTGCTTGCGACCGTCTCAAAGGAGATCTAGTGTCACTGACCATAAGAGTACCTGTGGTCAGATGTTTATATTCCCACACATAGTTGTAAAGAATCTTTAAGAAAAATAAGCACATGGCTGTATCTCTTTTTCATCATTATTGTCTACTAACATGATATTGAGCAAATTTTCTTATTTGTCATCCATCTTTTTAGTGAGTCGTCTACATCATTTCTTCACTTTTGATTAAAATGTTATTTCCTTAGTGTTAGCACTATCTTTTATGGTTTATGTAACTTCTGCATCACTCATACAAGTCTTTTGAAAATGCTGTCTCCTTCTGTGTCTTTTCAGTGTTGTACATTGTGATCTTTACTCAGTTTCATTTTCACTGATAAATCCTAAGAATATTTTTCTCTAACAGATGATGATTCTGGTAATTCACATAAAACGTGCTGACAAAATTATGGAGACAAGAGATAGACTATTAAAGGCTGGAGAAGGGATGAGATTAGATAAATGGCTATTTTACTTGCTTAGAGTTTCAGACATAGAAGAATAAAAACAAGAGAAACAAATGATGGTGGTAGTTACATAGCATTAAGGTAGTATTTAATTCTACTGATCTATAAATACTAAACAAATGATATCAAAAACCTGAAAAAATTAGACCAGAAATAAACATCAATTCTGAGGTACAGAAGGGTATCTATATTCTCTCTTATGTTACCTTCAATAGCTTTGCCAAAATTCTGTGTTTTATGTCTAAGTTTGACATCTACTTTGAACCAGTATTAATGAAAATTAGAAACCATGCATTTATATATATGCAGAGTTATATATATAAGCAGAGTTGCTTCACATTGTAAAGCTATGTTGGTTTGTTTGTTTGTTTGTTTTTATTTATTTTTGGCCTTTCTTGGCAATAAAAATTTTAATTGTTTTATTTTTATGAAAAAACAAGTTTCGAGTTTATTTTTTGTTGTTTGCTATTTAAATATGTGGCTAAGCTACCAGCAGGTACAACCAAATCAATTTATCTTAAAATTATACCCTCTTGTGAGGAAATTATAGTCCAAATCCATGACCATGGGCACTATCATGGGGTTGTGGGAGGGTTAGAGACAAGGGTAAGTGTTCATACCTGGCTGCTGTGCTCCAGTGCCAGGACTGAAGGTCATGGTAAGAACTGGTCCTCCACAGGGAGAGAGGAGAAGCCACCAATCACAGGTGGAAACATAAGTCTCATCTTGTCTTCTGGCTAAGCCGTGCTGGCTGCCAGTTACTCCTAGTGCCACAGATATCTGATACCCAATGCTAACAGAGGTTATAGGCAGGGACCATCTTTCATGATACCCTGGGTTATTGCCTTAACAGTGGGTCAAAAGTAAATTTACTTTTTATTTGCTGTATTCTTAAAATATCATAGTATCTATTTGGCCTTTATAAAATAAGGAAATCCCATTAATACCTGTATTTGGCTGTTTGCAGGATTTTTAGTTTCTTTTTCCCATTCCTGATATTTGGTATATAGTCATGAGTTAGGGGTAAGTTTATCAAAATATTTACCTTCTCAGGGTGAGTGCCTTGGTTGCTATGGGCAAGAAGTGTAAATTTGGGAATATTAAAACATTTGAGATTATGAATAGACTATTTTCATAATTCATTTCCCAGCAGAAGGAAACTGAACACAAATGGCTCAGCTGGAAAAGGCATTCGCTGCCCAGCTTGAGGACCTGGAACCCACATGATGGAACAAGAGAACAGTCTTCTGCTGATGGCCCTTGGACTTTCACGTACCCGGATGGCACACTCAAGCAGACACGCCCCCTGCCACCAACACACACCCAGTAATTTAGTAAAACTTTAAAAAAACCAGTAATGGGTAAAAAAAGGGAGTTAAGGATATGCAACATATCTGAAGCAGCTGTAGTAGGAGAAGGATACACCCTAATGAACATTGATTTTCTCAAGTGTCGAAGATGGATGGACACAAGGATAGAGCCTTTTCCACCTCTGCATTGATGACTGATGTTAAGCAGCAGGACTCTGTTCTTATGGGATTTTTCATAACTTCCCAGTGAGAAATTTCTTAGACATTTAGTCTCTTAAAAATCAAATGTGCCAGTGAAATACTTGGCCAGATTTCTATTCATTTTTTGAGCAACAGTACTGTTTTCAGGGCCAATTTCACTGTCTGCAGGTAGACAAGGAGCAAGAATTGATGTGAAGATTAGAAATAAAGAATAAACCTATGTGTGTATGGATATTTTATGAAAATATTAATACTCACACAAAATTCCTTTTCTAGTCCATTTTTAATAGGACAAACTTGCTTGAATCAATGTCTTGACCCAAAGTGTTTTTGCATGTGATAATTTCTAAAATCCAATGTGGAAAGGGTTCCCTTTAAATCATCATCAAAGCTGGTTGATTTGCGGGTAGGAATTCAAACATTTCAGCTTGTTTTCTACCAGGCAAGTCATTTTGTGCCCTAGGAAAGATAAGAGGCCATTAAATCTCACCCAGCAGACTGTGAATTCAGCAAATCATATGACAGATAAGGAATTGAAATAGAAACTGCATATCAAATTCTGAACTTAGGCAGTTTAAGGAAAGAAATGTTTTGATGGGTTTAATGTAAATTTGTGTTTAAAGGCATATGTTCAACAAATACCAGAAGGGAGAAAAGAGCCATGGCAAGATTAATAAAATTCTTAGGATGGATTCTCAGTGGTCAATGCCTAAGTTATCTTTGTGTTTCTGTATTATAAAACAATCTAGAATAAGAACAATGTCCTTTACCACTTACTAGACTAAAAAATAGTCCTGATTCAGGAACCACTCTGAAATGAGTTTCTCCACCAGTCCTATCTGTAATTCACATCAACAGGAAACACCATTTTCACCATTAAAAATGAAAAATGGGTGAAATACTGATGTGGAAGAAAGGAGCTTCCCTTCATACCCTATTCTCATTTGTTTGGTGTTTATATGTAGCTAGATTTTGTTCTATCACCAATATAGTTCTAGGATCCATCTATGCTAGAAACACACATCTGAAGTTGCCTGTATCTTTTGTGCATGTATACTGGGACACATTCTACATGGAAACCATCTGTGATCTCTAGATCACAGTACATAATGCAATGTGAATGCTGCACCTGATAGTTAGGGAATAATGCAAAGAGAAAAGTAGTGAATGTCCAATATAAATGCAAGTAGGGATTTTGTAGCATTTATTATGTGTGCATGTATGTATACATGTGCATGTGTGT
This sequence comes from Rattus norvegicus, assembly GCF_021556685.1. Lineage (NCBI taxonomy): Eukaryota > Metazoa > Chordata > Mammalia > Rodentia > Muridae > Rattus > Rattus norvegicus. The sequence continues at coordinate 14,787,322 of NC_141549.1, read as the reverse complement.
GTGTGTTTGTATGTGCGGTATGTACACATGGTAGTTGAACTATGCATGTAATGGTAGAGGACAGGGGACAATGTTGGTGTCTTTCTCAAACAGTATACACAATACTTTAAAAAAGGTTCTTTTTATACATTTTATTTGTTTTCTTCCCAGGTGTGTGTGTGTGTGTGTGTGTGTGTGTGTGTGTATCACAAAACAACAAAGGCATCTTCCCAAACCCATTCCTAGTACTTATGAATTGTAGACCTTTCAATCCATAAATGTGGAAAACAACTATAGACACTTTACTGTGTTTGATTCTGTGATGGTCATAGTTTCTGAGTGATTCTTTACGTTCCACAACATTTAAAATGTCATTTCATATTATTTTTGTTATTTCAGTAACATTCCAGAGCAGTCCTTTACTTGTTTATTTGTTTGTTTTGGTTCATGGAGTTTGTCTGTCAGAACTTCACTGAATCTCACGGTGAAAACAGCATTATCCTTTGAGCCTCTCCTAGCTGATCCAACACGTTCGAACAGAAATTTCAGTCACAAAGAAATCTTAATAAAGCTCATCCCCATGTCTTGTAGCCATGTGGCTATGGAAATATATTTTGCCTCAGTGAAACTATTCTGTTCACACTTATAAAATGAATATTAAAATTGCCTACTGAACTGAATTAGATAAAGTGTAAAAAGAGCCAAGTATGGATAACGCAAGCAGATTTTCTATTTCAGGCTCCAGCTTCATTAAAATTACATGATGTCCTGATGAACTGTGGTCAGGAAACTAACCCTGATGTACTTTATAGGTAACATATAATTTGTGTCTCAATTGAACCTCAACTATTGATTTGATAATTAAAACTTTAGTGTGAAATACTTCCCTCCCCACCCCCAGTTTCTATCCCTGCCACTTATTGGAGCATAAATTTGCATTATTTTCCTAAAACTTCTAAGTGTATCATTAAGGAAGGCATACGTATTAATTCACGATCATGGTCGTTTTATTACTAGTCATCCATACTATGACAATAACAGCATAGTTTGATTGACCAAGATTCAGAGCATGAGGGTATCATATATGGCATACACTAATTCAATAGAAAGTAGCATTAGAGGACTCATGCAGTCAATAAAATTTATTGAAATTTCGTAGCACGAGTGATGTACAACTGAATTGATTGTTTATATCATTTGACAGATGTATAATCACAAGCATGTATTGTGTAGTAGAAAATGAAAATAAAACAGGAAGTCTACTCTATTCTAACTAAACTGTGTAACCAACTCACTCTACAAGGTAATCAATCACCTGTGCTCTAAAATGACCATAGACCTTTATTTTTTCCTGAGAGACACTGCCACACCTCAGAGTTTTTCCAACTACAAATATCACTATCTAACCCCAGCTAGTTGTTCAGAACCTTCTGAACTTGTGGGCCTATCAGACCCACAGCAGATTACTTAAGAGTCCCTGTCAAATCATCCAAATTCCACTTTGATAAGACTCTGAAGAAAGGGTTCTCCTCCATAGCAATTTATCTAATCTCTTCAGACCCAGAATTCATTTGTAAATTCAGCATAATGATGATAATCTTTGCTCTACTGCCTTCAAAGCACTATGTTGATGAGTAGCTTAGAAAATATAAGCCAAAGACATTCTAATCTGCATAAATTAGCATTAATATTGGCCTAGGATATATCAAATATAATATTAATGCTATCAATTTTAGTATTAACTCAATGGTATATCAAAACTATTAAAATAAGATGGGTTAGGAAAAGTGCTTGGCAATACCTTATCTTATACCAGGACTGTAATTATTCTATAGGTTCATGCACTAGTCAAGTAGATTTTAAAATCACCAAAATGGAGAACTCATTTCTTTTTTTTCAAAGAACCTATTGATGTATAGATCATAGATAATAACTACAAAAGAAACAGCTTCAAAACTAAGCAAACTAATTAAAATATTCTTTTCTCTTCTTAAGGGAATTCAGTGAACCTGTTTGGTGCTTTAGATAAATTTAAACCCCACCCCCCAAATATCTGTGGAAGCCACCACACTGATGCTCAAGGGTGGAGCAACATGGTGTCCTGTGTATTAGAGTCAGAAGTCAGTGTGTAATAGATTATTTTATCATTTATTGTGAAATAGTTGGAAAATATTGAATTTTATTGTGGGTTACTTTTCTCAGGTTACTTTTCTCGGGTAACTATAGTTACAATAATAATGTCTGGGTTGAAGAGGTGGCTCAGCAGTTAATAGCACTGGCTACTCTTCCAGTGCAGCTAGGTTCAATTCTAAATATTCCCCCCAGACCCCCCCTCGTGCCAGCTCACAATTATTTGTAGCTCTAGTTCCAGGGGATCTAACAGCCTCACACAGACATACATTCAGGCAAAATGCCAGTGCACATAAAGAAAAAAAAAGTAAGTAAAAATTAGTAATTGTCTAATTGGTTTGCTCTTATATATAAGGTAGTGCTTAGGACAGTACTTGGAATTTTATTTATGAAATACAGCTCTTAGGGTTTTGATGAATTCAATCTCATTTATTAATAACTTTGTTTCATCTTAGTATTTTCCTGTATCAGCTTTCTAAATTAGAGAAACAATTCTAATAGCTTGGATATATATATATATATATATCAATGTAATGTGTTTTACCTTTTCAATCTCCCCAAAGCTTTAGTTTTAAAGTTTATTTATATTGGTAATAAGAGAGAATGGATAGAATGAGAATTTATTTGATGATTTCAGATTGACTCTCTAAATATCATTGCAAACTGTACATTAGTTAGGATCATGCCTCTCACGAGGTAGCTGAGGACCATGTAGATCTCCAAAGCATTTCAGAGTTTCATGAGGAGACAACTATTTCCCAGGTAAACTGATATGTGGTTGGTTTATTCATTGTTTCACAAGACTATAGTGATGCTTTCCATAGGTCACATGACTCTTGAGATTACAAAAGAGTGCGCTTGAAGAAGAACCAAGAATCCACCTACGTAACTATCAAAAAAGTTGTGAATCACAGTAACTCTTTTCACTAATACTTTTGAAATGTATTTTTATTGAATCCTATATCCTTTTTTTTCTGGTATTGAGGATGAAGTCTGTGCATTGTCTCTGAGCTACACCAATAGCCTTTTTGATCACAGGTTGGGTTAACATTGATTATCTTCAAGATTTATGTGTTTAATTAAATGGATGTGTGTGGACCTGTATGTGGGTGCTTATGAGTGTAGATGTACATGTCGTCCGGAGGAGTTCAGATCATCTGGGGCTGAACACACAGGTGGTGATGGGACCAACACAGATGCTGGGAGCCAAATTTTGATCTTCCACCACAGATGTATATGCTTTTAAAGTCTGAGTCATCTCTCCATCCTCATTACTACTATTTTAAATAATTAATACATTAAAGATGAAATTGTTCCCAAAGATGAGTGTGTTAAAGAAGTGTCTTTAGAGTTATACATAGGTTTGAAGAGTCATTTTTACCTGTGCCTAAACATCTGAAGAGTTGGGTATGAAACAATCTTTAGATTCTTAGATACTCTCCTCAGGCAAGTTTTTTTTTATTTTGTTTGCTCTTTTTGTTTTTGAGTTGCAACTCATCAATATGGTCAAGAGGAATGTTGACTATCACATGTCCCACCCAGGCCCAGATGTTTAGGACCAAGTGGGTACTTAGCTGCTGTATGTTGTTCCTGCTGGTTAAAGAACGACGGACACAAGGAGTGGACAAGCCATCCAACGGGGACCATCGAGATACTGTTCAGAGTCAGTGAAAACATCACATTGAGTGACATGTTGTAACTTCATCTTCTCACCGTTGACAGCTGTTAGCAAAATATTTTTTTAAAAAAGAATATAACCACAGAAGGAAAAAGAAATATGTAGGAGCAAGAGGCAATTGATGACCACAAAGAAACTGTGTTCTGGATACAGCAGGGCAGTTGTACATATGAACTCACAGTGGTTATTAAAGCATGCATGACAACCATGAAAGCCCAACCCAGTCTAAATCCCAGCATGAGATGGGACGTGGGCATAAACTGCTACTCATATAATCATGGAGTTATTGACGATTATTAGTGGCTTGAAGAAAGAGAGAGGGTTTTCTCAGATTCTAGCTTCTGGTAAACTGACCTTGCTTCCAATAGAATACCACATCTAAGTAGCAGGATTTATTTTTTAATTGGATAATTTATTTACATTTCAAATGTAATCCCCTTTCCAGATTTCTAGTCCACAAGCCTCAGTCACATCCCCCAACCCTGCTTCTATGAAGGTGCTCTCTCATCCACCCACCTACTCTCACCTCATTGCCCTAGCATTCTCCTACTCTGGGGATTCAAGCTTTTACAGGACCAGGGGCCTCTCCTCCCATTGATCCTGGACAAGGCCCATCATCTGCAACATATGCAGCTGAAGCCAAGCCATGGATCTCTCCAGGTGTACTCTTTGTTTGGTTGGTGGTTTTATCCCTGGGAGCTCTGGATCATCTGGTTTGTTGATAGTGTTGTTCTTCTGTGGGGTTGCCAAGACCTTCAGCTCCTTCAGCCCTTTCCCTAACTCCACCACTGGGGACCTGTTCTCAGTCCCATGGATGACTGCAAGCATTCACATCTGTACTTCTCAGGCTCTGGCAGAGCCTCTCAGGAGACTACTTTAAGGCTCCTATCAGCAAGCACTTATTGGCATCATCAATAGTGTCTAGGTTTGGTGGCTGCACATGGGATGGATCCCCAGGTGGGACAGTCTCAAGATGGCTTTGCCTTCAGTCTCTGCTCCACTCTTGTCCCTGTATTTCCTTTAGACAGGAGCAATTCTGGGTTAAATGTTTGGAGGTGGGTGAGTGGCCACATCCCTCAACAGAGGGTCATGCATAATCTCTGGGTATGGTCTTCACAGGTTCTCTCTCCTAAAGAGATATTTCAGGTAATGTCACCCCCACTAAGACCTGGGAGCCTCTTGATTTCCAAGCATCTGGAACTTGCTATTCCCAGTTCCCCATGCCCCACTCCTACACACCTCTGTTTAGTTTCCTGACCCTCAGAACATCTTCATCTCCTCCCATACCTGATCCTGCACCCTGCTTCCCCCTCCCTCTCCTCTCTTCCTCCCAAGTGCCTCCCACCCTCTACCCTCTTGATTATTTGTTCCCCCTTCTAAGTAGGACTGAAGTAGCTACTCTTTGGTTTTCCTTCTTGAGCTTAATATGGTTAGTGAATTGTTATCATAGGTATTTCCAGGTGTTTGTCTAATATCTACTGATCAGTGAGTACATAGCAGGTGTGTTCTTTATGGGACTGGGTTACCTCACTAAAGATGATATTTTCTAGTCCCATTCATTTACCTGCAAATTTCATGAAGTCATTGTTTTTAAAGCTGAGCAGCACTCCATTGTGTAAATGTACCACATTTTCTGCATCCATTACTCTGCTGAAGGGCATCTGGGTTGTTTCCAGCATCAGTCTATAATAAATAAGGCTGCTATGAACATAGTGGCCATGTGTCCTTGTTATATGTTGGAGCATCTTTTGGGTATACGCCCAGGAGTGGTTTATCTGAGTCCTCAGGTATATCTGATTTTCTGAGGAACCTCCAGGCTGATTTCCAGAGTGATTGTACCAGCTTCCAATCTTCCAATGAAAGAGTGTTCTTTTCTCCACCTCCTGGACAGCATCTGCTGTCACCTGAGTTTTTGATGTTAGCAATTCTGACTGGTATCAGGTAGAATCTCAGGGTTGTTTTGATTTGCTTTTCCTTGATAATGAAGGATGTTGATCTTTCTTTAGGTGCCTCTCAGCCATTCAGATTCCTCAGTTGAGAATTCTTTGTTTAGCTTTGTACTCCATTTTTAATAGGGTTATTTGGTTCTCTGCATTCTAACTTATTGCGTTCTTTATATATTTTGGATATTAGTCCTCTATTAGATGTAGGATCGATAAAAATATTTTCCCAATCTGGTAATTGCCATTTTATCCTATTGACAGTTTAAATTGCTTTACAGAAAGTTTTCAATTTTATGAGGTCCCATTGGTTGATTGTTGTTCTTACAGTATAAGCCATTGTTGTTCTGTTCAGGAAAATTTCTCCTGTGCCCGTGTGCTCAGGGGTCTTCTCTAATTTCTTTTCTATTTAATTTTGTGTATCTGGTTCCATGTGAAGGTTCTTCATACAGTTGGGCATGACTTTTGTACAAGGAAATAAAAAATTGATCAATTTGCATTTTCTACAAGCTGATATCCAGTTGAACCAGCACCATTTGCTGAAAATGCTGTCTTTTTTCCATTAGATGATTTTAAATTCTTTATCAAAGATCAAGTGACCATAGGTGTGTGGGTTCATTTCTGGGTCAACAATTCCATTCCATTCATCCACCTGCCTGTTTCTGAATACCATACAGTTTTTCATTACTATTGCTCTGTGGTACAGCTTGAGGTCAGGGAGGTGATTTCCCCCTAAGTTCTTTTATTGTTGAGAATAGTTTTCACTATCTTGGGTTTTTTCTCATTCCAAATAAATTTGCAGGTTGTTTTTCTACCTCTATGAAAAATTGAGTTGGCTTTTTGATGGGGATGGCATTAAATCTTTAGATTACTTTCAGCACAATCTCCATTTTTACTATATTAATCCTGCCAATCATGAGCATGGGAAATCTTTCCATCTTCTGAGGTTTTCTTTAATTTCTTTCTTCAGACGCTTGAAGGTCTTGTCATACAGATCTTTCACTTGTTCGGTCAGAGTCACGCCAAGGTATTCTATACTATTTGTGACTATTGTGAGGGGAGTAATTTCTCTAATTTTTATCTCAGCCCATTTATCCTTTGAGTAGAGGAAGGCTACTGATTTGTTTGAGTTAATTTTATACCCAAACACTTTGCTGAAGTTGTTTATTAGGCTTAGTAATTATCTGGTGGAACTTTGGGGTAACTTACATATACTATCATATCATTGGCAAATAGTGGTATTTTATCTTCTTCATTTCAAATTTCTATCCCTCTGATCTCCTTTTAGTTGACTAATTGCTCTTGCTAGAACATCAAGTAATATACTGAATAGATAGGGGGAGGGTGGGTAGTGTTGTCTAGTCCCTGATTTTAGTGGGAATTTTTCAAGTTTTATGCCATTTAGTTTGATTCTGGCTACTGGTTTGCTGTATATTGGTTTTTACTATGTTTAGGTATGAGCCTTGAATTCCTGATTGTTTCCAAGAGTTTTATCATGAATGGGTGTTGAATTATATCAAACATTTTTTCAGCATCTAATGAGAGGATCATGTGTTTTTTTTTTTTTTTACTTTGAGTTTGTTTACAAAGTAGATTGCATAGATGAATTTCCATATATTGAACCATGCCTGTATCCCCAGAATGAAGCCTACTTGATCATGGTGAATGTATTATGTGTTCTTGGATTTGGTTTGTGAGAATTCTGAGTATCCTTACATATTCATAAGTGAAATTGGTCTGAAGTTCTCTTTCTTTGTTGGGTCTTTGTGAGTTGGTTATCACAGTAACTGTGGCTTCATAGAACAAATTACCTAGTGTTCCTTCTGTTTCTCTCTTGTAAAATAGTTTGAAGAATATTGGTATTACGTCTTCATTGAAGGTTTGAAAAAATTCTGCGCTAAAACCATCTGGTCCTGGTCTTGTTTGTTTGTTTGTTTGTTTGTTTGGGAGACTTCTAATGACTGTTTCTATTTCTTTACGGATTATGGGACTATTTAGAAGGTTTATCTGGTCCTGATTTAACTTTGGTACCTGGTATCTTTCTAGAATATCATCCATTTCATCCAATTTTTTCAGTTTTGTTAAATATAAGCGTTTGAGGTAGGATCTGATGATTTTTTAAATTTCCTCATTTTCTATTGTTATGTCTCCCTTTTTATTTCGGATTTTGTTAATTTGGATACTATCTCTGTGCCCTCTGGTTAGTCTGCCTAAGTGTTTATCTATCTTGTTGATTTCCTCAAAAACACAGCTCCGAATTTTGTTTGATTCTTTGTTTCGTTCTTTTTGTTTCTACTTGGTTGATTTCAGCCCTGAGTTTGATTACTTCTTGATGTCTACTCCTCTTGAGTGCATTTGCTTCCTTTTCTTCTAGAGCTTCCAGGTGTGCTGTCAAGCTGTTAATGTATGTTCTCTCCAGTTTCTTTTTGGAGGCACTCAGCTATGAATTTCCCTCTTAGCATTGCTTCCATTGTGTTCCATAAGTTTGGGTATGTTGTGCCTTCATTTTCATTAAATTCTAGGAAGTATTTTTTGTTTATTAACAAAAAATTATCATTGAGTAGAGAGTTGATCAACTTCCAAGTGTATGTGGGCTTTCCGTTGGGTTTGTTGTTATTGAAGACGAGCTTTAGTCCTTGGTGATCTGATAATGTGCATGGAATTATTTCAGTCTTCTTATATCTGTTGTGGCTTGTTTTGTGACTGATCAATGATTGATTGCATTATCAATTTCAGAGAAGTTGCCATGAGGTGCTGAGAAGAAGGTATATTCTTTTGTTTTAGGATGAAATGTTCTATAGATACCTGTTAAAACCCTGCTGGATTGGGTTGTGGAGAGCTGTGTCACAGGATTAGCTCCAGGGCACTGATGGAAACTGAAAGTGTGAATATGATTTTTTTTAAACATATGGACTTCTCAGAGAAGAAAAATGTTGTAAATGTGGAAGTTTAAGTATTCTATATGATGATATTCATAGAATTGCATGTATTTTTGTAATTAGTATACCTATTTTATTTATCATTTGATAGTTAAATATGGTTACAATAAATAAACTATTTTCTTCTCGTATACAAAGGAAATTCTAAGATAAAAATCTAAGGAGGGCACCATTGCCTGTGACTTATGACCTTTGGAACTGGGTGTGTATGATCAGTTTCATGGTTGAGATCTTCTAAGTGTCTTGACATCATTGAGGACCTTTTATTTCCATTTCCTCACTAGAACTCTCGTATTGGGTCATTTCTCTTAGAAATAAATCTAACAATTTATTGCACAATAGTCCTCTTTTAAAATTTACACAGTGTAAGGGAGACTGCTTCCCTCGTGCCACCCCAGAAACTATATGGGAAGCTTCTACTTCTTATTGCTGTCCTTTGGGGAGCCATGGATGCATTCCCAAATGTAAAGGAAGGCCAATATTAAGAGGCATTTACTAACTATGGGGCCAGACCCACATTCCTTGTTTGGATGCCCAATGGCACACCTGGGAAAACAAAATACCAACTCAAACCCTGAGGAAATGGCGCAAGTGAAGATGGGTAGCCTAGTTTGGACTACAGGTAGTGCCAGCTGCAATCTCAACCAGATGTTCGTTCAGGCATGTGATCTCACTTCTGGTGAGAACCTTGACTGACTCTCATAATGAATCTATTGAAGCACCAGATGGGATGCATTCCAGGTGTGTGATCACCTTGCTAAAAGATGGGTAATGAGGAGCAATTTTGCTTAATTTAGATAGTTGTATATTTTGCTAGGAAAACCTTCTGCCGAAGGTACCTTTTAGCATTTGCAAAAGTATAATCATAAGAATGAATTTTTTTTAAAAAAAATGAGTTAAGTAAATGGACAGAGGGCTTATTTATTTTTCCTTTTCTCCCCTTCTTTGGATGGTAAATGCATGACTCCACAAAGCTGAAACACAATCCGCCAAGTAGTTGAGCAAATATTAACTTCGGAGCTGAGACTACAACTACATTCACTCTTTTATACATTGTGCATTGGTAATTTTCCATTGACTAGGGTAATTGGCAATTCCAGTGACCTAACTTAAAAATCTGTTTTTCTCTTTAACTAAAACATAATATAAAATCAGGATCAAATTTCTGCTCTGTGCCTGTGGAAATGGCTTATTTCCAGAAATGTTTATAGAGTATAATAGTTTGCACCCAGATGTAGTTGCAGAACGCTCAGAAAAAATGCTTGTTTTCTTGCATATAATTCCACCCTTCCACCCGCGTTAACTGCGAGGGACGATTGGGTTGTTTTTCAACATTTTAATGAGAATGAAATCCTGAGCAGAAGTAGTATATCATCTCTTATGGAAATGGATCAACGATTGATTCCCTTGCCACTTGTCAAGGGAAGTCTGACCTCCAAGGAAGAACATCTGAGTCAGGGATATGACAATAGTCCAGCTCTGAAACCACTGAAGTAGAATCTTGGTCCCATATGAGATGTGCTGGCGAAGTGATGGACCACTTAGTAGATGTTAGAGGTTGTGAAGTATCCACAGGCCCTTACAGAAGAGCAGGTTGCATAAGGTGTGTTTATTTGCCTGGCTCATTTTTCTCTCCTTAGCTCTTGATTGAATTATGGCATACTGAATGGGTCAAACAAACACAAAACATTTTATAAAATTGCTGAGAAAAACTATCTTAGAGTTCAAGGACTGTGAGCTCAATATTTTTAATAATGCAATTATTATATATTACACAATGTCAATATGTAATTCTAACAATAGGATTCATGTGAGATCCATTAGGAAAGTTTTAAGGTTTTGGATCTAGCAAAACTTAAGTTATTGTTAGGAGTCTTGGAAATCTAATTATGAAACTTTTATGGACATGTGTCATGAGAGAAAGTTCATGGACTTACCATCAAAACCTAGGTAAATTTACTAGAAGACATACAGGAATTAAGACAATAAAATTTTAGAAGAAGGTAAGTTCTATTAATAAAGGTTTACAGTACATTTCTGCTTAGTCTGGGCTACTGTGGAACATCATCCAGCTGTTAACTACTATAATGAGTCAGAAAATGGTACTTATAGTACTGGTGTTGCTCAGCGAGGGAAAAATGGGTTATTGTTTGAAAGCAATAGTGCCAGTAAATCTGCAAAGTTTTGAGGAAAGGATAATCACCAGCAAATTGAGAAAGGGGTGTAGTCATTGTAGTCAAAACCCCTGATACAGGACAGGGTCAATATCCAAGATGGGTGACACACATCATATTCATTGATATAGAAAGCAAATAAGACAGCAGGGTAAAAGCAGCTACATAGTCAATGCCACACAGCAAAGGAACAAGGCTGTAGGAATCCTTGGAATAATAATGAGACATATTGGCTTTCAAGCTTGGACCACATTTTTATTCCCCTTCTAGTGATATGAGCAGCTAAGACAAGACTTAACCATATCCTGAAATAGAGGAGCAGAGTATGTATCAATAGACAGCAGCCTTAGATTCTAGAATTTTATGTATAATACCCTTCAGAGCAACCATTTCTTCTTTTTTTTTTGCTATTTGAGAGCTATCTTTTATTTGAGGACATTATACAGAAAATATAAACACATAATGTCTCTTCTTTTAGACAATACAGAATTACAGGTTAATTTTTTTCATGTGACTTGTCTATATTTTAGATGTTATTCTCACTTGGAACTGATCACATTTTTTTAAACATAGAGCCCTTCATGTTCTCTTTATTTTGCTTTTTGGTCTTCTTTATATTGCTCATTTTTGATTTTATCACTCACATATTTTTTTCAGTAGCCAAACAGTAATATACCAAAAAAGTATGCCATGCTATGAGTGATATTGTACCCCATTTTCCACTTGACTTTTATATAGTGTACAATTTGGCCTTACAGTCAGTTTGTATTAGTCAGTTTTTTTTTTACTATGGCAAAAGACCAGAGGCAATTAAGTCAGAAGGAGAAGAGCAACCATTTCTATAAATGAAATTGAAAACATTGGGCAGAATGACATTAACAATATTAAAGTTGTCAGCATGGGATTAATAGCATCCTTGAGTTCAAAAGAATAGGAACTGTGGTAGCAGTCAAATGCTAAAGCTTGAAATGAATATCTTGCTTGCATCTGAAGTTGTACCCTGAACAGTTCTAACACTGAGTGTTCACTTAAGGAATTAACACTTATTTTCTTTCAAATTCATTGAAGTCTTCATAACACTGGCCTCTCCTAGCTGCATCATCTCTGTAAACCTCTCACTAACACAGTGATAGCAGTATTTGCTGTACCCTCATTAAAGCAAAATAAGGCTTAGAGGAGAAAAATAATCGTCTCAAGACCATGGTATATTCAATAAAAACACAGAACAGCTTCATTCTTTTTAAATTAATAAAATAAAATATAATAAGATAAACAAAAACTAACATGTTGGAGATATTATCTATCTACAAGCAAATGGAAGGAAAAGTACCCAAGAGAAAACACAGACATCAGAGACCCACTCTTTCATACACTCAGGAATCTCATAAAAACACATAAGGAACCTATTTTGTTGAGTAACCTCCTGGAGATTAGAGAATGCAGATCTTGGAATTTGCCCTGCTCTTTATGGAAGAACTTTAGAATAGGTTCAAATTCAATGTACAAATGAGTGGTCAGTAGAGAGAGGTTTAGAAGTTATAAATGGCTCTTTGAAACCCCCAAATACTCGTTTTCTCCAAGAGTGAGGATTGAACTGTGGCTCAGGATGTCGCTTAATGAGTTTGTAGTAGTTTGTGGAGCTAACGATCTTTTGTGATCGGTTAATGGATACACACAAAAGACTCGGCAAAATCAAATCTCAACTTTCTATGCCATATACCTTCTCCTTTCTCTCTCCGTTTCTACTTGAGTTCTGCTACCAATTGGAATATTTCCATGCTTTCTGTTTGTATTCTGAAGATATTCAAGTTTCTCTTATTGTGGCAAGGGCTAAGCCGTAGAGCAGTGAGGTTATTAACATATATGGAAATTAATCTGTAAACAGTGTCCAGAAATCTATTTTTTTGTGTAGAGTTGGACCAAAGCTTTGTATTTTATCCTGTAGTATATCACATTTGTTCAATAAGGCAATGTGTTCAATAATGGCAACAGCTGATACTGATAAATGACTGTTATCTAGAGTTCAAGCTCCTTGTATCACATATGGTAGAAATATGATGTTAGAAATTGAATGTAATTGTAGACACTGACATTTATACAGAAGGGTAATTCAGTAGGCATCAGAAATTTGTTCAAGTCATTATTGATTCCATTTCCTGTGTGAACTTTAACAAGATAATCAAATATCTAAGCTTGAATTTTTTCTATAAAATGTTGGAAGTAACACCACACATGCTTGATTTGAGACTAGAAATTATACTAAAGCATTTAGCACAGAGCTGATCACCATATTAGTCTGTTGTCAATGACTGTCAAAATGAAAAAAACATAGATGGATAGATGTACAACAAAGTAGACTACTGCTTTTGGCTGTGTAAATGAAGATAATCAGCCATTGAGCCCCTTAGATAGTAGCATATTGGGTATTTCATATTTATACTTTTTCAATAAATGAGAATATGGAAGGCAATGAAATTATTTCTAGTACTGAGTCTTACATGAAAGCTATAAACCATATTATTTTAAGCCATATAAGACCTTAAAAGCATTATTCTTTGAGTTTTTGGCAAATCCTAACTTTGTCAACGTTCTTTGAGTAAATCATTTTCATCTCAGTACTGTATTTGTTTTAGTCAGAGTCAGTCTACCTTTGATTTATGCTCACTCTTTCTTTCTTTGGCTCAAAAACATAATCGGGACCAAAACAACAACAAAAAATGATTCTTTGAAAACTGATTCTCCAAGTAAAAAAAAAAATCCAGAATGATGAATGGTTTGAATACTGTGCATATTATAGCCTTAGAATATGGAAGATACACACAGTCTCTTCAAAATGAATTTCAGTGTGTAAGAAGTGAGTCTATGTTTTAATAACTCTCTGCATATTAAAAAATATGGACTATAATCCTATCTCTATTCAAATTCGTAGTAGGCCATATCTAGCCTAGCCTATTTTAATACTGAACTATAAACTGTAAGAAATAGTTGACTTTTTTTGTTTTCTTTTGCTCTGTGTTTTTATTTGCCAGTCCAGAAAAATACTAGTTCTAGAATAATTGTTTGTAATCGCTAGAAAATATAGTACTGACACTTTCCAAAGCTTGTGTGCTTTATAACTGCAGTCTAAATGTGGAATCCTGTTCCCATAATAAATGGGCAACTCTTATCAAAGGAACATCATTTTGCCACACACAGAGAGCATTACAGAAAGTCACAGTCGATCCAATGCAGATAACTAATTGTGGTGCTACCCAAGACCAACTAAAACACCTACAATCCCTAAATCTCAGGGAGCATCATGGGGTGGAAGTGGAAGAATTGAAAATTCCTGAGAACCAGGAAGTCCTCTCTGGGATAGTATCTTCTATATGTGGCAGGCAACCTAAAGGCATAACACTTCAAAAATATGGTCAATTAACCATCATTTGCACAAGGACAGTGTCAGCTGACATGTATATAGGTGAACTATGTCAGGCTTCTACCCTTACTTGAAGAGTTATATACAAGTAATGGTTGTTTGGCAAGGGAGAATTAGTGTTCTTCTGGTATGAACCTCATGACAGATTATGCAATACCAAATGGTCTTCCTTAAAAATATACTTTCATGGACTGACACCAAGTTAATTCATCCTGTTGTGTATACAAATTAGTATATAAACATATATAAATAACTATAATTAATGAATAGGTCATGTGTTTGAATAGTTGGGAGGACACAGGAGTTTGAAGGGACAATAAAGGGCGAGAGTCACAAAAAATATTAAAATAATGTAAGGTCTTCTCAAGAAACAAATTTAAATTAAGTGCCAATAAGGTGTGTGTCTAATAAAATATGTAAAATCTATATTGTTAATAGTAAACTTTTAAAACAGTACTTTCTATATTATACTATTTTATTAATAGACATGATCATTAAATTATTTATTATACTTTTCTGTTTGAAGACATTGATATATATATGTTATGTGATACATTCTAGTTGGCTAAGTTTTCCAGGAAAGGATATTGAAATAAAAGGCTGCACAGTGGGTATTAAAGGGTAGAAGCTGGAATAACAATCCTGGAAGTTTTACTAGACACCTGAGCTCTGGGTACTGATGCTCTTTTGCCTCCCTTGAAAACAATGCTAGGAAAGTAATCATATTCTTTTTATACTGTTTTCCATCTTTAAATAACTATAGCTTTCAGATTAAAATGGTGTAAACTAGGCCTGTACTGCTGGGGTATGCTATCCTGGAGCATAGCAAATGGCTCAGACATCTCCAACAAAATCATCACCCTAGACCATACATTGTAAAAAGTAGTTCCTAAGCACAATCTATTTCTATCATTGGTAACAGAAGCATACAACTATATGCTCTGTCTTATTGGCTACTTTTTCATGTTCTCTGGTATATATGGTGTAAGAGTCTAGGACTATGACTGACTATGATCGCCTCTGTCCCTGATCATAGGGCACAGGCAAGAATGTGCTAGGATAATCCTGATGTGTGTGTGCGTGTGTGCGTGTGTGTGTGTGTGTGTGTGTGTGTGTGTGTTTATGTGTGTGTGTGTGTGTGTGTGTGTGTGTGTGTGTGTGTGTGTGTGTGTAGCTGGGAGGACACACAAGATTTTTTTCTGGAGAATGGAAGAGAAGAAATGGAAAAACACATATACATTTTTCCGATGTTCTATTCCATTGTCTCATAAACTACTGATTCATCATTTTTAGCCCAGGACATGGTAAATCTGTCGCTGATTTGTTTTTCTAGACACCTGATTTGAAGGCAACTTTACTAGTTTTGGGCTTCCATTCTTTTAACTCTAAGAAGACATCATCTGTCTCATAGGGTACTCATAAACACAGCTCAGTCCTGTACACATTGCTTGGATGGGATGGCCAAAGTGTTTAGAAACCATTCATCTGTATCTTGGCCTTTATTGATATTCTTGTGTATAACTTCATTTGACTATTCGTACAGAACACTTATCACTTGGAAAGAATCCAGCCTCTTTATGACCTGATGGTTATTCTTGTGGGAATGAATAATCTTTATTTTTTTCATTTTTATGATTCTATTTCTTTGCTTGTTCACTTTACATCTCACTTACTGGCCCCTCCCTCTCACTTCCTCCCACAGTCATTCCCCCATCCCTTCTCCCCTTCTCTTCTGAGCCTATACTTGGAACATCTTCTTCTAGGTGGGCTGCCTTGTCTGACTTCAGTAGGAGAGGATGTACTTAGCCTCATGAGACTTGATGTGCCAGAGTCAGGGCATTACCAGGGAAAATGCACAATGTTAAAAGTTCATGTGAATCTCTTCTAGACTTGTTATAGCCTACGGATTATCCTTTTGCCCAGTTAGTGTAAATGCCTGTGAGGATATTGGTGAGAGTATTCCATACAGTAATTAATTGCTTATTTTTCAGGTTCTGGGTACTTCAGCTAGATCTTAAAGTTTTGAAGTTGAACTTCATTCCTTAATAATAGAGTGGAAAGGGTTGGGGATTTAGCTCAGTGGTAGAGCTCTTGCCTAGCAAGCGCAAGGCCCTGGTTCAGTCCCCAGTTCCGAAAAAAAAATAATAGAGTGGAACAACATATTTTAGAAGCAAATTGGATTTACATGTTATAGTAATTAGTTCAGCTTGGAATCCATCTAAGTATGAGACTTTAGGCAAGTCATTTAACCCTTGTACCTTGTAAGGACCATCCTGTAGCTGCAACCACTGCTCAAGTGAGGCCAGAAATTGAATAATTTAAAAGGCTGTAACTTTCAGTTGTGGAAAGAAACAATGAAAATGTTTTTACTATGATTCATTCACTCATCTTATTTTACGATACACTAAGATGGTATGATATTCAAAATATATCTTAAAATATGTGTGGCATTCCTTGGTTTCTAGGATGGGTCATCATAAATATGTCTGCTTGCAACAAATGTTCCTGTTGCTACCCCAGAAAGATAAATATAATTAATAAAAAAGGGAAAAAACATAAAATAATCTAGTTGCTTTGCTCTATCTAGTACTTGATGCCTGAGAAGTTGGACTGGATAGAAATGGAAATTATATGACAGTGGAATATTTACTACTTTCAAGGATATTTATGATTGACAGGTATGGTATAGAGGAAGAAGTTTCTCTTCTCTTCAACTACGAGAAAATGGAAAGAGTTTGGTTGTGCTTCCCCTAAAGGAAATGTAACATATTTGGTATTCAGAGGTTGGTAAATTGCTCTCTATTTTGTAAAGAAATGGTTAAGGAAAGTTGCATGCTTTTCATGTGTATAAGAAAAAGCTATGTTATGGACTATATGGTCACCTATCTCCTTCCCTAAAAACCAAAGAGTTTGATAGGACTGCTCTGGGATGATGTGTGCATAGAATGGGAAAAGTAGATCCTGCTCCCAGGATACAGAATATGCCAGATTAGAAATAGGAAAGCCACTGAATTCTTTCTGATGATAAAGCAAAGACTTGTCAAGCTCATGCCAGATGGAAAGCTACAGATATGCTTCTCAGCATAAGATAATTCTATGTTGTTTTTATTTAAATCATTTTATTTTAAGGCTAATTTAAAATCATCTCCTTTCAAAAGGCAGGCTTCCAAGTTCAGAGAATCCCAGCAGCAAAGTACCAGAGAGATGCTAGAGATGAGACAGGCAACTTCTGCTGAGGCTCTCCACCCATCAAGCAGGGACATTAGGAGCTGGTCAAAACCTCCAGAGCAGGTGTGTCCAGATGCTTCTACAGAAGAGAGCTATAGCAGCCTGCAGACAGTGTGGAGCATGTTCATGACTTCCTGCCCATTCCTGCCTCTCTTATTACCATTTACATTGCCATGCTTTCAGAAAAAGCATGACACGTAACACTGAGAAAGGGGAAAAGGTAAGAGAAGATGCCAGGAAGGGAAGGGTGTGCAGGTTTTATAGAATAGTCATTCCACAGAATGGATATGGCTTGGCAGTTGTTAAGCCTAGCTGATTAGAAGGGGAAAACACAGGGGAAATTTCCATATCTTGTTTGAGACATATCAAGCACTCGTGTTTACCAGCACATTAAGAGAATAACCAGGATAATCAGACAGTGGAGTTGGCCATATTGAGTGTGAATTCCTAAAGGAAGATATGTGACTTCATGTATATTCTGCATTACTGATGGCATTTTCTAAAGTGATAGTTATGAAAATATATGATAACAAATACAATTATCTGAAAAGACAATAAAGAAAATGTTCTGCCTGAGACTTGAAGAAATTCTTTATTTAAGATGTGAGCTGAATCTACCAAAATGGAGATAAACACAGTTTTGTCACTAAATCAGCAACAAGAAAAGGCTCTCCACACTTTCCATAACTATTTAATGCACTATTTGGAGTCTTACCTAGAGCAATAAGAAAACAGGGAGGAAACAAAGAGAATACTAAATAAAAATGAAGTCAAATTATCATTATCTGCAAAGGATATGCTTATATTCATAAATCAACCTAAAAATTCCACCAGAGAACATGTATAGCTGATACACCTTTCAACAAAATTAGCACAGAAAATTCTGTAGCTTTCCTATACACAAATGACAATAGATTTCAAAAGACATCAGGGAAACAATAATTTTCATTTTACTTACTTACTGTCTGTCTGTCTCTCTCTCTCTCTCTCTCTCTCTCTATATATATATATATATATATATATATATATATATATATATGCATACATATATATATATATCCCAATGTATTATATTATAATTTTCTTACTATATATCATTATATTATAACTATTATATTATATACTGTTTATATATAGGAGAGTCAGTCAAGTAGGATGAAAAGGTACAAAAGGGAGGCAACAAGTCAGAGACAAACCCTGCTTATGCTGTTAGTAGTCCCACATTAAGACCAATTACACTACTGTTACATATGTGCAGAGGGACTAGGTTAGTCCCATCTATGCTCCCTGGTTGGTAGTTCAATCTCTCTGGACCCCTGTGTTATACTAGGCTCTTGTCTGCAAGTATAGCAAAATAATATTAACAGTTGAAGGGGTAGATTCCCTTTCACGGCACGGAGTCATTGGACAAGCAACGTTTGGTCATTGTGTCAAATTCTACACCATCTTTACTCTTTACACAACATGTAGGCAGAACAAATTGTAACTCAGAAGTATTGTAGCTGGGTAGGGGTCCCAATCCTTCCTTTGGAAGTGTTGCCTGGTTCCAGCAGATGACGTATTCAGGATCCATATCCCCCATTTCTAGAAGTCTTAGCTAGGGTTACCTTCATAGATCCCTGGGAGTTTCCATTGTCCTAGGTTTGTAGTTTGTTAAGTAATTTCTTTGGATAATCTCTCCCTCTGTCATCCCCCAACCTGCTCCCTCCTGTTTCTATTCTCCCAAGCCCAATCAAGTCATCTGTTGAGCTCTCTGTGTTACATACACCTTTAGGTCTGTAGATTGTAACATGGTTGTCCTTTACGTTGTAGCTAACATCCACTTAGAAGTAAGTACACAGCATGTTTGTCTTTCTATGTCTGGGATATCCAACGATGATACATTCTAGTTTCATACATTTGCCTGAAAATGTCCTGATATCATTGCTTTTAATAGCTGAGAAATACTCCTTTTTATAAATGTGCCACATTTTGTTATCATTTCTTCAGTTGAGGGATATCTAGGTTGCTTCCTATTTCTGGCTATTACACATAAAACTACTATGAACACAAAAATTAAGAAAATGTCCGTGTGGTAAGGTGAAGCATACTTTGGGTATATGCGCAGAAGTAGTAGAAATATATATATATATATATGTATATATATATACTTTATATATTATTACATATTATATGTGATATAATACATTATATATGATATCCACATATACACATTAAAGTAAATACATATATACATATACGTAGTTGATATATCAATTGAAAGCTTGCACAATAAAACTTTAAGATACTGAAGAAATAAATTGAAGAAAATATCAAAAGATAAAAAGATCCTTCATGGGTTTGGGATTTAGCTCAGTGGTAGAGCGCTTGCCTAGGAAGCGCAAGGCCCTGGGTTCAGTCCCCAGCTCCAAAAAAAAAAAAGTATTCTTAAAAAAAAAAGATCCTTCATGATCATGAATTGCTAGAATTAATATAGTTAAAAACCCTCATCACACCAAGAATCTACTCAATGCAATTGTCACTTATATTCCAAAATAATTCTTCCCAGACATTGAATGGACAATTTTTACCATCATGTGGAAACAAAACACAATTGTAGAATCTCTAAGAACAACTCAGAGTAATAACATTGAGGAAGAACATGCATTAAAGACCCACATGTAGGTCTCCACACCTATGGACAACTGATTTGTTTTTTATAAAAAAGTCAGAAATACAAACTGGAAAAAGCCTCTTCAACAAATGCTCTGGTAAGACTAGATTGCTGGGTTTAGAAGTATACACAAAACTCTACCTCAAGCGAATCAACAAATTGAAAATAAGGCCAGAAACACTGGATCTGATAGAATGGAAAATGAGCCATAGTCTTGAATCCGTTGGCAGAGGAAAAGACTTTCTGAACAGATCACTGGTAACACAAGCACTAAAAACAAAAATTAATAAATAATATTTCGTGAAACTGAAAAAGCTCTAAATGGCAAAGGACAGTATCATTCAGTCAAAGTGACAGGCAACCAGATAGTTAAAGATTTTTACCAACTCCATGTCTAAAATCTAAAGTATACAAAGAACCTTAAAAACTGGACATCAAGAAAAAGAACCCAAATAAAACTGGAATAGAGATCCAAACAGACAGTTGTCAAAAGAAGAAGTACAAACTAACACCCTCTCGAATTCATTCAGTGGTGTCTGTGGAACCACTAGTAGTAGCAGGAGGTCACAGCAAGAAGAGACAAGGTGATGATTAGAAAAGGTAATGAGGGGAATCAAACTGAGAAGGAAATTGTTTCATACCCTCTTTGGCATATAGATTGACAATGATTGTAGATGCTTGAAGATGTCTTTGGGAATCTACAGATGTTTTAATAACCTATCTGGACTTTGGGTTGTATTAGAATAAAGGACATTTTTCTCCTCACAGATTATCCTGGATTGTGTTACTAAATTATGCTATAGTTGTTTTTAATCTCCTTCTTCCTGTCCTGTTAAATGCTGCTTGCTTTAATCTATAATGGCAAACTTGCACTGCTTTATAGTAAATGATCCTGGATGGTGAGGTATGATCTGTGATCTTTCTTGGCATGCACATGAGTCTCCAAGAGCTGTGTTGCGTGGCTACCATGGACTGAGTCATTATAATGAAACCATTTAAATTAATCCCTGCAAGAAGCAAGTGTGAGTGACTTTTCAGGGTGGAGTTGGGGAGATTGTACTCAAAATTGAAGGTTTAGTCAGACCCTGTCCTTGTAATGTAATAATTCTCAGATACCCAACTATTACTCTCTTTGGTAGACAAATCCATCCTGTTCTCCTGAGAAAATATAATAATAAACATCTCCGTGTGGGCAATCAAATCAGATTTCAAGAAAGAGAATTGTGTGGATCAAATCCAAACTTTTCTACATGTAGTGGGGTTAGCAGGGAAGGAAAAAAATAAAAAAAGCACAAATGGCTTCAGATTGTGTGTTTAAGATTGAAAATATCTTCTAAATCTTTTGATACTTCAAATAATTTTTATTTACTGTGCTAATAATACCTAGAATTCCGGAAGAAAAATAAAGCTGTTTATAGAATAACAAGAGACTCAGACAAATTTAGTATCATGAAAGGCAAGATAAGACAGTTTCAACATTGATGTGTACATAGACTGAATGTATCTAATAATGATTTAAAAAAAGGGAAAAAATGAGGATAGGTAACAGCCCTTTGTTTTGTAAAACAATTGTCAATGATGTATTTGAATTTCAAATCAGAAACAGACTAAAACACCCTAAGTTTTCCAATGTGTATATTAAAAGTAGTGAAGGTTATTTTCCTCCCTGAAAAGAAATGAAATAGGGCCATCTATCCATACATACACATGCAATCACGCACACCTTCCAACATGGGGTTTGGGGCAAAAGGTAGTGTTTTGGATTTGAAGGGGCAGAACTGAGTGTGGAAATGTGAGAGAATTTTTCACCTGATCTTTTTACTGAGGACCATAATAAAGATATTGACAGAGGAGAGAGTAGCTAACAGCCCAGTATTTGAAGAGGAAAAGTGAGTGAGGGAATTTTCATCTGAGAGAGTTTGAAAATGTATACCAAGTATAAGAGGCGGTGTATACAAAGTGAGTAGAATTTATTCATAGATAAGTAACAAAATGACTAATCAAGCCAGGTAAGAGACCATGGTGAGCTGAAGATTGGCCTGAAACATTAATATCATTTGAATATCGATGTACAGCTAAGTGTCTCAGAGTTATAGGTATGACACTAAATTATAACATAGAAATCTTGAACTAATAGCCAGATTTAAGATGATGTCTGACTCATCCAGCACAGCTTGGTCCTTAAAAATGGACTGCGGTGTTAAGGGAATGAAAAACGGTAAAGTAGACAGACACTTGTACAGGACAACTGTGAGTAGGTAGGCTCACACTGATGTAGAGGAACCAAGCAAGCAAGCAAGCAAGAGTGGACCTGCGTGCCTTTGTTACATACAGCAGGAGAAAAGGAGCTCTCTCCTCTCAGTCAGAGGGCTCGGTAGGTGAATGAATGTCTCTGGTTGTAAACAGCTAGAAAGAAGATTTCACTTACAATTGTGTAGGAATCCCCAAAAGAAGGGGATAGGTCTGAGGCCTTGAGGTCTTGGAAGTAATACTATGTGCTCAGGTTTTCTGGGGCTCCTTTTAAATCAGCCAGGGCTTCCTCTGCTCCCTGTAGATGTCAGGTTGCTGAAAGGAAAGTTAGATAAGTAACGTATAAATATTTATTCACCTCATCTTTAAAAGTGAATTCATACTATAATGAATGGGGAGTTAGAATATTTTATAAAAGCACTAAAAAGACGGTAAAGGAAAGCAACTTGCTGTATCTTAACAGTATATGTAAATATTGAACTATAATTAATTACATGTATAGTGAGTCCCTAAGAGCAGAGGGCATTAATGTCTATAATTGAGTTGGAAATCCATTTCAAAATAAATTGGATAATTATGATTAAGTTATACGCATTATAGTAAATAAACACAAATGAAAACTGTAGAAACCAGGTGGTAGATATTCACTGTTGAAATGTGCTTGGACATTTTAATATTCTCTTGTATTTCAAAAGAACTCTTTTGATGGCAACTTTCTATGTGGCTCACTTTGGCTAAGGATCTTCCTACCTCTTCCTTCTAAGACAGGGTCACAGACGTGTGCCACCACAACCAGTTGTGCTCAAACTTTTTATAGAAAACACACACACACACACATACACATGCAAGCGCGCGCGCGCACACACACACACACACACACGCACACACACACACACACACACACACACACACACACACACACACACACACACACACACCACACCACAAAGGAGATCTGGAAGGAAAAGGAAAGAAAAGAAAGAGGCAGAAATTAGAAATCCCATCATGCTTCATTGTTGTGTGGAAATAGTGACTCGGTTTAGATGAGTTAGCTAAATAAGGGGCACCTGGACTTCGTGATTCAGTTACTGAGGCAGTAAGTATAAACTCTCAGCAGAGAGCCCATGTAGGCTGTCTGAATGTCTGTTCAGTATTGGTGAGGCCCTATGAGCCCGTCTTGATTAATTCTGTGGGTTTTCATGAGCCCGAGGCATCAAGGACACCACAACAAAACCCATAGAATCAATTTTCCATTAGTCTTATTTGAAGGTATTTTAGTATAATTAGGACCATTTGAATATATACATTGATCTCTCATTTTCTTACTCTACCATTAAGACTTTAATGAGTTCATTCATAAATGTAATGACTATTCTGATGTTTATAGTTTTCAACAGACATCAGTTTTCTACTTGTAAACAGTAAAATAAGTATTGTCAGGCACAGACTTTTCTCACATTGATGATATACTGTGGTTAGATGACTCTCTAAAAATAGGAACATTGAAGCAAATGGTGTGGATATTTTCATTCTTTCAGAATATTTTCTTCAAACTGTGTCTGAAAGTGTCCTTTTTCTTCTGCTCGCAGCCATTAGTGTTCTAATGCTGCTCCATTATCAGTATTGGATATTTGAGCATATTTGTTGAGTATACAATGTATTCATTTCCCACTCGCCTTGAATTCCCCAGCTGTCTTTCTCACAGCTACAGCAAGAAAAGAATTATTTTTAGGAAAGGAATTCCCTTTTTAATAAGGAAGAAGTGGTGACTAACTTCAGTACATGCAATACTTTTCCAAGCAATTTGATATTAACAAGGGATTAAGTGTCTAGTTCACACCCTCATATCCCTCTCTGGGCTTGCCCTTTAGTTCAGTGTTTTGCGGCCTGCTGGGTTTACAATGAGATTTGTGGTAATTATTTTATGCTTTCCTTCTTGCCTTTCTGCTGATCTCTGCTTGCTTACCATTTTAACAAGAGATCAAGGGGGTCAAGTAAATATCACGTGACATCACAGGGAACACAATTAATTTTAGGGAAAATATAGCAGACTAAAGGAATGAGGTCTTTTACAATGGGTACAGAGAATCTCACTGTATGAAGCTCTAAGTACTTCATCACTTTGGGTTACCACAGCTTCACGCCGGAAAACAGTGCATTCTCATTTCACATGGAGGCTCCCCTAGTTCCCAGATTAGATAAATCTATGAAACCTATTTAGGTTCAGAAGAGTGAAACACAAAAATTATTTCTACAATATGATTTTCCTTTGACAATTAAATTTGGTCATGTAAGAAGATCCAAGTACATTTACCTACACACAGCTAATATTCAGTGAATTCTCTTTGTCTGGCTACTTACCCTTTGATAAACAAGGCTAGGGCAAGTTCTACAGTGAAGCATGCGAAAGGACACTGATGGGTGCTGGGACCTACCTGAGTGGCTTCACCTTTTCAGAGAGTGAATCATGACCACAGTGATGTAGAGGCATTCTGAATGCTGGGCATGCTAGGGCAGCTGTTAGTGATGCTTCATTATTTAACAAGGATACAACAGAACTCCCAGCCAACTCTACTTCACATAGAGTAAAACATTTAAAGTCTGAAGACTCGGGTAATAAAGCTCAAGTAAGAGGTCAAGTAGTTGAACACACTTGTAAATATTGCTCTCACTGCAGGTGTAGTAAGAAGCTAGTACTTGGAAGCTAAACCTATTGGTGTGTTCTTTAATTCTAGGTATAATATAATTATTTCCTGATTCAGTGACCTTGTATGTCTCAATATTAGTCTCCATTTGCTACATTAATTTGGACAAAATAAAAGAAGTGACATAAAATGCCCTTATTGGGAATTGACCCATTTTGCAGAAAGGGTAACAGATTTTTGTATCATCATTAAGCATGATAAAATCAGACTGTTAGGAAACAGGATTAGTCCCATTTCTTATGGTGCCCAAATACTTGTTTCTTCTGTATCAGACAAGCCATTTTCTGTTGTGGAAAATATTGTTTGCTTCCATTCCCTGAGAAGGTTTTCCTTCTTTGTATGGATACAGAGATAAGTGCTGTTCATAATTAAAATTATTCTTCCCTCCTCTGACACACCTCTGAGGAAATGTCTTACAAACAACCCTGGAGGGTTTACTAATATTTGTTTGTTGCTTCATAGCCCATTTATCAGTGAGTCGTATGCCATTGCATTGATGCCTCAGTTACATTTATTTACAGGGAAAGACATCATTGTTGCTCGAAAGCTTTGTCAATTAGGAATCAAGCTGTTCTACACAATCATGGTGGCCTTCTCTAGGGATGGTTTCCGGCTAATTTGGGTCAGTATCACAACTTGTAATTGCCAGGTCACTGATAGCAGCTGGTATTAACATAGTTTGCAATGTTACTGTCTCTTAACCTTGTGGGTTATTGGAGGAAAAAATTCATGGAAAGCAAAGAACTCAGAAGTAGATCTTCTAAAAGAAAGCCAACTTTGTCAAATGAGCTGAACAGACAAACAATATGGTCTTTTGCAGCAAACAATATGATAAGTTCATGAGATAAAGTAAATTTGTTATTTTTCCTGATCTGCTATCAAGCTTATCCACCATGAGACCCCAACAATTTGTCAGTTACTGTTTAAATTTTTCAACTGGAGTAGCTTACTTGATTTATTTTAAAAAAGAAGATTTTCTTTGATATAGGATAGGGTCTTCCCCCTTCTTATAAACAAACATTACAAATTTATAAATTTATGATGTTAGCAAAGAAATGGAACTTTGAAAATGCACAGAAAGGTAGAATTTTAAAGGGTCAAAATTATATATCTAATATGCTTATGTAATGAGTTTCATTCCCTGTCTTTTTATAGTAATGGTGTGTTAAATTGTGAGATCATAGGATTCTGTGTACACTGAATATTCAATTTCCACGTAGCGGCCATCAGACCCCAGCTGTGTTTCATCCTGATTTGTGAATCTACTGTCATCCAAAACTGTGACATTCTTCTAGGCTAGTCTAAGAACTGTGTTCAGCAAGGTTTTGATTTCAACACCGTAGAATATTTTTCCCCTCTGCTATTCTTGCAGTACATAATAATGGTGCCTCTTCCCTTGGAGAAATAAGGAAAAACTTCAGATTGAAATACAGTAGATGATACTGTGACAATGAATTGATGCATTTCTAATAATAGTTAGAAAATGTATTAGAAAACTCATCTGCTTACTATCACACTCAATATGGTAATTGGTTTTCCATGAAAATACCGAGTCTTGTCTTTAAGATAGCCAATGTAATAATATTAAAAATTATTTTAAATTCTTCATTGTATATTCAGGAAAGTCAAGAGGGCAAAGAATAAATTAGAATTAACAGTGTCACACGACTCCTCCTCGATACTTGTGATTTATATGGGTGTGTAATGAGGTCAAATTGAATAACTATATAAGTAGCAATGAAACTTATTCTCTTGGGATATTAGGTAGCAGCTGTGGTACTGTTGCCTGGCTGTTCTGCATAGGCTCTCAATTCTGAGGACTTGTGTAGGGGATGCAGAGGGACAGGTTCTTTCGAGCTTACTTTAGAGAGCAATAGATTGATCTGTTTGCGGCTGTAACCCTGCAAGCTTCTTCTCTTTGCTGATTACCAACCAGAGGCCAAATCAGCCCATTAAGAAGTATGTTTCTTCTGATGCCTGCCTGTTCATCCTTCAGGCAGCAAGACTAGTTCATGGCCTCCCCACGGCTTGGCCTTACTGAGTTCTACAGCTACACATTTTCTGACCACAATCGAAGTAGAAGAGGAGATATTTGACATGACTAGATTGAGACAGCTTGAATAATCTCTGTACTATATTGTCTATTAATACTCTATGTTAAAATCTATTTTTCCCCTTAGATCACCAAGTTCCACTCAAATACTTTGAGAATCAAGACTTTGTACATATTGACATTTGCAGCTCACAAACAAAAATACTTTACACCTAATTATAAACATTCATTAACATATTGCTTTTCCATTAGTCTTGATAGGCTGTGGTTAAAGCTGTTCTTTGAGAATCACTTTTTCTAATCGCTCAGTGAGGTAGAAATTCATGTACTATATAAAACTTCGTATTTTGCGCATGATGCTGTTCCTATAATGTATATAATATATTAAGTGGTCAGAATAGAATGTAGCTGGTTAAATTATTTACTTATATTTAAAAATAAAGCAAACATTAATAATTTTAGAGAAGTACCACTATGCTGACAATAAACCACATTTTCATGTTGTGAGTTCTCATGTTTCTAGAAGCCAAGACTGAGCATGGCTGTCCTAGTGCACTAGGGAGACTGTATTTTCCCTCGAGTGTGTTTATTTATACCTGCTGATTTTATGAACTGTAGGTAGATGATAGAAAATGTACACTGTAGAGGGTTATGTCACTGGAAATTATTGATTTTTATAAATTGGAAAGGGTTTATAAATAGATTTTTAAACTAAATTGGATTTAAGAAGTATTCAATAGCTCTAATTTTGTGGATTAGAAAGTCATTAGTAAAATAATCAGGACTTAACACTAATATATACAGTTTAATGCTTTATCCAAT
Source organism: Rattus norvegicus (assembly GCF_021556685.1). NCBI lineage: Eukaryota > Metazoa > Chordata > Mammalia > Rodentia > Muridae > Rattus > Rattus norvegicus. Next base: position 14,759,353 of record NC_141549.1, on the reverse strand, counting down.
TTTTGCACCAGTCAAGGGAACAGAATTTAGGTTATATTGGTAGCTTGCATGAACTTCAAAGGTTTGGAACTGTGGAACAACTCTTTCTTCTCCTCTCATTTCATTCCACACAAATATGATTCTCAAAAGGCAATCTCCCAGAAGGCTTATTATTTCAAACAGGTTATGAAGGTAGAGCGTAAGCATTGGAGTCATCAAGAACCTGGTGAATGGAAGGTTGCTTGTCTGGGGACTTGGTTTGAAATTGGGGCCTCTTATGTACTCCTCAAAAAAAGGTTATCTTCTTGCTTTGAGTTGTATTATCACCGTCTATACTTGTTCCAGTTAGAGCAAGTTGGGAGAACTAGACATCACTGATTTGAAGATGATATTAAATATTCTGCTACCTTCCTTGAGTCCTAGTTAATTACTTATCACAGGGAGGTCCTAATTGAGTAATTTATTATTCATTGTACTAGCAGACTAATCTATTTCTGTCTGGAGTATGTGGGTGTGTGTGAAGGTGTAGGTGTTAGGTTTAATGTGTGAAGATAGCTGTGTATTCTGCAGAATTCCCTGATATAGCTTCTGTTTACAAAAGTAGATGTAAGGAAAATGGGTGTCTGGAGAGCCTGAAACCTCTCTGGAGCCTCCATGGAAGATGCAAGGACAGTTTTGTGATCATATATTCAATAAATGCAGTTATTATCTATTTGTCTCTGGTTTTCCTGGTTGTTAATTGGAGATGGTATTTTTCTCTTTACTTTGCATATGAACATCTATAGAAAGTTGTGTGTGCATGTGTGTGTGTGTGTGTGTGTGTGATAAATATAGATCAATTTGCATTTTCTTGCATTCAGATCATCAGTTAGACCAGCATCATTTTTGAGATTTTTTTTTTATAACCCACTGATAGTTTGGCTTCTTTGTCAAAGATCAAATGTCCATAGGTGTGTAGGCTTACTTTGGTGTCTTTAATTCTATTCCATTGATCAACTTAAGGTCAGACGTAGTGATTACCCAGTTCTTTTAGTATTGAGGAATATTTTTGCTAATCTGGGTTTTTGTTGTTCAGTAAGAAGGTGAGAATTGTTCTTTCTTTGTCTGTAAAGAATTGAGTCGGAATTTTGAGGGATATAGCATTGAACCTGTACAGGGCTTTTGGTAAGATGACCATTTTCACTATGTTAGTAGTACATGAGCATGAAAGGTCTTTCCATTTTTCCAAGGTCTTCTTCAATTTTTTTCTTCAAGGACTTGAAGTTCTTATAAAGATCTTTTACTTACTTGGTTAGAGGTACACAAAGATACTTTATATTATTTTTGACTATTTTGAATGTTGTTGTTTCCTTAATTTCTTTCTTGTCCCAATTATCCATTTTATAAAGGAAGGCTACTAATATTTTGAGTTAATTTTATATACAGCCACTTTGCTGAAGTTGTTTTTCAGGTATAGGCACTCTCTGGTACAATTTTGGGGTATGGTTATGTATACCATCATATAATCCACAATATGGCAACCTACAGATTGGGAGAAGAGGGCTAATATCCAAAATATACTAAGAACTCAAGAAGTGAGACTCCAAAAAGCAAATAGCCTAATTAAAAATGGGGTACAGAGCTAAACAGAGAATTCTCAACTGAGGAGCCTTGAATGGGCAAGAAGCAGTACAGAAATGTTCAAATCAAAGAACTGTAAATCAAAACAACCAGAGAGTCTACCGTACACCAATCAGAAATGGCTAAGATCAAAAACTCAAATGACAGCATATGCTGACAAAGATATGGAGAAAGGGGAACACTCCTCCATTGCTGGTTTGATTGCAAACTGCAACAACCACTATTGAAATCAGTCTGGTGGTTCCTCAGAATATTGAAAATAGTTCTACCTAAAGAACCAGCAATACCACTTTAGGACATATACCCGAAAGATGCTCCACCATATCTCAAGGAAACATGCTCCACTATGTTTATAGCAGCCTTATTTGTAATACTTGGAAGCTGGAGACAAGCCAAAGGTCTCTCAAACAAAGAATGGATACAGAAAATGTGATTCATTTACACACTGGAATACTACTAGCTGTTAAAAGTGAGGACATCACAAATTTTGCAGGCAAATAGATGGAACTAGAAAATATTTTGAGTGAGGTAACCAAAACCCCAAAGGATATGTGTGGTATGTGTTCATTGATAAGTGGATACTAACCAGAAAGTTCTGAATACCCATGGTACAACTCATAGAATATATGAAACTTATCAAGAAGGAAGGTCCAAGTGTGTATACTTCAATCCAACTTAGAATGAGGAACAAAATAATCATGGGAGGCAGAGGGAGGTAGGGACCTGGATTGGAGAGGTGAGAGGGGAGTAAAAGGGAGGTAGAATATTGGGGGAGACCAGAGAGAAGCCTATTATTCAGGATAATTAATACAAATATGCAGCAGTGTGGGATGGGGGACAGGGAGAACCTCTAGAAATCTAATACATTAGATATATGAGAAATTTCCAGAACCCAATGAGAATGTACTTTCCTGAAATTCCCAACAGTGAAGAGAAGGAGTCTAAAGAGACCACCTTCAATAGACAGACATGGTCTCCCTTTGATGCATGGGGCCACCCACTCATCTTCAACATGTTTGACCCAGAATTATTCCTGTCTAAAAGAAGCATAGAGACAAAAATGGAGTAGAGACTGAAGGAAAAGCCATCCAGTAATCATCCCAACTTGGGATCCATCCCATGCACAGGCACCAAACCCTGACCCTATCACTGATGCCATGTTGTTCTTTCAGACAGGCACCTAGCATGGCTGTCCTCTGAGAGGCTCTACCAGCAGGTGACTGGGACAAATGCAGATACTCACAGCCAATCACTGGACTGAGCTCAGGACCCCTATGGAAGAGTTAGGGGAAGGATTGAAGGAGCTGAAGGGGATGGCAACCGCAAAGGAAGAACAGTATCAACTATCCTGGAACCTCTGAGAGCCCCCAGAGACTAAGCCACCAACCAAAGAACATACCTGGTCTGGTGTGTGCACACACACTCTAAACCTCCAAGGCAGTAATGCCTTTCACTATGGTTTATAAAACCGTTATAATTTTCCAGAAAACACTATTGCCATAGCAACCTGGAAGCCAGTGTACTTAAAATTAAAACAACCTTCTTTTGCTATGCAGGATATTGATTTATGTTATTTAGTATCACTCAGATTTAATTAGATGTACTATGGCTTTCTTCATGTTGAGGACCTTGAATTTAAGCAATCAGCCATATTTCACTTAACCCGAAGGCAGAGGTTTTTCATATAGCTCATTTATGTGTGATGTTTTCTGTTTTTTCCTATCCATATTAATCTAATTTACTTATAGTAAAGCCAGGCTGAATGCATGCATGCGTGCATGCATGCGTGCGTGCGTGTGTGTGTGTGTGTGTGTGTGTGTGTGTGTGTGTTCTACCTACTAGAACATTTTTCTGGATTCACCTTCTGTGCAATAATTACTTTAAATCCTGTTGATAAACTTCACTCCCTGAATGATATCTATCCTGACCAGTCCATGATTCTACAGATATCTGTATTTTTTTTCTGAAACCAGTTTTTACTTTCTTAATGTATCATTGCAAACTTTATCACAGTATATATTAATTATCATCAATGGATTGCTCTGTTATTGGAATGTCCCTCCCTCTTTCCTCTAGTACCTTTCGGGCTTGAAGGACAGAAGAACAGTACTTCCCGATCAAGCATTCCCCAGCCCCAGACTTCTATCAATACCTATTTAGATCGTTTAATCTGTTCCAGGGTTTTATGATGTATGAGTCATCTCTAATTTTTAGATGAAATCATGAAAGCTCAGTAGATTCTACTGGTGAGTAAATGTAAAATATTCCTCCATGAAAGCTCTTTGGCAATTTATAAAGCCCCGGCACCTTCCTTTTTGGCTGAGAAGAGTTCTGCTGCATGTTCTTTCCCAGGGTGATATGAACACATGTCTATTCCCTTCAGATCTGGCTTTGAAACATTTCCACCCAAGTCTTGTTAGAAAACCAGTGAGCTTTTTGTGTTTACTTATTAGATGTGTAGGCAAGGCATTTTTTTTTCAGAAAAAAGAAACTGATTGATTCAAAGTTATCTGCAAGCACAAAAATGGCCACTCCAGAATTAATGAATGGTCACAAGAGCTGTGTTACTAGAAGTCCCACACATTTGCAACCAGCTCAGCTACTCAGAGAGTCTCCTTTTGCAGCCATTGTTCCCACTCATGTAACTGGGGAGAGGAACTTTGTAAGTGTTTCAGCTTCCAGGAAGTTACTTCATCTCAATACTTTAGTTTACTTCATAGGTCTTGTATGTTTTATTCATTTCTTGTGTCTTATGATCTGCCCTCTGAGAGGTAATATTTCAATTCAGAACAATGAGCTACACTATAATGCTCTGCTCATGTAAGACGGATAGAAGAGTCCTTGCCCACATGCTCACACAGGAAGCAGGTCAAAGTTTTAAAAAAGGAAGGTAACATACCACAAGTCTGGGGCCTGGTCCATAATGAGGAGTAGGTCAGGACCTCTGGGAAAGACAGAAACTGATTTAAGTGTCTGCTAGGGGTAAAAGCAAACAATCTTTTGGGTTTCCCTCCACAAGACATTTTTCTTAAGAAATTTAAAATGAAACCAAAAATTGCTTAGAGAGATAGCATGTCTGATGAAAAACCGACAGATTAGCACAGTTTGGCTGGCATGTGGGCAAGACCAGGCAGCAAACCAGAACCTGGGAAGACCAGAGCCACAGGGTGCTCTGTGGGTAAATAGCATGGAAATTGCCACTTCTTCCTCTGCGGCACACTTGCATACCCCTGTGTTGTCAATTGCTCTTGGAGGATTTTCTCATGCAATGAGCAGGGGAGCATCTGTCCACACCAGGCAACTGTATCTAATATGCCACAAGGGAAGCTGGGTTCAGGTTATCTTGTGGCTTTTAATAATGTCCATTAATGTGAAATATCACCGGGAGAGAGAAAATTGTTTCTAAGGACTCCTGTAAGGACCTGCCCTCTGGCCAAGAAGTCCACCTGCCATCCATTTATGCCCCAGCCTTTCTGGACCCAAGAGATTTCTGGGGGTGTATAGCTTACACTGATTTTTTGACAGATTTTTGTCCAAATCATTCCATTTTCTCTAATGGGCTACAGCATTATTGTGATTAATTTGACTATAATTGAATTATATTACAAGACTGACATTTGTCTTTGACTTTGGCAGGGAGCTGGCCTTTTTGTCATCGGACTCGCCAGCCAGCCAGAGCTATGGTGCCAGACACGAATGCCAGGAAGCCCAATCAGGTTGATTGAGTGTGTGTGTGTGTGTGTGTGTGTGTGTGTGTGTGTGTGCGCGCGCGCGCGCGCGCGCGCGCGCGTGTGTGCATGTGCTTGCAAGTATGAACACACACATCTGTGTGAAAAATCATAGAAGAACCAATGTGGATTTTGTCTCTTTGAATTTCAAATGTTGAAATTGTGACTCAAAACAAGACTACAGCTGGAGACAAGGTGATTAAACAGGTTAATGAGTTAAACTGAGGTCTCAAGAGAAATTTCTGCTCCATATGTAGATGACTTTTAAGACACTTCCACAGGACATTCTCAGGATACCACTACCATGATATTTAATATAATTTTAATATAATTAAATAGAATTTTGTAATAGAATTTTGAGCCACATAAACTGCTTTACTTTATAAGTTTACTGAGATTCAAGTATGTTTTAGTAACGTAAAACAGATTAAACCCTACAGTGGATCTTCAGGGGAGAAGACCGGTCAGGCATAATGTCCCAGCTTTTACCACTGTCCATGGCACTAGCTTCCAGATCTGACTTTATCCTGGCAATGGATTTAGAGAAACCCAAAACTCAATAGGCAACCTAGGGGAGGAACAGATTCTTGAGTGGTAAAGAAGCAGGAAGGGAAGCAGTGATGTGCAAGAGGAACCAGACACATAAAGTGATCTTGCCTTGTATCAGCTCATTCACTCCACAACTCATTCCGGCAAAATGAATCCACTCTGGGCAAAAGGAATTAATTCGCTCATGAGAATGTAGTCCCCAAGAACCACGTACTTTCTGTTTGTCCCAATATAAATATTTCCTTTATTACCTTCTTACTACTGCCACACTGGGATAAAATTTCTAGTGCATGGATGTTGACCTGCATGCTGAAGGCTTTCACCGGAAATCTCTGGTTCAGCTAGGTGTGTGGGGTTTAGGTGAAGGGGGGAGAACTTGAGTAGGGAGGGAGAAGAGCTTTCTGCTGCCTGCACTGCTGGTGTTGCTCCCCCAATGTTTCTGCTGCTGCTGTTGCAAGACCAGGCTAAGCCAGCAGGGGACTGACTAGGTGCTGAGGAGTGCAGGGGAGAGTCTGGCAGTCTTTCTGTAGATGAGGTGGAAGCAAAGCTTTAGCTGTGGTGTTTCCTACCTCAAGTTACAGGTAGACACAGGATGGGAGAGGGGACAGAGAATTTTCTACTTCCTTTTCAGCAGATGGTAAAAATGGTCATGGATGAAAATCAGGTGAATATGTCATTCTTGCAGGGAGGACTTTGTAGAGAGATGTCATCTGCTGCTTCTGGCACTTCCTTTTGTTAAACTATAACTGGCCATATTGAATGAAAAGCTAAGCAGCACATTAAAAAATAACTGTGCTATTTGCCATAATGACAATATTCTCTATGGTTCTGCTTTCTTGTGTCTTTTAAGCCAATTCCTTTCTTAGGACAGGCACTTGTATCCCTGTCAAAAATCACACCAGGACCCTCATCATGTAGGGATTAGGCTGTTAAAGGCTTTAGGTTCCACAGAAGCACAATTCATCAAAGGCAAACCATACGTCTATGGAATTACCTTCATCCAATACCCCTTTTCTTTGTTATGTATACATAGAATGAAGCTGTACAAATATTACAGTTTTATTCAGATTCAAGGCTCTCATAATGACCAGAAGGTAATCTTTTAAAGATTACTCCTCTTCCTCCAGCTCTTCTATTTTTGTACCTCTTTTGCAATGTTTTTTGAATTTTAAAAGGAGAGAACTGTTGTTTAAAATGTCTCACTTAGGACTGAGCATTCAGTCACTTATTCTCAGTGCCTTTACCAATTTTGCCTTCCAGTATGACTGCTGCCCTCAAAAATGACTCAGTGGTTAAGAGCACTGACTGCTCTCTTCCAGAGGTCCTGAGTTCAAGTCCCAGCCACATGGTGGCTCACAAACATCTGTAATGATATCTGATGCCCTCTTCTGGTGTGTCTGAATATAGCAAGAATGTGTTTATATATAATAAAGAAATAAATCTTTAAAAAATGAAATATTACTGACTAATGTTGAGAGCAGCTCAGGTATATGTGTATAAACATAAATATGTACAAAGCAATTTGACAACCTGAACTTTTAGCAAAATAAGAAAAGCAGGTTTCACTCAAGAGCCTCAGATTCTCAGCTTTTGTCCAGTAATCCAGTTTGAGACACAAAGTTTTCCTTTGTGAAGAAAACTTAAAATCCAATCAGAAATGATTTCTCCATAACAGTAATGTCATTACTGTAACCATGGGAACGTCCAGAGCTCAGGATTGAAGTATTCAGGGCCCAGTGCTTGCGCACTCAGTGATATGTTTTCTCTCCCAGCAGCCTGCCTGCACACACTATCATCCTTAGGCACTGTGAAATTAGTGTATGCCTTTTTATAAACTTTGAGATTCTAAATTTTATTTGACTGAGGCCAGTGACTCACCAAGGATTCCATGAACCACTATAAAAATGTCTATTAGAATTTAGTCATTCCGTTCTTAGTCTTTTCTCTCTTTAGGAAGGAAGACATGAAAAGCTGTCACTGGTTAGTACCTACTTGTATACTATGCCTTTAATGATATTCATAGACTACCATTGATATTGATATGACTACCCATTACAATTCTACTTAACCTATCTATTTCTTTGCAGGGTGATCTTACAGGCAAATTTATTTTCTGCCTTGTCATATTTTCAGAATTGTTCAAACTCCTTGATCATTTAACATGTTGGTGTGTGCCAATTCAAAGTTCTAGGTCTGGGCATAGATGGTCCCTGAGTTGGCCAGCCTTCCAGCTCTTCCACATTGACACCACTGTGGCAAGCTCTAAAGCACTGGTCCTCCTTGCTCACCCATTGCCCCAGATCTTAAGGGACAGGGCCAGCTGTCCCATTCTTATGTGGTCAGGGTTGGCTTACCCACATTCATGCCACCAGAACCAGCTCTACTCTTCTGCTCAGCTGAGGTGTGGGGCCTGATTCCCTGTGTGCTGCAGCCAATAAACAGCAGGGCCAACTCTCTAGGTCTCATGAACTCTCAGCCAGCTTTCCCACCTGCAGTAGGAAAGGGCATGGATGGGCAGGGCATGGGCATCTCTCTAGCTTCACATTATTTATCGTGGACAATTAATTCACAGTGAGCTGCCTCTGCACCTCTGCAATGTAAGCATCCTTACACCCTTTCTAACACAATTACTAGTATGCATCATAGAATAAAATATCAATAGAATATATTGATTAATTTCTAAATCTAATTTTAATATCGCTTAATTCTGAGGAATTACATATCTATATATACTATTTATATTATTATGTATACAAATATGCACAGAGACATACATATATATGTATGTATAGTATTTATTTGTATACATCACATATAGCATGTAACATTTGCTTTCATAATAACAATAATGCATCATGTTGACACATTTTCATCAGCAATAAATGTTATAGAGTGCTTAATCAATTTGTAGCAGGTGAGGCCGATCCCAGCACTTTAGAATTTCTCTAATATCTTATTGATATCAAGAAAGGTTAATACAAAAATTATGTAAATTTAATAATTTCTTATGCATGCATCAATATATATCAAAGAATACACATGAGTAGTCTAAAAGGATATTAAATGTATTCCCGTTATATGAAAGGCAGAAGTGATGTGTATATATTTGGTAGACATGATAAACAGTGTTCCAGTTGCCTAATTAGTATGTGTCTATCTCAGATGCAAGCAATAGTATTCATAAATGACTCGAAGACAAGGAACCATGTTTCTCAAAGCTATCTTCCCTCATATAGTCGGAAAGTGCAGAGTAGAGAGGCTGGTGACATTTTTGTGCTTATCCCATTTATTCATTAACCTACCGACTTTTCTTTCCCCACAAGATTTAGTAGAAAAATAAATCCATATACCATCAATTAACATTTATATGCAAGAATAATGCTTCTATTATCTGGAATCATATAATAGCTTTCCTAATCCCAATGTTGATTTCTGTAAAACCTTAACTGATTCAGTTTTCATGGGAATGCATGAAGATGATTGTTTAAAATGTATTCAAACATTGGCATTTTGAGTCCTGCATGCAAATGTTCAGTGGGCGGCAATCCTTTTGTGTGTGTATGTATGTGTGTGTGTACATGTGTGTGTGTGTGCATGCATGTGTGAGAGAGGGGACGGGGATCAGGCCAAGAGCTCTGTGCATGGTATGCCCTTGTTCTACCATCGAACTACCCCTCCATATTCCCCCAGGCTCTGGCAAGTTACTTTTTAATAGAAGCCATTTTTGAGAATATCATAGGCTATTCCAGCCACTCTGTTCCATTTGTCTGATCTCGGCAAACCAGAACAGATGTAAATGGTAGAGTTCTGAGCTATTCAATTACATTTCATGCCCCACTGACCCAAACATTTCTCCTAAATCTTATCTGAGTTGGTGGCAGATGTGCAAATATCAAAAAGCATTCCCAAATTAAAGAGGAAAACATATTGTATATTGGTTAATACAGCCACAATATGTGTAAATGGCAAAAATAGATTACCACTGTAGCAAGAACCATGATGCAAAAGGAGACATCATGATTATGTATTCCCTATTTCTTTATTATAACTTCTATGGTCCCAGAGGTAATAAAAAGCACTGTATCAATTATGCGATAGAAATTACGGGCCTCTTGCTACATGTTGAACACCAGTGCAGAGCTAACTGTTTTGACTGTGTCTACTCTTCCTTTTGCTAATCCACAACATCTTGGTAACACAGCTGCGTCTGTGAGAGCCTGTGTAGATAGGTCAGTTGGCAGCACTGAGGCTGATAATACCAACATTCAAGCTTCTGAATTACCAGCTGCCCATCATTAGTTGATTGGCTTACCCCATCCTGTGAATCACCTAATTGAAGCATAGATCTGTGCAATTTGTGGATTATCAATTGATATTTAATCGATTGATGGGATACATAGACGAAATCAGTTTTAGAAGTCATTCTAGATATGCAGGAATGAAATAGGAACAGGCATAGAAAGTGACCCGTGAACAATCTATCAATTCTATGGGCCCTGTGAGTAATGGAAATCCCAGTGTGCTTCTGAGAAAAGATTTTCATAGTGGCCTTGAAGAGGCAAATCAAATTCTTCGACTGAAATTATACTCGAATTCTGTTACTGAGAGGCAGGGTGTCCAGATATATGACATAAGCAATCACCTCCATACACACTGTCATTTAAAAGATTAAACAAAGTTTGTTGTGGGGTTGTGTTTTCAGGCTATGTCATGGAAGCTATCTCCTTGACATTTTAACATTGTGGCCGTCTAAATAACATCTGAAAGATTCTAGCACTAGTTGCTTTATCATTGTATGTGAGAAAAATCACATGGGACCCCCTGAAGAGCTACAGGAACAATATGTCTTCGCAGGACTGAGCACATGATTGGGTATCCAATATTGAGTTGTCGGCCCTAGAAATGTACGAAGGGACATAGATAGGTGATACAGAAAACTGTAGGATCCTAGACTCACAGTGCTAGAGAGACAGAGACAGAGCGAGCTGAGAGAGCAGACTTAGCTCACTGTATTTATATGCTTATTACTGCATATGTATATGTAATAAATTGGTTACAGAAGAGGTTGCACATTGGAGGAGATGGTGTTGGGCAAGGGTGAAGAAGGAGGAGTGAGAGGGAAGTAAACAGTATTGCCACCATAGTTTAGTTAAGTAAAAAGACTCCTTTGGCTGGAAAGATAATTCACTTGAATGATATTATATAAAAAATCATACATTTGACAATTATGCTGAATATTACAAGTGACTTAGTTTGATCATTGTTTCACTGACTACTTGTTCCCAGTGCTCTGCCACAAATATGCAACATGTATGTTCCCAGAATACTGAACTTGTTGTTACCCAGTTCCGTACAGGGAATGATCATAAGATCTCTCCTCATCAAATCATTAATTCTTCCTTTCAGCCTGGTTCTGTTAATTTGAAGAAATGTTCCCCTATTAGGTTCAACTGACCTATAATAGAAGTCACAGCTATGCCACATTCATCAAGAGGTCTATCGCTTTCCCTGTGTTTATTTTCCTTTCCACCTACCACGGATACTGATGATTCATGACCAGGATCAGTGAGACATTGGTCCTACTGATGCTCATTGTAGTTTAACTCTGTGATGGATATTACCAAAGCTCGTCTGACTGACCTTGCAAAGATGCCCAAAATATAAATGGGAGCTGCAGAAGTCCTGCAGACAGTGCCTCCACTGGTGGATTTCGAGCTAGGCTGTGCCCCTACACAATCTTAATGCTATCTGCAGTGCAGTGAGGCTGAGAATGCCCCAGTTCTCCATTTAAATCACTTTGAGCAAAACATGGATTATATGAGCATATCTGTTGCAACCTTCATGCCCAGTGGTAATTTTGCAAAATTACTGAAAATCTATTTCAGGGCAAACTTGGCATTTAAATTAGGTGGTTTTAATTAGCATCTTGACTGCATGCAGTCAACAGCAGGAAAGGAATGATGGGGGAAATTACATCAGCTTATTTTTGTTGTAGAAAAAGTATAGAAGAGTAATACACAGCAAAAAATAACTCGACATAATTTGAAGCAAGATGACTTGCAATTTCTTGGAACCTCCACATAATCTGAAGCAAAAAGACATACAATTTAAAAAAAAACAGAGTGATAACCTTTTTATTCTATCTATAACTTTTATACTGAAAGACTCTTTTAACGTCTCCTTCCTACATTATTCGTAGGTTTCCCATTCTTCTCCACAGACACTGCTGTATACGTAGTTTTTCTGACACAGACACTAGCTGAATGTTAATATTAATCTTCTCCATTATTATTGATGTTTTCTATCATTTAAATCAGTACTCAAAAGTTCCATAAAACGGAACGTCGTAGGTTGTTCAACTACAACGTTGGTCCCAAACGTTGGTGTGTCTTGACAGCAACAAATTCTATGAGGCCACAGGGGAAGAAAATAGTATCTTTTATGATTGACGTATCTAGGCATCATCCTGGGCAACGAATGGTTAAAATTTCATTAAAATTTCACAGTAGCCCTATGACATATATGTTTTTGTTCTATCTTATTTCACAGGCAATAATAATAATGATAATGATAATAATAGTAATAATAGTAATAATAATAATAATAATCCAAAGACACAAGTTTTTTTGGCCATTCAGTGCTGGTAAGAATAGAACTAGATTTCACCCAAAGCCAATTGTGGATGCAACTTAGAGTGATAGGTATATGCAAATTACTTTAAAAGTACAGCTATTGTGTGTGTGTATGTGTGTGTGTGTGTGTGTGTGTGTGTGTGTGTGTGTGTGTATGGGTATTGCATGGGCTTGTGTTTGTGTGTATGAAGGTAAAATGTCAGCATTACCTGTCATCATTTCCACCTTGTTGCTTGAGGCAGGGTTTTTCACTGACCTTGTAGCTTGCTTGTATGGCTGACAAACCATAATGATCATTCTCTCTGCCTCTTTAACACTTCAACTCTAGAATGCCACAGTTGTCTGTCAATTTGAACTTTGGCTTAAATGGCTGACCGTTAACCAACTGAAATATCTTTCCAGCCTCTAAAATGATTTTTGTCTCAAAAACATATCTTCATTTATTTATATGCTAACAATTGGGTTGTTTGATTTTTCCTAATCAAACATGTAATATTTTGTATGTTTCTTTCATGAAATTATGCATAAACTTTAAGTCCAGAAAAATAGAGTAAGTGTCATAGGTACAGATAAATATATAATTGTTTTGGAGACTCTGGGGAATCTTAAATATTTATAGTTCAATGTATCATTAATACTCAGGAGAAATAGTTTCAATGAATACAAATATTTTTGGGATGTGGAATTTTAAAATAATGATTGGCAATGGACTGTGAATAATTTCATTTTATTTATTTTATCGTGCAAATACTGTGTAGGGTGTTTTCTGAAGTTATATCACAAAGCTGTTTAGGAAATTCTACAGTTCTGTAACACATTTCAGCCCTTGTCTTCTTCTTATAGAAAAAATTCTCAAATTCTTAGATTGGTTTAGCTACAATCTAAAATTAGACAATGCAAAGATGAAGTTTTATCTATAATGGAAACTGTCACTTGCCAAACCCTAGAACTTGGCTTTGATGTCACTGGAGTAGAAGTGGCTCAATGACTTGGGAAGGAACTGTCTGCCAAGGGCTTCATGAGGGTGTCCCTGGTTTCTTCTCACTCTGCTGTGATGGCGCTTCCTGAACTCAGTGAAGTTTGATATTACTACAACGCCAAAGTGATTCTACAGCTCTAGTGTTTCAGTCTTGTGCAAAGCTGGGTGAGTCCAAAGCTGACACTGGGTAGCACTCAGAGTGATGACCACTTGCAGAGAGCAGCTGAAAGCATGGTCATTTCAGAAACAGCTAATGAAATGAAAATGTAATTGTGTCTTTGGACACTTTGCCACCACATTCAGCATTTGAGTGACTCCTAGATGGAAAGGAACAGATCTCTAATTTGCAGAAAAAACAGACAGATTTGGCTAAATACTAAATTGGAAAATGATCACACGGTATACTGTAAAGACATTGGAATTTTATTTCAAATGTGTGACAACTAAACTAGGCCCTAATAGAGCTGTCATCTTCCATTCAGGGTCAGGCACTTAACATATCTGAAACAATTTTACTCAAAAATGAGCATGATAGTATCTATCTGCTACACTGAAAAAAATTAAAATAATGAAGGATATGGCATGGAGGAAACATACCAATATTAATGAGGGTCACTCAGAGGATTAACAGAGGATATGGACCCTTCTAGAGTGCCTAGTAGGAACTCAATGGGTGGAAACCCAAAAAATCCCAACATAGAAACTGTAGGGAAAATGAAAAGAAAGATGGATTCTCCACAGCGTGTTAAAGGATTCAAATGACAACAACGAAGAGAATTCCATGAATTAACTCTGAAAATGGTACTGCTATTTCAGTCCAAATTTGAAGATGTTGAAGATTGAAAGAAACAAACAAGTGTTTGTATTTTATCTTTTAATGTTCCTTTCTTTTTTTCTCCATCTTTATTAAATTGGGTATTTCTTATTTACATTTCAATTGTTATTTCCTTTTTAGGTTTTCAGGCCAACATCCCCCTAACCCCTCCTCCTCCCATTACTGCCCTCCCCCCAACAATCACGTTCACTGGGGGTTCAGTCCTAGCAGAACCAAGTGCTTCCCCTTCCACTGGTGCCCTTACTAGGCTATTCATTGCTACCTATGCAGTTGGAGCCCAGGGTCAGTCCATGTATAGTCTTTGGGTAGTAGCTTAGTCCCTAGAAGCTCTGGTTGGTTGGCATTGTTGTTCATATGGAGTCTCAAGCCCCCTCAAGCTCCTTCAGTCCTTTCTCTGAATCCTTCAACAGGGGTCCCGTTCTCAGTTCAGTGGTTTGCTGCTGGCATTTGCCTATGTATTTGACGTATTCTGGCTGTGTCTCTCAGGAGAGATCTACATCCGTTTCCTGTCAGCCTACACTTCTTAGCTTCATCCATCTTATCTAGTTTGGTGGATATATATGTATGGTCCACATGTGGGGCAGGCTCTGAATGGGTGTTCCTTCAGTCTCTGTTCTAAATTTTGCCCCCTATCACCTCCCAAGGGTATTCTTGTTCCCCTTTTAAAGAAGGAGTGAAGCATCCGCATTTTGGTCATCCTTCTTGAGTTTCATGTGTTCTGTGAATCTATGGTAATTCAAGCATTTGGGCTAATAGCCACTTATTAATGACTTATTAATACCATGTGTGTTTTTCTGTGATTGGGTTACCTCACTCAGGATGATATTTTACAGTTCCATCCATTTGCCTATGAACTTTATAAAGTCGTTGTTTTTGATAGCTGAGTAATATTCCATTGTGTAGATGTACCACATTTTCTGTATCCATTCCTCTGTTGAAGGGCATCTGGGTTCTTACCAGCTTCTGGCTATTATAAATAAGGCTGCTATGAACATAGTGGAGCATGTGTCTTTTTTATATGTTGGGGCATCTTTTGGGTATATGCCCAAGAGAGGTATAGCTGGATCCTCAGGCAGTTCAATGTCCAATTTTCTGAGGAACTTCCAGACTGATTTCCAGAATGGTTGTACCAGTCTGCAATCCCACCAACAATGGAGGAGTGTGCCTCTTTCTCCACATCCTCGCCAGCATCTGCTGTCGCCGGAGTTTTTGATCTTAGCCATTCTAACTGGTGTGAGGTGGAATCTCAGGGTTTTTTGATTTGCATTTCTCTTATGACTAAAGATGTTGAATATTTCTTTAGGTGCTTCTCGGCCATTTGCCATTCCTCAGCTGTGAATTCTTTGTTTAGCTCTGAACTCCTGTAGACAATCTATTCTGTTTTAATTTTTTTCTTTCTTATGATGCAGGGTCTCACTATATATAGCCTTATTCTCCAGCTAAAAATCCTCCTGCCTCAGCCTCTCAAGTATACAAGATGGTAGTCTGTACTTAACCCACATAAACTGATGCAACTTGAAAATACACAGACTCCAGCCTGGTCAGTAAAAAATATACATGGTGGGTAAGCATGTGAACTATAAAATGAAACATTGGCCAATGAGTAGAAACTGAAAAGGCTGTTGAGGTACTGCTATGGCAAACTCACTGAGCCCTGGTATATATTACTGGAAAGCCGTGAATGTCCTACCCAGAAAGAGACTGTAGTTAATTAAAGATTATTTAGCTGTATCTCATTAGGGAGATTATGCTGATTGGAGAAATGCAGACTGCAGAATTAGCATGCAATTTTCTGTACTCTATTCTAAGAATCACCTTTTCTACTATGACACTATTAGATATCAGGACTTAAGAGCCTGGAAGAGGAAGCTCTGTGGAATTGACATAATCCTCAAGGAGAGACTTGACAATGAATTCAGAAAACAGAATTAAATGTTTAAATGATTTTTCAAGAGTGGCTTGGATTCCTTCTTCTACAGAAAAAGGAAAAGCAGTGACAGTATAGTAGGAAGATGCTCCCATGCTACGATTCTGAAAAAACTCACAGAGAGGGAACCAGAGTTCATAGTCTACCCAATCCATGAGCTCAGAGGCCACTAGAAACCAAACAATGGCTTTTAGGTATGAAAGGTGAGATTTCTGGTACCTAGTATAAGAAATGACCCTCTTCCAATGTACATTTCAAAAACAAAAAAAAATGACTCGAACTTAAATCCAGTTGTAATGTAGGAAGAAGAGGAAAATAAGGGCTGAAGAAGTCAAGCCCAATCAAAAAAATACTATTTCAGAAAGCAATGTCAAGTAAACAGATTCCATGTAACCTTTTACAACCAAGTGATAGACGGAGCATCAGGAAAGATGGGTCAGTCCCGCACATTGTTCTTTTCTTTTAAAGTATAAGTGACTTGTTACAAGCTCCCCATCACCAGGAAGAATGGCCATGAGATAATTGTCAGGTATGACTACTCACCTTAACTGAATTGGCCTCCTGGAATTTCAGTGAAACACTTTCTGGTAAGAAGTTGTTTAAATAGCTCTTTCCATATCTTTGAAGAACTGTGTTAGAACTTTGATGGGGATTGCATTGAATCTGTAGATTACTTTTGGTAGGATGACCATTTTTACAATGTTAATTCTACCAAGCCATGAGCATGGGGAGACCTCTCCATTTTCTGGGCCTTCTTTAATTTCTTTCTTGAGAGACTTAAAGTTCTTGTCATTCAGATCTTTTACTTGTGTTTTAGAATTACCCCAATATATTTTATATTATTTGTGATTATTGTGAAGGGTATTGTTTTCCTAACTTCTTTTTCAGTGCATTTGTCATTTGTTTAAAGAACGCTACTTATTTATTTGAGTTCATTTTATATCTAGCCAGTTTGCTGAAGATGTTTATTAGCTGTAGAAGTTCTTTGGTAGATTTTTTGTGTGGCTATGTCTACTATCATAATCTCTGCAAATGGTGATACTTTGATTTCTTCTTTACCAATTTGTATCCCCTTAATCTCTTTTTGCTGTTTTATTGCTCTTGCTAGAACTTGGAGTACTATATTGAATAACCAAGTTTATAGTTAGCTTTCACAAGTTAGAAATTTTCGTTTGCTCATTATAAACTCTTCCAATCCATAATCATTTAAATTTAAATTCTTTAAACACACACATTGATCTTACTTCTGTTATTCAACAGTGAGGTTTGTTGCCATCACTCTATTCAAAAGTTCTCTCTCCCTCTCCCTCTCCCTCTCCCTCTCCCTCTCCCTCTCCCTCTCCCTCTCCCTCTCCCTCTCCCTCTCCCTCTCCCTCTCCCTCTCCCTCTCCCTCTCCTCCCTCTCCTCTTTTTCCTCCCCCTCCTGCTTCTCCTCTTCCTTCTCCTCCTCACCCCTCTTTCATGTGAACATATATGTGTACATGAAAAGTTACAGACCTAACACAATATCTAAGTGAAAGACAGTGGTTTATAGGGTTTTGTAGATGAAACTTAGGTCATCAGCTTCAGATGTAAGCACCTTTAATCTCATCCTCTGTTCTATCCCATATTTTTAATTGGATTTTTATTTACATTTCAAATGTTATTCAGTTTTCAGTTTATAGTCCATAAAAATCTTATTCCATTTCCCCTTCTACAAGGGTGTCCCCCCTCCCCAACCATCCACCCCTTCCCGCCTTCCTGCTCTGATATTCCGCTACACTGGGGCATCATGCCTTCTTAGGATCAAGGGCTTCTCCTCCCATTTGTGCCCAACAAGGCCATCCTCTGCTACACATGCAGCTGGAGCCATGAGTCTGTCCATGTATACTCTTTTGTTGGTGATTTAGCTCCTGGGAGCTCACTGCTAGTTGATATTGTTGTTTTTCCTTTGGGTTGCAAATCCCTTAAGATCCTCTAGTCCTTTCTCTACCTATTCCATTGGGGACCCCATTCTCAGTCGAATTGTCTGCCTCTGTATTTATCAGACGTGGGCAGAGCCTCTCAGGAAACAGTTGTGTTAGGCTCCTGTTAGCATGCACTTCTTGACATCAGCAATAGTGTCTGGGTTTGGTGGCTGTATGTATATGGGCTGGAACCCCAGGTGGTCCAGGTTCTGCATGGCCTTTCCTTCAGTCTCTGCTCCAAATTTATCTCCATATATTAATATTTTTGTTCCCCCTTTTAAGAAGAACTGAAGCAACTATAATTTCATCATCTTTCTTGAGCTTCATGTGGTCTGTGGATTGTATCTTGGGTAATTCGAGCTTTGGGGCTAATATCCACTTATAAGTGAGTGCATACCATGTGTGGTTTTTTGTGGTTGGGTTACCTCACTCAGAATGATATTTTATATTTATCCATTTGCCTATGATGTTATTGTTTTTGGTAGTTCAGTAGTACTCCATTGTGTAGATGTACCAAATTTTCTATATTCATTTCTCTGTTGAAGAGTATCTGGGTTCTTTCCAGCTTCGGGAAATTATAAATAAGGCTGCTATGAACATAGTAGAGCATGTGTCCAAGTTAAATGTTGGAGCATCTTAGGAGTATATGCTCTGGAGTGATATACCTTGGCCCTCAGGTAGTACTACATCCAATTTTCTGAGGAACCACCAGACTGATTTCCACAGTGGTTGTACAAGCTTGCAATCCCACCAACAATGGAGGAGTATTCTTCTTTCCCTACATCCCTGCCAGCATCTGTTGGCATCTGAGTTTTTGATCTTAGTCATTCTGACTGGTATGAGGAGGAATCTCAGGGTGATTTTGATTTGCATTTTTCTGATGACTAAGGATGGTAAACATTTCTTTTTTTTTTTTTTATTAACTTGAGTATTTCTTATATACATTTCGAGTGTTATTCCCTTTCCCGGTTTCCGGGCAAACATCCCCCTCCCCCCTCCCCTTCCTTATGGGTGTTCCCCTCCCAACCCTCCCCCCATTGCCGCCCTCCCCCCATAGACTAGTTCACTGTGGGTTCAGTCTTAGCAGGACCCAGGGCTTCCCCTTCCACTGGTGCTCTTACTAGGATATTCATTGCTACCTATGGGGTCAGAGTCCAGGGTCAGTCCATGTATAGTCTTTAGGTAGTGGCTTAGTCCCTGGAAGCTCTGGTTGCTTGGCATTGTTGTACTTTTGGGGTCTCGAGCCCCTTCAAGCTCTTCCAGTTCTTTCTCTGATTCCTTCAATAGGGGACCTATTCTCAGTTCAGTTTAGGTACTTCTCAGCCATTCGATATTCCTCAGCTGAGAATTCTTTGTTTAGCTCTATACAACATTTTTAATAGGATTATTTGACTCTCTGGAGTCTAACTTCTTGAGTACTTTGTACATATTGAATATTAACCCTCTATCACATGTGGGATTTGTAAAGATCTTTTCCCAATCTGTTGGTTGCTGTTTTGTCTTAATGACAGTGTCCTTTGCCTTACACAAGCTTTGCAATTTTATGAGGTGCTATTTGTCTATTCTTGATCAAAATTTCCCCAGTCCTCAAGGCTTTTCCACACTTTTTCTTCTATTAGTTTGTATGTACCTGGTTTTATATGGAGGTCCTTGATTCACTTGGACTTGAGCTTTGTACTGGGCAATATGAATGGATCTATTTGCATTCTTCTACATCCTGACCTCCAGTTGAACCAGCACCATTTGTTGAAAATGCTATCTTTTTTCCAATGAATGGTTTTAGCTCCTTTATCAAAGATCAAGTCACCATAGATGTGTAAGTTTATTTCTGGGTCTCCATTTCTATTCCATTGATCTACCTGCCTGTCTCTGTACCTATACCATATAGTTTCTTTTATCACCATTGCTCTGTAATACAGCTTGAGGTCAGAGATGGTGATTCCCCCAAGTTCTTTTACTGTTGAGGATATTTTTATTTTTCACTATCCTGTTTTTTTTTTTTTTTGGTGTTGTTGTTGTTGTTGTTGTTGTTCCAAATGAATTTGCATATTGCTCTTTCTAACTCTATGAAGAATTGAGCTGGAATTTTGTTGGGGATGGCATTGAATCTGTAGATTGCTTTTGGCAAAAGGGCCATTTTTACTATATTAATCCTGCCAATCCACGAGCATAGGAGGTTTGTCCATTTTTTAGGTCTTCTTCAATTTCTTTCTTCAAGGCCTTGAAGTTCTTGTCATATGGATATTTCACTTGTTTGATTGGAGTCACACCGAGGTATTTTATGTTATTTCTGACTATTGTGTATGGTGTCATTTCTCTAATTACTTTCTCAGCCAGTTTATCCTTTCAGGAGTGGAAGGCTACCATTTGGCTTAGTTAATTTTATACACAGCCACTTTGCTAAAGTTGTTTATCAGGCTTAGTAGTTCTCTAAGTGGTACTTTTGGAATCATTTAAGTATACTATCAGGTCATATGAAAAATAGTGATATTTTGACTTCTTCCTTTCCAATTTGTATCCCTTTGACCTTTTATTGTCTGATTGCTTTGCCTAGGACTTCCAGTACTATATTGAATAAGTAGGGAGAGAGTGGGCAGCCTTGTCCAGTCCCTGATTTTAGTGGTATTGCTTCAAGTTTCTCTCCATTTAGTTTGATGTTGGATACTGGTTTGCTGTATATTGCTTTTACTATGTTTAGATATGGACTTGAATTCCTGATATTTCTAAGACTTTTAACCTGAAGGCGTGTTGAATTTGTCAAATGCTTTATCAGCATCTAATGAGATGATTGTGTGTTTTTTCCCTCTGAGTTTGTTTATATAGTGGATTACGTTGATGGATTTTCATATATTTAACCATCCTTTGCATCCTGGGATGAAGCCTACTTGATCATGATGGATGATTGTTTTGAAGTGCTGTGGATTTGGTTTGCCAGAATTTTATTGAGTATTTTTGCATGGATATTCTTAAAGTAGATTGATCTGAAGTTCTCTTTCTTTGTTGGGTCTTTGTGTGGTTTAGGTATAAACATAATTATGGCTTAATAGAAGGAATTGTGTAGTGCTCCTTTTGTTTCTCTTTTGTGGAACAGTTTGGATAGTATTGGTATTAGGTCTTCGGTGAAGGACTGATAGAATTCTGCACTAAATCCATCTGGTCCTGGGAATTTTTTTTTTTTTTTGGTTAGGAGACTTACATTAACTGTTTGTATTTCTGTAGGAGTTATACGATTGTTTAAATGGTTTATCTGATCCTGATTTAACATTGGTACTTGGTAACTGTCTAGAAAATTGTTCATTTCATCCAGATTTTCTAGTTTTGTTGAATATAGACTTTTATAGTAGGGTCTGATGATTTTTTCTAATTTCTTCAGATTTTTTTGTTATGTCTCCCTTTTCATGTCTGATTTTGTTAATTTGGATACACTCTCTATGTCCTCTAGTTAGTCTGGCTAAGGGTTTATCTATCTTGTTGATTTTCTCAAAGAACCAGCTCCTGGTTTTGTTGATTTTTTTGTACAGTCCTTTTTGTTTCTACTTGGTTGATTTTAGCCCTGAGTTTGATTGTTTCCTGCCTTCTATTCCTCTTAGGTGTATTTGCTTCATTTTGTTCTAGAGCTTTAAGTTGTGCTGTGAAGCTGCTGATGTGTGGTCTCTCCTGTTTCTTTTTGCAGGCACTCAGAGCTATGAGTTTTCCTCTTAACACTGCTTTCATTGTGTCCCATAAGTTTGGGTATGTTGTACCTTCATTTTCATTAAATTCTAAAAAGTTTTTAATTTCTTTCTTTATTCCATCCTTGACCAAGTTATCATTGAGTAGAGCGTTGTTCAACTCCCATGTATATGTGGGCCTTCTGTCATTTTTCTTGTACTTCAAGACCAGCTTTAGTCCGTGGTAATCTCATAGGATACATGGGATTATTTCTATCTTTCTGTATCTGTTGAGGCCTGTTGTGTGACCAATTACATGGTCAATTTGGGAGAAGGTACCATGCCATGCTGAAAAGAAGATATATATATATATATATATATATATATATTTTTGTATTAGGATGAAATGTTGTATAAATATCTGTTAGGTTCATTTGGTTCATCATGTCTGTTAATTCATCTATGTCTCTTTTTAGTTTTTGTTTCCATGATCTGACCATTGATGAGAGTGGGGTATTGAAATCTCCTACTATTATTGTGTGAGGTACAATGTGTGAGTTGAGCTTTAGTAATGTTTCTCTTATGAATGTACGTGTCCTTGCATTTGGAGCATAGATATTCTGGGTGGAGAGTTAATCTTGGTAGATTTTTCCCTTGATAAAGTGTCCTTTTTTATCCTTTCTGATACCTTTTAGTTGCAAGTTGATCTTATTCGATATTAGAATGGCTACTCCAGCCTGTTTCTTGGGAACATTTGCTTGGAAAATTGTTTTCTAGCAATTTACTCTTAGATTGTGTCTGTCTTTGTCACTCTGTTGTGCTTCAAGTATGCGTCAAAATGCTGGGTCCTCCTTACGTATCCAGTCTGTTGGTCTATGTCTTGTTACTGAGGAATTGAGTCCACTGATGTTAGCAGATGTTAAGTAATAGTGATTGTTGTTTCTTGTTATTTTTGTTGTTAGAGGTAGAATTATATTTGTATTGCTCCCTTCTTTTGGGTTTGTTACAAGAAGATTAATTTCTTGCATTTTCTAGGGTATAGTTTCCCTCCTTTTGTTGTAAATTTTTTATCTATTATCTTTTGTAGGGCTGGATTTGTAGAAAGATATTGTGCAAATTTGGTTTTGTCATGGAATATCTTGTTTTCTCCATCTGTGTTAATTGAGAATTTTACTGGATATAATAGCCTGGACTGGCATTTGTGTTCTCCTAGGATCTGTATGATATCTTCCCAGGATCATCTGGCTTTCATAGTCTCTGGTTAGAAATCTGGTGTAATTCTGATAGGTCTACTTTTATATGTTACTTGTTTTTTACTGCTTTTAATATTCTTTCTTTGTTTTGTAATTTTAGTGTTTTAATTATTATGTGTTGGGAGGAAATTCTTTTCTGGACCAATCTATTTGGAGTTCTGTCGGCTTCTTGTATATTTACGAACATCTCTTTCTTTAGGTTAGAGAAGTTTTCTTCTATAATTTTGTTGAATATATTTACTGTCCCTTTACGTTGGGAATCTTTGCTCTCTTCTATACCTACTATCCTTACATTTGATCTTATTGTGTCCTGGATTTCCTCAATATTTGGGGTTAAGACGTTTTTGTATTTTACATTTTCTTTGAAGGTTGTGTCAATGTTTTCTATGGTATCTTCTGTCCTTGAGATTCTCTCTTCTATCTTTTATTATGTTGGTTCTGCTTTCCTAGGTTTTCTATTTCCAGCATTGTCTCCCTTTGTGATTTATTGTTTCTATTTCCAGTTTTATATCCTGGATAGTTTTTTTTCAATTCCTTCACCTTTTTGGTAGTGTTTTCCTATAATTCCTCAAGGGAATTTTATGTTTCCTGTTCAAGGGCTTCTACTTGTTTACCTATGTTGTCCTGTATTTCTTTAAGGGAGTTATTGATGTCCTTCTTAAAGTCCTCTATCATCATCATGAGATATAATTTTACATCCAAATCTTGCTTTTCAGGTATGTTTGGATATACAGTATTTTCTTTGAAGGGAGTCCTGGGCTCTGTTGATACCAAATAATCTTGGTTTCTGTTGCTTAGGTGCACTTTCCTCTTGCCATCAGGTTGTCCGTGGTGTTAGCTGGTCTTTCTGTCTCTGGCAGTGGCCAGATCCTCCTGTAAGCCTGTGTGTGTCAGAAATCCTGTAGACATATTTTCTCTCAGTGGAATCTGAGTACCAAGAGTTGTGCAACTGAGTCAGCTTTGAGAGCAGGGAGAAAATGGAAAGGTTTTGTCCCAGATTGCTCCTGGTCTGTGTATCTTGAGGGTTCCAATCAGGTCACTCAGAACAGAAGAGTTTGTCTTACCTCTGCTTTCAGGTGTATCAGTGCTCCTGGTGACTGACCTTAGTTCTGTACTCAGGCAGAGACTGGAAGGTCCTGCCCCTGAGTGCTCCTAGATTCCTGTGTTCAGAGAGCAGTAAGCAGGTTCCTCTTAGGCCCGTAATCTGAGCAGAAGTGGTGGTGTCCCCTGATCTCTCTGGATTGTCCGCACTTCTGAGAGTCCAGCTCTCTCCCCCTCAGGCTTTGGGTATTTCGATCTGTGGGAACTGGTCAGCTCTATGCTCAGGCAGAAGCCGGAAGGTCTATCCCATTTTTTAAAATGCACTCTTGCTCACCAGTAATTTTTATCTTTAAATTACATTGTGTGGTAGAGTTATGGGTTATAAATGTAGTTAGGGGTTTTATCTGTAGCACTGAGATGAGTTTCCCAATTGTATTCAGATAAGCAAATGCAAAGTCTGACTTCTCAGTCCTTCTTGGAAGCAGGGTCTGTTAGTTACTATAACCTTTGTTTCAGAAAAGGTCTGAGAATTAGTCATTAATCTGTCTCCTGAGAAAAAGAACATAGAGTAGTTTGCAGAGAGCTGTTAATTAATCCTCTCCACTCACTGGTGAGACATGGAGTTGAAAATGTCTCCAGTGCCGTGTTGACTGGGAAATGTTGCTAATCGATGTGACAGGCACCAAGTCCAATTCTACAGATGTGGAAGTGCCTTCCGGCTAGATGATCACAGCTGTTTCTCAAAATGGCCCAACTGCCTCTATAGGGTTTCTGGAAGACTCTGGGGTTTTGTAACTGCTCTGTTTAGTGTCTACTGTAAGCACCTGGGAGTTTCTGCTTCCAGGTAGAGTATCCACTCTACCACGTGATTTCTGTAGCCACATAAAAGAATTTACCTTTTCTTTGAGATGACGTTCCACAGTGCTGCATCCACATTTCCTTGAGGTTGACTCCCACTGGACTGAGAGCAACAGCCTCTGTATGGTTCTTTACTATCATTTGTACTGGGACAGCCTCTTCTTCTAATTCATAATCTCAAAAAACATAATAGGCCTGTGAAAGTCTGATAGAGTTAATGCTTTTTTACATATTGCTACTTTCTTCCTTTTTATTAACTTATTATTTTGGATGGAATTTTATCTTTACTGAAAAGTTGCCACCATAGAGGTGCTAGGGAGATGTAGCTCAAAGGTAAAGTGATTACTTTGCAACCATCTGAATCTAGATTAGTTCCCCACAGCTAGAGAAAATGGTGCGTTCTTGTAAATCCAATGCTGGGGAGCCAATCTAGGTGGTAAGAGAGGCTGTCTCCCAATCGAAAGACAGTCTCCAAATAGAGAGACAGAGAGAGACAATGAGGCATTGGCAAGACCTGAACAATAATAGCTGAGGTCAGCTTCTGACCCCCACATATGTGCTCCTGCATAGCAGCACGCACACGTATGACTCTCCTACACTCACATGACTCTATCTCAACTATTGATAACATGACCTCATTGCTTTATGGTTTTCTGGGTATCTAGCAATGAGTGAGTTGATCAATATAAACCCTTTGTTTTCCTGATCTGTAAATCATCCGTTTTGTGTGTATGTATGGCAAGGCGCACAATCTCCCAGGTGCTATCAGTATAGGGCAGGCAGTAGCAGCTGAAGGAATGGGGATGTCCCTGGAAACATCTCCTCCAGGCACATCAGCTACCGGGGCTATTATTGTACTGGACTTGGAGATATGTTCTGCCTTTGTTAGTTAAGATTCCCAGAGGCTTTCTCTCAGGTACATGCTGTTCTTTAGTGAGTCATCCCTTCGCGGTCCCTTTCCCTGGAGGACTCCTTACCAGTTTGCATTCCTTCCTCAGACCATTCTTTCAGTTCCTGAAAGCAACAATTTGTGCTTGAAAAATCAGCTGAGCATCCAGTTTGGGAACATTCTCTAAATGTACACCCCACATCACACAAACATATTTATTATAGCCATGCATCATTTTACCTTTGTGTGTGTGTGTGTGTGTGTGTGTGTGTATGTGTGTGTGTGTGTGTGTATGTGTGTGTGTGTGTGTGTGTGTGTGCGCGTGCGCAAGGGGAAAACAACAGTAGAGTAGAAGGTGCAGCCCTCACCTTTCTTTATAGCATTTTCCCCAAGTATATGTGTAAAGAGTGTTGGGAGCTACTTTAGAGCAGGACAGATGTCATCAAAATGAGAGAGGAAGAGAGGGAGAGAGGATTTCAGTGTGAGTTTAGAACTGTGGTGATTGTTCTGCTAGCATGGGTTGTGTAAATATGTGTAATTGTAATATATGTACAATATAGGGTATGCATGCCTTCTGTCAACTGAGGGAACTGGGAAGGATGTCCCTCCAGATTCTAGCTTCTACATCCCATTCTTCTCCAATGGAAACAAGGCTGCTTTTGAAGAAATGGCTGCTTCAAATGAACAGACAAGGAATCACAAGAAATTGTTTGTGTTGGAAAGCAGGGAGAATTTCAAACAACGAGGATTCAGCATATGAGCTAAATGAATACATTTTCTCAGTGTAGCTTAATTCATGTGCATAATTAATTATCCTCGGTTTCTATCCCATGAGTAGTGGCTCCTTGTACTTAAATGAAATTTCACTGTACGTGCATGCCTCATTTTCATTCTTCATTTCTCCATCAATAAACAGGTTGTTTCATTAGCCAGTTACTATTAGATTGGCATGATAGACATGAAAGGGCAGTTGTCTCTTTGATACATTGATTTAATTTTCTTCCAGTATATACGTAGAGAGGTGTCTGGGTTACATGCTAATTCTATGTTTAAAATATCTTTAGAAACTTTTATTTACCTTTCTCCTAATGGTTTCAGCAATCCACATTTCCACAGAGGTTCTGTTTTCTTAACTCATGAATGAATGTTAACACTTTATGTTTTTCAGATAGAGAAAATACAATGAAAGAAGCATAGGTCTATGTCCCTGTTTGGAAAGTACCGTTCCCTTGTCATTATCCACCGCCTTTGGCTCTTTCCTCCTGCACTTCTGTAATGATCTCTTAGGATCCCCCATTTGTGGATGAGCATTTCACAGTCTTTCGTTCTCTGCACCTTGATCAGTTGTAGGTCTCTGTATGTCTTAGTCACTTTTACAGCACTATGAAGAGACATCATAACCAAGATAATTTATAGAAGAAAATTTCTAATGGGAAGTTATAATGTCAGAGGATAAGTTCATGACCATAATGGTTGGGAACATGACAGTAAGCAGGAATGATGCTAGAGCAGTAGCTGAGAGTTTTTATCTGAACCATAGGCAGAATCCAGGAGGAAAACTAAACAGGAATGGCTTTTGAAACCTCAATGCCTACTCGTAGTGACACACTTCCTCCAACCTCCATACCAATGCCATATGTCCTAATCCTTCCCAAAAAAATTCTACTAACTGGGGAATCAAACATTCAGATGCACAAGCTTATAACCTTTCCTTTAGAACATCATTTCTATTCTTCTCTAAAGTGAGTTATCTGTATAATTTTCTTTTTCACGTTTGCCTCTTCTGGGTTTTGTATCAAGTTTCTACTAGCCTTATTGGATAAACTGGTGAATATTCTCTATTGCTCCTATTACGGGAAGTTTGAAACAACAATTTGATAGATACTTTTATGTGCCAAATAATTACTGCAATAAAGGATTTTCAGACAGGTGAAAAAAAAAGAAGCATAGGTCTATGGCTATTAATCTTCTAATGGATAGCAAAAATAGGCCATGGAATCAAATGTAAACTGACTTTATTTGATAATGAAATGTTGCAAGACTCTTGCTAAATGAATCATTTTCTAGTCCCCCCTTCTCCTGGCAGACTTGTTGGTGCCTGTAAGAAATAATGGGTAAATTGACTCATTATAGTACCCATTTTAATATATGTCTCACAGTATCCTATTCTATATATTAAATATGCAAGATGGTTTTAAATGATAGGGTACAATACATACAGAGCCTGATGAAAAGGGAATATTTTGGGACACACTGAATAAGATTAACTAAATATTATGATAAAAGGTGACAGCTACAAATTGGGCTCATTGAATAAAATGAGAAATAATAAATTACAATACATGCAATACTTAAAGCTCATTCAGATCCATTTGTAACTGAGGACACTATTGGGACCATTGGTGACATCTGTTTGGTGCATGCTGTCTATGCAATGGCTGTGTAGCAGAGCTGATTTCCTAGTCGTAAGTGTTGTGTTATGATTATGGGGGAAAGTGTCATTTTCTGTAAGAAACACAGCCACTATTTATGTGTGGGAAATACTTCTCTGTGGGAAGTTAGCAGAACATCAAATCAATAATTTACTCCCAAAGAGTTCAGGCAATGTATTCCTTGTACTCGAGTAGCAACTGTTCTGTCTAAGTGTCGGGTTGCTTTTAGAAGAAGACTAGAGAAGAAGGAAAGAAGGGAGACAACATTGAATGTAGTATGAGAAAGACATGGAAGTGTGCTTCCTAGGTGAAAGGCTCTGATTCCAGAGCCTGCTGCTTTGCTTTGTAAAGGTAATAAAAGCAACACAGCTGTGTGCTATGCCATGTTCAAAGGTGAAATTGATTGTTGTCTGTGCATTATATTTAGTCTAGAAATGAGCAATTAATTTAAATCCAATGTAATTAACTAGAAACAACTTTGGAGTTTGCGTAATAGAATTATTCCTGTTTAAAAACAGAAAAAAAAAACCACATATTACACTTGTTCCTTAGAGGCATTTTGGTTACCTTTAAATTGTTCACTATTAATTATGAGCACAGCTTCGCCTTTGCTCAGTTTGGCAGGAAGACTGAAATGAATCATGATTAATGCCCCAGGTAGTCTTCTCAAATGATGGCTTAGCCTAAGTTCCAGTCATTTCTGTGGGTGACTTCCTGCCAGACAACTGAGTTCCAAATATTAAAAGGGATACAGAAATTGGAATAAGAAAGTCTAGTATATAAATTGTAGCTTGCTGCTCCATTCAGAGTAAAATCTTATTTTTCTTTTGTTTAATTTAAAGAGTGAAGGTGCAGAAAGAGGGTCTTATGAAACTCAGTCTGGCCTCTAACTGCCTATGATCCTGAGGATGGCCTTGAATTTCTGATTCTCCTATCTCTACGTCCAAGGCACTCAGTTTTGTGCCACCATGTCCAATTTATGTAGTGCTAGAGATCAAAGCTATGGGTTTGAATATGCTCCGCAAACACTAACTATCCCAGCTAACGTACATTGAGCCTATCAATGTGAAACCTTTTACTTTGGAACATGCCCTCACATTGGTTAGTCCGTCAGGAAACAAACTGAATAATTTGTTGCCTAGCGTCTCTTCACTAATGGACTGGACACTGAGCAGAGACGGCTGTGGCTTGCTCAAGTAAAAGAAAAACAAGGAAGGAATAAAGGACAAAGATAGAGAAGAAAGGAATAAAAAAGGAAAGGCCGAAAAGAAATATATTTCTCAGAGTTTTTAAAGCTGTATAGCAAAGATCAAGATAGCAGCAGAGTCAGTTTTTATGATTGACAGCCAGAGAGACTGTCGTTCTCTATCCTCACATCGGCACCTTTACATAAAAGTACAAATCCCATTTGGAGATGGTGAAGCCCTGTAGGCTGCTCGTCTGCCTTAGCACTACATACGAGCGGAGAGGTGGGAGTCAAACATTCAGACTGTGGCATACACTGACCCATCCAAAGAGCTCTTCTCCTGAGAGTTAAGCCAATTTTCCCGAAAGCTGACTAGTCACAAGCACTATATAACACTAAGAGTTTGTTTCTGGAAGGATGTCCAAATGACCATGTGTCTTTCAGTTTTTGTTCAAGGTTACCAGACTTTTTTAACATTTCTGTGGAGGAAAGCCCTCTTTTTTTTTTTTTTTCCGGAGCTGGGGACGAACCCAGGGCCTTGCGCTTGCTAGGCAAGCACTCTACCACTGAGCTAAGTCCCCAACCCCCTTTTTTAACATTTCTATTTAACACCTGTGGGCTATCCGCATGTGGATATCAGCAACAAAATACCTCTTCATCCCTTTTAGACTTGTCTCAACTTTAAAAATTTGATGACAATGACTGAGAGACACCTGACAATTTTATTCAGTGAATGACACACTTTTGGTTACTAAAATATTAAGACTATATCCACTTGCGCTTCATTTCTAGAAAATAAGTCAGTTGCTGAGTTCCATGACAGTGTTGGTTAAGATTACATATTGAGTTATTCCAGTGTCTTAACCTAAACTCAAAGTTGTCACTTTGTAGCAGCACCTTATCCTGGGGAATGGAGGAAAGCTTTAGCTCATCTGTGCATCTAGACGCTACCATAGCAGTAGTACATATGTAGCAGGAACTGAAGATGGACGTGCTATGTATTTGCAAAACGATTTCAAAAAACAAGAGCAATAAAATGTGCTAAGTATAATTATGAAATGATAACTGAATCATTTAGACTAGTTATTTCAAGGCTTTTTATTAAACATGATTGAGTATTATGTTCATTAATTCATTAAGCTCCATTTCAAATGCTAGATAAATAAAATGCATTATTAATATGTCATAAGCTAAGTGGAATACTGCTACACAGGCCTATTATTTTTAAGGTACCTTGAAAATATTAACTAATTCATGTACAATGTTCTTTTGAGAATAGCGTACATGATTTAGTAATAATTAGAATATTAGTTTTGCTATAGTTCCTTTCTGTGAAATATGAACACTTTAAATTCACATTAATTTTAACTTTAGGTTATATATGCTTAAATTAAAACATAGATTCATATAAATATATACCAAAAGGTCTGCTAATCATTAAAATTCTGAGAAAAGTCTATATTATAAATTTTTTCAATTGCTTCTTCTGAGCTTGTACTTAAGCACCTATGAGCATATATTATGTATCTGTGTATATATGAGCACATATTATGTATCTGTGTATATATAAGCATATATGTGTGTTTTTTAATTGATTATACTAATGAATCAGCTTGAAAAATTCCTAGCAAAATTATAAGTCAAATGTTGGATAATATGAGTCTTTATAATAATAAAAACATAATAGATGGAAATACATCAAATATTTTTAAAGTGTGAATGCATAGTAATGCAAAGAAATAGAAACCTTACTATTTATCTTTATGATGTACTTGTGAATCAACTTCTTTAAAAAAATTCTAAGAGATACCCAGATGAATCGAGCATTTATCTTACAATTAAATCTACCAACTTATAGATGCAACGGTATCTTAGAGAAATACCTGAATCACAAGCAAGAGAGAAGTGATTTAGAGTACAAACAGATTCCAAATGCCAAAGCAATAAGGTCAAACATATCGCCTATTAACAGATGTTTGCAGCAAAAAAGGAAAATAAAACCAAATGTAGTTGAATTTCTGCCATGTATGGAAGCATACTTCTCATGATTGATGGAGAAGCTATGAGGATTTCTCTACCCAAACTTCCAGAGCCAACTATTGTTTGATGGAAACTATAGACTGAAGAGAGATATAATGGGGGGGTCGTGGATACAACTAGAGAAAATAAGACCCCAAGGAATTATACAAGGAAGAAAAACATGTTTTCTACGAATTGTATCAGAAACGAGGAGGGAAAACATGAATGCTATAGAGCAACAGAAACTTAGAGTGACCTATCAGCCAGCTGCTGTGTGTGTACTTCTCTTAAATCCAAGTTTAAAACATGCTCACGTTAATGTTTAAGAAAATATATAAAAGTAAACACAATATTTCATTAGATTAGAAATACTGCTATCGCTTCTCGGCATTTTGGCTAAGATCAAGTGTAGAAATACAGCTAATTTTAAGTAATAACATTGCCTGTGTTCATGAGTGTGACATCACACATATTTAGACGAACATTTTTTGGGTACTACAAAATTCTGAAAAATGTCTATGGAAGACTTGAGAGAAAGGGGATGAGAGCCAATATTTACTGAACTCTATCTCCCTTTCTATGCTAGCCATGTATATGATAAAATGGCGAAATGTGTATGAGTACCCTAATTCGGATTCCTTACAACAAAATTATCTTTGAAGTATCTTAGGGCATAAAGAGCAAGTTGTTGCTCATTTTTTTTTAATTAATTGAGTCACATGGTCTGAAGACTATGAAATCCATCATCCTGGAAAAGATTAGACTTTTTGAAGAAATATTTTGTTCCAATTTCATTGTGTTTTGTTTTCCTCAAAAGCCAGCGATTTTCCAAACATGGACTCTTCAATAATTTATTCTTTTCTATTATTGTGAAGTCATCCAGTTATTCCATTCATGTTCAAAGGGGCATTGTCCGGTTCTCCAGCATGGCTCTGGCCTAATCTAAATGCAAAGCATTTGCTATTGGCTCACTGTTGTCTTAGGGTTTCACTGCTGTGAACAGGTACCGTTTTGGGTGAACTGACTTACAAGTTCAGAGGTTCAATTCAATCTCCTCGAGTAGGAGCATAGCAGCTCCCAAGCAGACATGGTGCCAGAGAAGTTCAGAGGTGAGGATAGGAACATATCATGTGTCTTATACAAACTCGCTCTTTTCTTGTCTATCACTATTGGCTCCCCCCCATCTCACACACGCACACATACAACACACACACACACACACACACACACACACAGACACAGACACAGACACACACACACACACACACACACACACACACACACACACACACACACACACAAATTCCTAAATGTCTGCTCCCCGACTGACTACTGTTCTTTATTGGATATTTTTTTACTTACATTACAAATGTTATTCCCTTTCCCGGTTTCCTCTCCAGAAACACACTCTCCCATCTCCCTTCTCCCTGCTTCTACAAGGATGATTCCCCACCCACTCCCTCCCACCTCCCCGCTTTGACATTCTCCTACACTGGAGCATCGAGCCTTCTTAAGACCAAGGACCTCTTCTCCCATTGATGCCTGACAAGGCCATCCTAGGCTACATATGCAGCTGGAGCCATAGGTCCATCTCAGTGTACTCTTGGGATGGTGGTTTAGTCCTTGGAAGCTCTGGGGAGTCTGGTTGGTTGATATTATTGTTCTTCTTATGTGGTTGCAAACTCCTTCAGCTCATTCAGTCCTTTCTCTAACTCCTCCACTGGGGATCCTGTTCTCAGATCAATGGTTGACTGCAAGCATTTGCCTCTGTATTTGTCATGCTCTGGCAGAGCCTCTCAGGAGACAGCTATATCAGTCTTCTGTCAGCATGCACTTCTTGGCATCTGCAATATTGATGGGGTTTGATTGCTGTATATGGGATGGATCCCCCACGTGGGGCAGTCTCTGAATGGCCTTCCTTCAGTCTCTGCTTCAAACTTTGTCTCTGTATTTCCTCCTGTGAAATTATTATTTTTCTTCCCCCTTCTAAGAAGGACCGAAGCATCCACACGTTGGCCTTCCTTCTTCTTGAGTTTCATGTGGTCTGTGAATTGTATCTTGGGTATTCTGAGCTTTTGGGCTAATATTCATTTATCAGTGAATTCCTACCATGTGTGTTCTTTGGTGATTGGGTTACCTCACTGAGAATTTTTAAACTACTTTAAAAAGCGTTGAGGTGTCAGAGTGGAACTCCTATAATATGCCCTGTTGTCCTATATCAGTTGTGATAAATCCTCTATCTTTTAGCAATCTTCACAGCGATAAATCTTCCAATCACCTGCCTTGTTTCACTGTCAACATTGCAGGAGCAAATAAAAGATCATTCTTTAGAGGCAAGGATAAGAACATATTATGTCCCTTATACAAATGTCATGCCCGCTTCTTTAATAGCTGTTCTCCCCTTTCAGAATTACCTGATTCTCAACTCCTTATGATTTCCACGATGCAAACATGGACTGCTTTGTGTTTTCTATTTTTATTTTTTATTGTTCTTTGCTTTCTTCTCTGCACGCAAATTTTTAGATTTTAAGATGTTTACTTCCTATCAAGTATCACAACTCCGAACCATTGATAAAGTTTTTCATTTTCTTTTGCTCTTAGAGACTGATGTTTCCCTGTCTGATTTCCCTTTGCTTTAGATGTAGTTTAAGCTGGTGGAGAAATTTCCAGAAAAAAAAATGAAGGAAGGAAACAAAGGAAGGAAGGAAGGAAGGAAGGAAGGAAGGAAGGAAGGAAGGAAGGAAGGGAGGGAGGGAGGGAGGGAGGGAGGAAGGAAGGAAGGAAGGAAGGGAAGGGAAAGGTGGGAAGAAAGGAAGAAAGGAAGAAAGAAGAAAGGAAGGAAGAAAAGAAGGGAAGGGAAAGGAAGAGAATAGAAAAGAGGGAAGAAAAGAAAAAAGAAAGAAAGAAAAAGAAAGCAAGCAAGCTAAGAGAGAGCATATCCCTGAAGTTGTCAAAGATCTCATTTAATTTCGTAATGAAGAATCCAGCAAGGACTTACAATCAGTTTGAAGAATACTATAAAGAACAAGGGTATTCATTAGAAATGTTAATGTAAAAGTGTAAGCACAGTCAAAACCATATTGTCTACACTGGGAGAGCAATTTGTACCTCTTCCAGCTAGGACAAAATGTTCAGCCTGTAAATGGGAATTGTTTCACATTATCCTTCACTATTTGCAATGCGTTGAGGTATAAAGTAATTCCCACAGGTTTGCCTATCAGGGAATGTGCTCCAATAAAGCCGTTTGTGTACTGAATCATCTACCCCCTATAGCCCAAGCAGGGATAAAGACATGATTAAATAGACCACCAGTGTTAAACAAGCCTTACCGTTTCAATTTCCCTGTGAACTCTGTTAGATATTAAGTCTGGATGCTTGCTCTTAGGAAAAAAGAATTTGTCTTCATGTTTTAAGAGAGTATGTAGATTTTACGACAGAGTTCACTGAGTTTGCCATTTCAGTGCTAAGAACTTTCTCTTATTTTTCTTCTCCCTTCTTAGTATTCCATACATGCACCTATCTATACTATGAAATTATGTTTCTGGTACAGTGGCTCCTTTCCAGGCTGTCATAAAACCCACCGTGTGGCCTAGAGTTGGCACTGGGACTCTTGATGCTCATAGTTTACTCTCCTAAGTGCTGGGATTGCAAGATTATTCCACCACATCCAGCTCTTTTCAATGTTTTAAAAAGTCAGAGTCACCTCAGCCCCGAAAAAAAAAAAGACAAAGAAAAAGAAAGAAAGTCAGAGTCAAAAAGATGAAGACGGCATCAAGGAAGCACTTCCAAACTTCATATATCTCTAAGTATTATAAAATGCAGATTAATATTATTTTTAATGGCATCTTACCCCAGTCAGAATACCCATTATTCAAAACACAAGTGACAGCAAATGCTGACATGGACATGGGGAAATGGGAAGCCCTATAAACTGAGGGACACTGTCAGTGGGAGTGTAAAACTAGAACAGCCAGTCGGGAAATCAGTCTGAAGGTTTCTAAAATAAGAGAGAGAGAGATTAAAAAAAATACTGTATGATATAGCCAGGTCACTCCTGGGAATATACGGAAATGACTCTATGTGTTATATAGAGATCCCTTCACATCCATGTTCATTGATACTTTATTCACAGTTGCTAAGAAATGGCCTCAGACTAGATATCTGTTAACTAATATACACAAAACGTAAAAGGTGGTGTTTATACACAACAGAATTCTACCCTCCTATAAAGAAAATAGGAAATCAGTAGATAAATCAATGTGATCGTAAGCAGGTATTTTTTAAAAAGCCCCATGGGAACATACGATCTTGTAATACAATTTAAAAAAATATAAAAGACTGAAGGGAGACGCTCTACTCAGCTAGATAGCAAGATCCTAGGAGCAGTGGATCATTGTAAACAAAGTCCCCACTGCCAGATGTGGGGAAGCTCAACAGGAAGTTGTTCATCAGGGAAGTCCCAGAAGCCACCTAAACAATAAAGGGTCTCGTCGGTTTTCTTGGTTGCTCTCCTGAGCTATGTAATGAAAGCTTGTTGCTGAAGACTGCACATAGCATAGCAGTAAGATATGAGGAAACCAAGCTGGAAATGAGCAGGCAACTTCCTTCCGGGCACGTAGCTTTCAAGGTGCTAGAAAGCATTAGAACAGAAAGGGCATCAGAAATATTGCCTCGCTATGAACCCTAGAAGCAATATAACCAACCTGCCAAGAAAATGTGCCCACACTCGTCCAATGGTATCCTGATTGCTATGGGTGTGATCAGACACAGTTTCACTGGCTTTAGGATTTTTTTTTCACCAGATTGTATCCATGATCCATGCCTGGCACAATGAAACTAGTCAACAGTTCTTGCCTAAGGATGACATGGGCCCAAGGGGGGAATTTACCACCTTTATTTAGTTAAATTGACATAATACTATCTTCTAAATATCCATGTTTGCACGCAGAGAAACACCTACTATTAGCCTTAATCAGAGAAGGTTTACTTTGCAATGAACAATAGAGAACATGGACACTTGTAGTTGTCCAAGTCACGGAGAATGAACGGAAGTTGAGTGCGTAGCTTTAAACAAAACATTTGTACTACTATTTTTATGTTTCATAAGAAATTGTGAAACACTGAGATAGGGGAAACATAACAGCCAGCAGACAGCAACATCTGCCACAAAATGCTCTGTCCCCTAGGCATGACCCAACTGTTGCAATTACAACATGTTAGCAGCAATGGTTACTTGTGCTGACCCTTCCCAAGACTGGTCCTTTCTATAGTCAGACATACATGGCAGAAGATTCGTGATACCCTCTTACTTAATACTGAACTACTGACTGTATGTTAGATTCTGGGAGAAGGCACGTCATTGTTTTCAGATATGTACCCACGGTCAGCCCACGAGGCTCTATTGTATAACTCCATGGGGTCACAAAAAGGCCCACAATGGCAAGCAATAGAGCAACAAGGAAGGTAAGAAATTGTCTGGAGCACGAGTAATAGACAAGAATGGACAGGAAGGGGTATTAGAGAGGGTAGAAGTTTCAGTAATCAGTATGTATTGCATATATGTAGCAATGGAAATATCTAATTTAAAGTATATTTGATAATCTAAAGGAAGGAATAACTACAAGAGAAAAAAAGGACTAAAGAAAGGAAGAAAGCTCCTAACAGTAAAACAGATTAGCTCTTAACTCAAACGCCTTTTTCTAAATTTATGGCCAAGAACCTTCTTCGTCCTTGAGCCACTTTTCCTGCATTAAATGAAAACAGTACAGAAATGTCTGATACCATGTAGCAAGAGAAATATCTTACCTATGCAATATTCTCAACATTTACATAATTACTGAAAAATTACTCCAAGCTTGTTTTCTTCAGGGAATACTTCCTCTTGCAGCATCTTCTATTAGGTGGGAGATCACCCGATTACAAACAAGATCAGGGCATCATAGGATTTCTTATTCTGGCTATGTCCACATGAAGGCCACTGTCATGACTAATCAGATTTATTAGTGTCACAAGGCCATTGGTTGACTAGTCATATGACCTGTTATCTGTTTCTATAGCTTAGTTTACCCTGGTGCCTATATCATGTTATTCCAAATTTGATTTATAAACTCCTTCCATCTCACCTACGATCATTGTCTACTGCTGTTATACATGTGATTTTCTCTGATTTCTACTGCACAGAGCAATGGTGCACATGTGCGCATGCACGTACACACAGAGAGATTTTTTACATAAGAGAGACTTGTCATATTATCTGCATATACTGAGATAGATTTTTAATCCTTTATTGTTATGTGAGAACAAAGAAAAATATCTTTTCTAATAATACCTGCTTAGAATTCTTTAATGGCTTTCCAAATTTCTTTCTTCTGCATTTCTCCCTTTCTTATGAAAATTCCTTCTTTAAATTTTGGAACCTGCAAATACAAGCTAACATGTTCCATCAAAATATGCTTTAAAAATATTTGAATGGCTGGACCTGTAGTTCAGTGGCTAAGATCATTTGTTGCTCTTCCAGAGGCCCCTGTTTGATTCTCAGCACCCACATAGCAGCTCACAACTGTTAGTACCTCCAGTTCTAGAAGTTAAGGCCTCCTTCTGACTTCTGTGGGCACTGTATGAACACCAAGCAGATGTGTTCACTAAGCTGCCCATGCATACCCATTAAATTAAATAAGAAAACATTTCTTAAAAATATAAATAAAGAGCACCAGTGGAAGGGGAAGCCCTGGGTCCTGCTAAGACTGAACCCCCAGTGAACTAGACTATGGGGGGAGGGCGGCAATGGGGGGAGGGTTGGGAGGGGAACACCCATAAGGAAGGGGAGGGGGGAGGGGGATGTTTGCCCGGAAACCCGGAAAGGGAATAACACTTGAAATGTATATAAGAAATACTCAAGTTAATAAAAAAATATAAACAAAAATGAGTGGCAGAAAGTGTCTGTAAAATCAAGGCTTAAGGATAACAATTTGGCTGTAATAGGCAAAAAGAATATTAAAACTCTTTATGATAGTTCTCAGCCATTTTTCACTTCATGGTTTACAAAAGGATGGGAGCTTTCTCAAGCTTCATGATATTCTACCTTCTAGGAATGCAGGGCCAAGTAAAGTTTAAGATCATCATCTATCAATGGTAGTATATCTTCATTTTTTTCTGTAAGTACATTACAGCATATCTCTTAACTCTTCAGGCAAATATCAAATGTGATTTAACTTCCTATTATAGTAAGTCACTATAATATCAAAGGTAGGAGAACTGCATAAGGTAGAAAAGGCTGATCTTACACGATAGTAAATAGCAGGATAATGAAGAGAGTTTGGTTCAAATAGAGCTTAATTTTGTTAGAATAAAACCAAGAGACTTCTCAATGCTGGAAGAAATTGACAGTGGGGCATAGAAAGACACTGAGTGTGTGTGTGTGTGTGTGTGTGTGTGTGTGTGTGTGAGTGTGTGTGTGTGAGTGTGTGTGTGTGAGTGTGTGTGTGTGAGTGTGTGTGTGAGTGTGTGTGTGAGTGTGTGTGTGAGTGTGTGTGTGAGTGTGTGTGTGTGAGAGTGTGTGTGTGAGTGTGTGTGTGAGTGTGAGTGTGTGTGTGAGTGTGTGTGAGTGTGTGTGAGTGTGTGTGTGTGAGTGTGAGTGTGTGTGAGTGTGTGTGTGTGAGTGTGTGTGTGAGTGTGTGTGTGAGTGTGAGTGTGTGTGTGTGTGAGTGTGTGTGTGAGTGTGTGTGTGTGTGTGTGTGTGTGTGTGTGTGTGTGTGGGTTGGTTTTGGTACTAAGCATTTTCCATTATCTTGATGTGTAATCATTGCTTATGTCTGAGGCAACACAAATGTTTTCACCTCTACCTCAAGAGAACACATTCATACTATCCAGATGTTAGGCTACTTTCTTCCTATCAGGACGGAAAGAGATACAGATCTCCCTTCTCTCAATCCACAAATATACAGTCTCTTTTAAAAAAGGATTATTCAGTTATTTTATGTATATGAGTACACTGTAGTAGCTCTCTTCAGACACAGCAGAAGAGCGCATTGGATCCCATTACAGATGGTTGTGAGCCACCATGTGGTTGCTGGGAATTGAACGCAGGACCTCTGGAAGAGCAGTCAGAGCTTAAACGCTGAGCCATCTCTCCAGTCCAAATACACAGTATTTAAGAAGATTTACCTCTAAAAGGACAAGAAAATTGCAGCTGTAAGCTGCTAGAAGCCAAAGAAAAGTGTGATTAAATCTTTGCAAGTTTTGGGTTGGAGAGATTGCTTATTGTTGAGAGATTTTTTTTATAGTCCTTGAAAGAAACACTTTCATAACACTACCCACATGCAGACTAGCTGTGGTCATCGACATTTTCGGTGAATATTTCTGCAGTAGCTTACACCCAGTTAAGCATCTCAAGAGCTGAACTCAGCTAAATCCAAGAATTCTCAGGACGTTTTGTTTTGTTTATCAGATCGAATGTTCAGTGGGACCACGCAACACCTGAAGACTACCTGGTGTATAGGATAATAGCCCCCAAAAGAGTGTGACCGTGTTTGCAAAATGTGTGTGTACGTGTTTCGTGCGTGTGTTATCTGAGTGTGTTGCTTTATAAGTCCTGTAGCATATTCCTCACTTTTTGTCCTTTGTAATCTCAAAAAAGAACCTATATTTAGGAGTGTGACTTGTCTACCATTCATTAACCAGAATAAAGGCCCCGGACAATGTTTGCAGCTTCCAGCTTCCCTCATATAGCTATTAACACTTTAAATATGTATTCTATGCTTAAATGTGCTGGCTTTTTATTTATAATATATATTATATTCTTAGAAAGTTATTTTCAGGAACTACCAAAGAAACACCAAATACCTATGGCTGTTTGTCTGTCCTCTACTCTATTGCCATGAAGAACTCAGCACTTGTAAAAGTAGTCACAAGAGTGACACTCACACCTTGTTGACAAAGTGTTTCACGCAGTCAGTGAGCTGTTAGACGCAATTTCAAAACTTAAGTATCGCTTTACATTTTTTTGCAAAGGGATACTGCAGCAGCCCAAATTTTCATCTTTCAAGCAAGGTGCATAGTACAGTCAGGCAAGTGGGCTATATTATTTGTGCCACTTACAGGGTTGTGAAATGGAACTACATATACTATTTTTCCCCAGAGCTTTCACAGGATGTGGTTTTAGATGACAGTCCATCACGATGGCAGCTTGGATACAATCCCCTTCTCTCTTTAGGGAAGGTTTGAGGAGATCTATTGAGTGAGAGGATTTAGAAAGAATTTTATTATTCTCGGGCATTTTATCTCTCACTGCAGGCTTTTTGGAAGGTAGTTAAGTCTCCATGCAAACCATTTTAAAATGAAGAGAATTCGTGTGCTGGCTAGCTGAATAGCTTAGAGTCTGTCTCCCAATAAAATGATCAGGAGTATGGTGCTGGCTGAACCTGGGCGAAAAGAACTTGGCAGGTGCAGCCCTTCTCACCCAGAGCATGCAAATTTTAATATTTGAGAAGAAAATCAAAACATGTGAGTAAACAGCTCTGTGTATATAGACGTCTTGATTTTGCTTTACATGTATGCAGAACACAATTAGTAAATGAATACATTTTTAAAACATGCTCACATTTCATTCATTCATCCATTCATTCATTCAGCGTCGGTTGGTTTGTTGGATTGTACAGATTTTGTTGATGAAAAAGGAAAAAGTGTTTCTTTGCCAAGTCTATGAAATCCAGAAAGGGACTAACTAGCCAGGCAATCTTTATGCCACCTTGTCATAAAGGTATTTATGTTAAAAAAAACATAAGAGCAATTATTTCTCTGTATAAAAAAATGTAGTTGCAGACACCTCTGGTAGCTTAGAAGCTTACTGGTAGGAAACCTAGTTATTAAAATCTTCCACTAAAAGTATATTACAACACACACAATATCGTATTTAAAAAGAATATACAGTTACATTTTTATTGTGAAAGCCAGTCATTGTCTATATAAGCAATGTGGAATTTATTTTAGTAACAAATACTTAATTGATTTAACTATTTAAGAAACATATTAAATAATAAATATTTACTCTTAGAATTGAAATGGTATACAGCCTCTATTTCTTATATGACAGAACCTTTGAAATAGACCACAGGCTTACTTAGTAAAGATAACATGGAACAATGCCATCATTTTTATTTTCGTTTCAGAAGAAGGAATTTCATAAAATCAGAATTAACTTATATAATTTTAAAGAAATGCCACCTTTTCTCCAATCGAAAAGAAGACTGAAGGAAAATAAACATAAGATGAATCTGTAAGTGCAAAAAGGTGAAAGAATGGTTTTCTTCATTCAGGAAAAGGATCTTGAAATAAGACATTAGAAGTGCAATAAAGAAACTGAGGGCTTTTGAAAGTACACAGATAAAGGAAAGCATATAAGACAGGACCCACGTTTTCACAAACAGGAGACAAATCAATTAATCAAAATATGCCACTCTGACACAGAATTAGGGTCTGCAGATGTCAGGACAACTTTTAAAATTTTAACTTTAAAATTATATACACAGAAAAAGAAATTTTTCAATTGCGAGCCACATAAAGTTTTGAATAGCAGTGTATAGGAGTGAATAGCAATACTGCATAAACAGAGGGAGTACTGCACTTGACTGTTGATGGTTTAGATAAAGAATATACCATAAACACTGAGACCACCCAGAGGATGGCATCATCAAGTGTGAGGACTAAGAATCTAGGATACAGTACTAGAGTTCCTACTAAAAAAACTTCACACCAAACATGAAAAAAATAAAACTAAAAAAAAGAAAAACAGGTAAGACAAATGAAAAATTTTATGATAGATTTAAACATAATTATGTGCCACATTAATAAATGCAAATAACCTAATATCCTAAATTAAAAAGTGAAGAATATAGGATTTGACTTTTGTTGTTCATTTTAGAGGTTGTAATTTAATTGCATTTCCCCCTTCCCTTTCCTCTTTTCAAATCCTCCCATAAGCCCCTCCCCAATCTCTTGCAAATGTCTGACCTCTTTTTCATTAATTGTAATTGAATACATATATGTATTTACATATACATATGTCCCTAAATAAATACTCTTCCATCTATACAGCGTCACTAATGTTTTCAGAGATGGCTGTTTGGCATTGAGCAACAAATTGGTTTGTTCCTCCTTGAGGAAGACCACCTCTACTACTCCCAGTTTTGCTTAGTTGGCTGTAGTTCTTTGTGTAGGGTGAAGGTTCTATGAGCTTTTCTCATTCCAGTTTGGCACATCTGTTGGTGTAAGCTTCATTCAGCTCATGTGAGGGAAGTCATGTCGGTGAGATTTTGTTACTAATAGTACTTTGAGACATTTATGAACTATATTGGATTTTGTTTAAAAAGTGAAATGAGTACTACAAGGAAGTAATGAATTTTGAGGATTTATTCATTTTATTTTGTGTATATGAGTATCTTGCCTGC
Organism: Rattus norvegicus; assembly: GCF_021556685.1. Classification (NCBI taxonomy): domain Eukaryota; kingdom Metazoa; phylum Chordata; class Mammalia; order Rodentia; family Muridae; genus Rattus; species Rattus norvegicus. The sequence goes on along the minus strand of NC_141549.1, from coordinate 14,716,386 downwards.
ATGTGTGTCTATGCACTAATTTCTTGCCTGGTGGCTGAACACTTAGAAAGATGGTGCTGGATCCCCTAGAGGTGGAATTTCAGATGGTTGTTTAGCCTCCTTGTGGGTACTGGGAACTTGGCCCAGGTGCTCTTTAAGAGCAGCCAGAGCTCTTAATCTCTAGTCCATATTTCCAGCCCCACTCATTTTACATATAAAGATAGGAAAATGCAAAAACTAAAAAAGTAGATATTAATAGTCATTCATGAAATCAAGCCTTGGCTATATAACTTGATGAAATAAATTTTAAATGAAAGAATATTGCTAAGGATAAAAGTCCTCTGAGTACTAATAAAGTAGACTACATGTTAAGAGGCCATTAACTACTAAAAAATAATAAATCTCATATACATATTCAAAGGAAATGACTCAAACCATCTAAATGCAGGAAAAGTAGCCCCATTCTGCTATAGACTTAAGTGAAATGATTTTAACTGGAAGGTCAAGCATTGAAGAAAAAGGATAATTTTGATCAACACTATCAGTCATATCAGTCAACTTGAGATAATTACTTTTAGTACATTTAGGTCAACAACAGCAAAATGCACATTCTTTTCAAGTACATACAAAATATTTAACAAACTGTTTTTTTTAAATCTGGATCTTTAAATCAAGCCTCAATATATTTAAAAACTATAATTCGCACAATGTACAACAAAACACAATAGAATTAAATTATGTTCCATAAGTGATCTTTGGGAAAACTCCCACGTATTTGGGAACTAGCACACCTTTACATAATGCCTAAGTCATGAAAGAATATTTCAAAACACAAATTTATTTTGTGTTTAGACAGAATAAAAACAGAGCACATCATTTTACAATCTCACATGTTAATCTTAGTCCAGAGACCTAGGATAGAACCAAACATTCCAGGCGGGGCAAGGGGTCAATAAAATGATTCCTAATGAGAGTCTGCTATGTTCATAGATTGGCCCCTAGCCCATTGTCATCAGAGATATGTCAGCTAACAATTTATGGGAGCAGATGCAGGTTACTACAGCGAAACATTAGGTGTAGTTTCGGGAACCCCACTGAAGAGGAAAGTAAGGGTTTTAGAAGCCAGAGTAGTCTACAGTGAAGCCTCTACAGAATCAACTAAGCAGGGCTCAAAGAGACTCTCGAAAACCGAAGTCAATCAAGGAGCATGTATGGGTCTGAGCTAGGTCCTTTTCCAATATGTTACTGTTGTATAGCTTGGTATTATTGTGTGACTCCTAACAGTGGGTGTTGGGGTGTGTGTGACTTTTTTGCCTGCTCTTTGAACTCTTCCTCATAGTTGCCTCATGATGTAAGGACTTTTGCCTAATCTTATTTTAACTTTTTTTCATCTTTATTAAATTGAGTATTTCTTATTCACATTTCAAATGTTATTCCCTTTCCCAGTTTCCAGGCCAACATCCCCCAGCCTTTCCCCCTCCCCTTCTAGATGGTGTTCCCCTCCTCATCCTCTCCCCATTACCGCCCTCCCCCCAAGAATCCCGTTCACTGCGGGGTCCAGCCTTGGCAGGACCAAGGGCTTCCCCTTCCACTGGTGCCCCTACTAGGCTATTCATTGCTACCTATGCAGTTGGAGCCCAGGGTCAGTCCATGTATAGTCTTTGGGTAGTGGCTTAGTCCCTGGAAGTTATGGTTGGTTGGCATTGTTGTTCATAGTGTACTGGATTATTAAACCTCTTGCTTATTGCATCATTCTCTGACTCCGTGTTTTCGTGAGTGGGACCTCCTGGACGTAGGGCTGATCAGGTCCTACAAAATCATTAAAAATATTAAAAATATTTAAAAGGCATATAAGTAGCAAATAAATTGATTCTCTGATTAAATATAACATGATAAAATTCCTTTTTTTAAGTTAAGGTTACAAAGTCATTCTAAAAATCACAGGGAAATGCAGAGACCTTTAAATAACAAAATCACCTTTGAAAAGTAAAGTGGATGTAATTACCTGATATCAGGCTTTATTACATAGTAACCATTACAAATATCATTTGCATATATACAAGTAGATAAAGCAATTGCTAAAGAGAGACTTCATATACAAACTTGATTTTTTTAAATTTTGACCAGAGGCAAAATCAATTAGAGAAAGCATAAGATTTTCAACATGTGCTGCTGGAATAGTTGGAAATCTACCTACAAAACTACATGAATAATTTGAAAGAAAAGAGTTAAAACAATAGCAGGAGGGCCAAGGAGTTAGCTCAGGGTAAAAACACTTGGCACCAAGACTAAGGTCCAGAGTTGATCACCACCAAACACAGAGTAGGAAGGCTCCTGTGAGTTATCCTTGAACCTTCATATGAGCAGCATTGTAAACATACACACATACATAGACACACACAAACACACAAACAACATTCACTTCCACATTTATAAACATCCATGTTTACAACACATACATATCCACACATGCACACACACACACACAAGCACATACACACATATGCACATATGTACAGGCATACATATAAATACATACCACAACATAAAAACACACATATATGACACATACACACATATATGCACATGCATACAAACACACATATAACACACATACACATATGCACATACACATACACATAAAGAGAAAATTAAAGAAATATTTTAAAATGTAGATCAATCATTGATTGTTTATAGTATATCTCTGTATAAAATTGTATAAATTTATCAAAATTAAGTGTATCAATATTAAGTCTAAATTGCAAGTCCAAAGCATAACAGTTGGTGAAAGATTTGAATAAACACTTCAAAAAATAAAATGTAAATGCAAAAGCAAAACACAGGGAAAGACTCTATGCATAATTGATTGCTAGGCCTGCAAAAAATGAGAAGAAAATAGGGCAGTCAACCTGGCTAAAATGAGAACGAAAAAAATGACTGCATCAACTGTAAGAAATGTGAATAAAAAAAAATGTCCAGATCCTCTAGTAGAAGTGCAAAGTGAAGCACAACTTTTGGAGATATTTTGGATATTTATTAGAAAGGTAATATATGCCTTACATAGGATTAGTCTTATCAATATGTACACAGAAATATCTTATATACATATATAGACTATTATTGCATATATGTAATATAACACACATATATCATATTACGCACATATCTTCTCAGTAACTGTAAAGATCTGGAAGCAAACCAAATGTTTAGTAAGACATTTGAAACACAGACACGGACAGTGAATGATTCCACACAGAGATAACAGTAGGATTAGAAAATCATAATAGCAAGAAGCACATCAGAGACCACCTCGGACAGGTGGGTAGGAGAAGATGGGACTGTGGATCTACAAAGGGATGTCTGGAAGTGCCAGCCTGTGTTTTCCTCATCACTTAGATTACAATGCTTTTGGATTTTTTCCTTAAATGTGTGCTTTCTGAGTACCAAAACCAGGCCTTCATGATTGCTAGGTAATCACTTTAGCCATAGAATTCTCTCCTGTACCTAGAAAAGAAATTTTTAGCCAGTGATTTTTTTTTTTCACCTGGGAAATTATGCCAACCATGCCATTTTGAAGAGTGAGGTAGATAAATAGTTCTTGCACATTTTACATTTTTTCATGTTTTTTATTTATTCTTTGAGAATTACAAGCAATATATTTTGATCACATTCCTTTCCCTCCTCTCAGTTCCTTTGGCCTCTCTCTACTAACCCAACTTCATGTTCCTTCTCATTTTTAGAACAAAACATGGAGTCTAACTTAAGTCTGTCGACTCCTCCTGAATATGGGACCTGCCCTGGAGTGTGCTTAATATACCCAGTGACACTCCATTGAAGAAAGGTGATTCTCCTGCTCCAAACAGCTATCCACTGTGAATAGCTCTTTAGTTCTGGGTGGGACTTTGTACCCGCTTCATCTCATCTGTGCTGGATTTTCTCTGCCTTCAGTGTGTCCAGATCTTATACATTCTATCATCATCTTTGAGTTCATATGTACGTCTCTCCTGTTTTATCTGAAAAATATTGTTTTCTTGGTGTCATCCATTGCCTGTGTCTCTTACACTTTCTGCTCCTTCTTCAGCATTGACCCTGAAACCTTCACAGGGATATGGTATAGCCATCTATTTTAGAACTGAACTACCCCACTCTCTGTATGTTGTCTGGTTGTGGTATTCTGTGTTAATTACCATTTACTGCCAGAAGAAGCTTCTCTAATGAGGGTTGAGCAATGCACTGATCTGGGAGTACAGCAATAGGTCATTAGGAGTGGTAGAGTTTCTAGTTCAGGAGGTTGGTGCTTTCTCCTCTGGTAGCATATATCCCGGTTAAGTGCCAGCTGGATTTCTCCATGTCCTCTGATTAAGTATGTGGTATATCTTTAGCAATAGTCTATTATACCAGTTGGGATGGGTAAACCAAATCACATGCAATAGTCTATAATGCTGGGGTTATCTATGGGACCCTTTGGCCAATAATCGAGAAATATGAAAGTCAATCCAGACACTAGAGGTTTTATTTGGTAATCTAGTTTTGGCATTAACCTCCACACCCATAGCGTGATGATTCTATTTAAATTGCTTTTCTATGTGTATACATTTTAGGAAGCTTCAAGAGTCACAGAGTTCTATATGAACTTTTAAAAGGACTTTATAATTAGTTTCTCTTGCCCAAATTTAATTTTCAATGAAGTTGTAGAATGCTAAATAGGAATGGTGGGCCTTAGGTATTTGGCCATTTGATCACGGTACTCCAGACTTATAGGCTATCACCAAGACAGCACATATGCAATTCCTTAATTCACTAGAGCTCAGTCTGTAGAATCTGGCATAAAGAAAATATTGTAAACTGGCTGACACAAGCAGTACTGTATCAAGGGCTTAAATGAACTTATTCTAACTAACAACAAAGGTATTGTTTCAAAATCGTTTTCTCCCAAGTCACCAAAACATGTATGAAATGGCTGTATCAAATTTTCTTTTTGATAGTCTCAATCGTAGGCTTCTGATTTTCTCTTTTGGGAATGACGGATGGGGTGGGGATGCAATGTGAGGGCACAGGAGATAAAACACTTACACACAAGCCTGACCAGCTGAGTTTGGTTCCCAGAGCCCACATAAAAGAAGGAAAAAATTAACTCTACAGGTACCTTCTAAACTCCTCATGTGCAGCATGGCATAGATGCTACCCCCTGCACATCCTGCAGCCTCACATAATAATCAGTAAGCAAATACAATTAAAATTTAAAACTGTTCGAAAACATGATCCCTGCGTTACCCTCTGCATGTTAGTTTCTTCATACACAGTTGTATAGATTGGCAAATCACCAAATTAAGCAGGCGTTAGAATTGCTTTTGTAAATGACATTTAAGGCTAACTGGCAATGCTATTTAGTGAGATAATTGCAGTGTTAGAAAAATTTCAGAAATACTTTTGGTTATCAGGATTCTATTCATCATCAAACAAGAAGAGAAAAAAGAAATGTTACATGGAAATGTACTGAAATTTCTTCCAAAGCTCTTTCAACCTTAAATAATTAACTTCCAGATCCTAATTATATTCAGTTTGTTTGAGTTTCTTATACTGAGATCTTCACTGCTTGTATGCTAATCTGTTAGTATACAATTCCTCTGATCACTCTCTGTCTGGTCACATCCATTTTATTTTACTTTTGAAAAGAATGGATTTGCACTTTATTTGAAAAAAGTCTTTGTTATATTTATTTTATATTGTTTTACTTATTTTTATGTTAGTTCACTTAATGTATTTAATATTATTATTCACTTTATTATGTTTCATTTTTAGAAGTTCATTCGCTTCTAGTTGTTTTATTTTATTTATTTATGGTCATTTTCCTCTGTTCTTTTGGACAAGATGATTGGGTTCAGGTAAAACATAAATATACATAGGATGAAGACAAGGACAGGTTTTCTTATAACATTTATGGACTTACTATTTCTTCATAAAAATATTTACTAAATCCATCCTATATGTCACGTCATGTGTTAATGTAAACAAAACTCTTATTTGAAAATTACTCATGCTCTCATTCAACAATTACTCATTTTGTTTTTGTTATACTCAGGCACTGTGTCAGGGTTAAAATTTATTATTTCAAAACCTAAACTAAAATCTTTCTTCGTGTATCCTGTATTCTACTAATAGAGATAAATTCTTGTCTCTGAAGATACATCTTAACAGACACAATTGCAATGCAAAGAATGTATATTTTGGGTGTGTGTGTGTGTGTGTGTGTGTGTGTGTGTGTGTGTATGTGTCTGTCTGTCTGTGCACTGTCGTTATATAGGTTCTCACATACATTTAGGGATATATATGGTTTTAGTTATATTATTAACCCATGTAGGTAAATATAATTCATTCTAACCATTTCTGTTTATTATAGAGTCTGATAATAGTTTGATGGCAAGTGATATGGTGTTATCTACTTATACAGATACTAGAACAGAGGATATTATCCCAGAAATATGTTTTTTTAACCTACAGATCTTTCAATAAGCCATATCTCTGCTCTATGTCCCTGGGGCAATCAGTCTTTACATTCAAGACCTCAGAGGAAAACCAGAATCCAAATTGTAGCACAGTTATTTTGTGTAAATAACCCACTGATGATGGGGTTGGAGAGACTCATCAGAGGTTAAGCGCACTCTGTCTCTTTCAGAGGACCTTCAATGAGTTCCTAGCACCCATATGATAACTCCAAGCCATCTGTAACTCTGACCAGAGCAATCTGATCCTCTCCTCCGGCATTGAGAAGAATTGGACTACAGTGTACAGATGTACATGCAGACAAAATACCATACACAATAAGGAAAAATAAAGAAATCTTTTTTTATAAGTCACACTGCTCTGCCAAGGTGTTCTAAATTGTATGTCACTACTCAAAGCATTGTAATCACCAATCAACTATGAAAAGAAGAGTAAGTGCCAGGCCTTTGGTATTTAAATATTTTGCCATTGAATTAATAATCTTAGATGACTTATTTGTGGTTAAGGTTAGAAGTTCTCGTGGAATGTTTGGAAAATAAGCATTCCTTACCACAGTGTCTTTGAGCAAACAAGGGCCAAAAGAAAAATCATGAAACCAATTGTGGTTGGTGAAGGAGCAGCAATGATGGCATTGGTTACACATGGGTCATGTGTTTCTATAATCATAGATTTGTGTGTTGCCAGAGTGATTACTTTTGCTTCACTTCTTTAACTCCTTTGTAAATGACTTTGATGCATGAATGCAGAGAAAACATAAGTGAGACTCAGTGGTAAGTGTGCCCTGCAGGCTACTGAGAGTTTATCCATCAGATACTATCACACATTGCTTTACAATACTTATAAAAACAGGAACAGATCTTAAGAGACTATATTTATTGTATTATTAATATAGATAAACCACTTCATGGTTATATAAGAATTAGCAGAAGGCATGTACTATCCTAACCCCTAAAAGATATTCAGATACAAAATGACTGCTTAGAAATATTAAATCATTTGTCTCAAAACCACTCAGGAAATTACTTCAACTCTCAGCACAGGAGAAGGAGGGATTTAGCTTTAGTACAAATAACCACATGACATTTCAGAAGAACAAGGAGCAAGCTAGGAAACAAAAATATGCCAAGTTCTTGGATTATAACTACTGTTTAGCATTATCACTTAAAATCTCAGGTTAAAAATCAAAATCCTATTAGAGTTCAACAAAATCAGTTATGTTCAAAGAGCCATAGATGGAATAGGGTCATAGGGTCTCTCTGTCTCTGTCTGTCTCTGTCTCTGTCTCTGTCTCTCTCTCTCTCTCTCTCTCTCTCTCTCTCTCTCTCTCTCTCTCTCATAACCAGATAGCTTTTGAAAGCTGGTATGGAAGATCCACACAACTGTAGGCATCACAGATGTTCATAGACTTTGATCTTTATCTTCCCACATGTGCCATACACCTTTAAAGTCACAACACAACTCCTAAAGCATAGCCTGTAGAAGTGTATTTCAGGTGAGGAGAAAGAAAGACAATGGGGTGCTGGGAATAGCTTCTCTAGAAGCTTTGTCCTATGGATTCTATATGCAATCTGGAAATGCAAGTTGTTATCATTCCACATTTAAAACATCACAGTCTCATTATTTGAGTAAAAAGTGATATGAAGTAGGTAAAACAATTATCCTACTTAAAAACTGAATCGTAAAAAGACTTAATGTAGATTAGTGGGTCAAAGAATAGCAATTATAGAGTCAACACTGACTATCTCCCCATGGGAGTTCTGGTATTATGGGATGTATAGGAGTTTGAGGTGAGCTTACATAAGCAAGGGCTGAGTGTTAGAGGCTGCACTGTGTATGCCAATTCAGCTTGAAATTGTGGTACAACAAGAACAAATCTCCAGTGAAGAAAGCAGAGATTTGAAGAAAGCTGACAGGGTCATGAGGAAAGGAGTGTGAAGGACATCAGAATGCATTCTGATGTTCCTTTTTCCTGAACACAGTGATATGAGTAAATCAGGGCTTTGTGTGATAAGGAGAATTTGAAGGAAATCATTGAATCTTTAAGTAAACATAAAGTTAGACAGAGTATACATTGTCTTCTCTTCTTTTGCACAACCACAATGTTCTTTAAACTTAGAGAAAACTCTTAAAAGGATTACAATTTATCAAGAGCTTGCCATGTTGGGGAGATGTTATCTTCTCCACAAACGATATGAGTACCCTCATAGGAACTGACAAATAAGAACAATAGTCACTGGTTCTCTCTGGGGAATATGTGGTAGGGAGATGACCAGTATAAATTTTGCCAGGTAATAAGCATTGTATGCCTACATGTACTGATAATGATGAAGATATTGATGATGATGATGAAGAAGATGGTGAAGATGGAGAAGAAGAAGAAAGAAGAAAAGAAGAAGAAGAACAACAAGAAGAAGAACAAGAACAAGAACAAGAAGAACAACAACAAGAAGAACAAGAGGAAGAAGAGGAAGAAGAGGAAGAAGAGGAAGAAGAAGAAGAACAAGAACAAGAACAAGAACAAGAAGAAAAACAAGAACAAGAAGAACAAGAGGAAGAAGAGGAAGAAGAGGAAGAAGAAGAAGGAGAAGGAGAAGGAGAAGGAGAAGGAGAAGGAGAAGGAGAAGGAGAAGAAGAAGAAGAAGAAGAAGAAGAAGAAGAAGAAGAAGAAGAAGAAGAAGAAGAAGAAGAAGAAGAAGAAGAAGAAGAAGAAAATGAAGAAGAAAATGAAGAAGAAAATGAAGAAGATGATGATGACCATGACGACGACGACGACGATGACGATGATGGACAAGAAGTATTGTCTAGGTCAAGAGGCATGACTAAGCCAATCAATTAATATGACATTGACTTCAAGAGAATGTGTAATTGCATGAGCAGCCTGGATCAACAAGATGGACAGTCTTACATAATGAACCTTGGGATAACTGTGCATATGGGAGCTTGGCAACTGCAGACCTCTGGTTTGATATGCATAAGTGTTCAAGTCTTCTAGTTTTATGCTTACTTGTGTACATGTTCCTAAAGGTGTCTTCTTTATGATCACGACAATGTCACAGTGGATATACTGATGCTGCTTCAATATTTACACTAGAATTTGCTTTAGAATCCACACTCAGACAAATTTTGCCATTATTGTCTGCACCAAGTCTTCTTCCCAGTTTCCCCGTGTTGGTTAGTTCTCTAGTGTAAATATACAAGTATATTCTCTGGGCCAGTAGAATGACCCACCCCCTGCTTTGCTTACTATAAAAACTAATGGCTCGAATTCAATCCCTAGATCTGATGGGAAGAAGGAACTATGACTTCTCAAAGTTGTGCTCTGAGCTCTATATGCCAGTTCTTGTATATGTGCATGAACACACACACACACACACACACACACACACACACACACACACACACACACAGAGTAATAATAAGCTTATATCCTAACAATAAGTCCAGTAGGTTGTGAAATGTTTGAGGCTCCAACTCGAGAGATTGTTTGTATAATCACTGGTGGATTAGAAACAATTTGCTAATGAAGACTTTCTTTTTAATTATTGGGGAAAAGGCATTCATTAATTAACAGAAAGGAGCCCTGGTTTTATCCAGATTAATTATGGCTGGGAATGGATCCCAAGCCTACTACACAGAAGCTATTTAAAGCGATTATACCAGCAGCAAAGTCAAGCAGCTTGAGGTTCAGTCTTAATAATGTGGACCATGGCAATTACTTTGGAGCTTATGTATGGATTTCTTCAGGAGTTGATAACTCATAAAACTTGATGTAAATTTTTCAATTCTTCTCAGCTTCTCAAAGGGGTCCATGATAGCAAAAAGCAGCCAGAAGTTTTTTGACTCACTGTCTTCCCATGCCCCACAGTACACATCCAGGAACCTGCTATTGTAATGGTTCGAGCATACAATATTATAATGGCTGCACTGGATAGCAAGAAAATTGCAACCCTGCCATGAAAAACTGAGAGATAACTCGATCTAGTCTCCTGTTCCAGTTTTGCTGCTGAATATTTTCTTATCAGCCCTCGGCAGTACAGGATTTGTATCTTGTGGCTACTGATGATTTCTACTGCTTCCTTCATCATAGACTGTCACTGGTGTACCCGGAAAGCCATACCATGCTCAACAGACCCCCATATTTTATTTTCCCATTCTCAACTATTTTCAGAGTGTTTGCTTTATGCCCCCACAGACTGCTGACTGTTCCCTATATCTCTTGAGTAATGGCTGGATTTTATGTGTGCTCTGCTCTTCACTGAGCATTTACTCCTTCAGCTCTTGAAAGATAGCATATCTCCAGGAGGAGGTGCTGTTGCCCTAGTTGGTTCTTGATTTGGTCAGTAAAGAACGCAAGAGCCAATTGTGGGGCAAAGGTAAAGGTGGGACTTCCTGGTCCCAGGAAGAAGAGATATAGGAAAGAGAGGAGGCTTTTCCAGGAATGCATTGGAAAGAGAAGAAGGCAACATTTATGTAAGGTCTTGAGGGCAGCTAGGGTGACTTCCGGCACAGCCGGCTGCGGCTGAGGAGGTTGGCAGGAACTAGTTGATAGCTGATAAGATTAGGGCTGATAAGATTCTGTGCCCAGCTACTGTGTTATCTGGGTAGTTTTAAAATAATAAAGCTCACTAGTCTTTTGATTCTGCAGAAATAAGGTGGACAGGGGAAAGTGAGAAGACAGGGCATTGATGGCAGCTTGGCCAAGCTAGCCAGGGGGAAGAGGGAGGAAGAGGTAACTAGTAGAGCCTGGACACCAGCTCTCTCTCAGCTTTCCCGGGTTAGTTGCATTTGTTCCTGGACTAAGCTGGATGGAGCAAAGGGAACCAGGAGAGGTCAGAGCAGGCCGAGCTTCCAAGAAGGCAATAGCATGTATTTTTAAAATTACACACAGCAAGTATCATTCTCTGAGCTACCAGATCACAACGTATCTTAGCTTTTATTTTTATCTACTAAACTATTCATATTTTTTTATTTTGTTGTTGTTGTTAAGACATTGGCAGAACCACAGTCCTGAACCACCATATGTCCACTCATGACTTTCTCTTCCAGTCTTTTACCCACCCCTGTGGATATCTCCAAGGGCATCCACTTTTCAGTCATTAAATGGTAATTTGTGGCTGGTTGCATATATTCTTCCCTTGCAGAACAGCAATTCTTTTTCATCTGTAATTTCATATTCTGTGATTTTAGTTATCCACCATGAACCATGATGCAACATTATAAATGAAAAATTGCAAATATAAATAGCTATATGCTTTAAATTGCTGTTATTGAATTATGTGATTATACATCATGTAGTCTGGCTTCCACCTGCTAAAAAGGGAAAGTGTGTCTTTGCCCAGTGTACATAGGGAGTACGTGCTAACAATCCTACAGCAGAGGAGAGGAAAAGAAAGGAGGTAGGCTTTGACACAATTTTCATTTTATTATATTATGATATTCCATATTATTAATTAATCAATCAATCAATGTACTTGGTATACAAAAGTTCAACATGCCATGTGTAGGACAAACATATAGAATTTAATGCTACCCATATTCTGTGGAATCCACTAGGACTGCTGAAAATCGTCCTCTATAACATAGTGATTACCATACTTTGTTCTCTCTTTGACGAGATATTTTTCTGCTATTTATAAACACAAGAGTTTGAGATTATTTTTAAATCTCAGAATTCTTCAGTGAGCTGCTGGCTTTCATAACCTTTTTCCTTTACTATGTTAATGGTATATTGAGCACAACTGCTCATAGCTGAAATGCCCATCATTCTATTTAATCTTCTCACTGACCAGTACATAGTTCTTAGGTATCACCCATCTCTGTAAACTCCCATGGGTGAATAGCGTCCACATCCTCTCCTATACAATCCACTTTCTTATTCACCATATGTAAAATTGGGTTTCCTGTTTCTCAGACAGACCCATTTTCCTTTATATGCATCTTTTCCATAAAGTTGAAGTATCTATTCATAATGTTATGTACTAATGTGGAGTAATTCTTAACTGGATATTGCTAAATATCCAATCTCTTTCTTTTGTGTGAATATGCTAGGACACATTTGTAGACAATCCTGATAGTATGTGACAGATAACAAGAACAGTTTAGTGGGGCATTTGTACCTTATACATAAGCATTTTTGTAGTTATAAATTCAAAACAGACTGCTTTCTTTTAATTAATGTTTCAGGCTTACATTAAAAGAGATATGCACCCAGCTTGTGTACATGCACCATAACAAGGACCCATTTCTCTTCCAACTCTTCACCTTGAGTTATCATGACATGAGGGATTGTAGTCCTATAAAGTCAGAAGAGGTCAAAACACAGGTTGAGGCAAAATGGAAGCTGAGACATTTGTAACCAAGGTCTCCTTAACGGGCACACAAAGATTTTTGTCTTCCTTTTAAAACATGCACCAGTCAGAAGGTGACAGCGTGGTTTTCAGTATAAGTGTTCCTTCTAGATGTCAGTTCAGTGGTCAACTAGGACTTGGTAATCTGAAGATAAAGTTCGTTGTCAGCAGTGATTGACACTCTTAAGTGGTATAAAAGGGGTACCAGTAGTTATCATAGCAGCCTTCAAAATACTAAAACACTACAGGCACGGTTTGCATGTGATTAATGCACAAGCCTGAGGGAATGCCAAAAGAAAGAGAAATGAAATTTCTCTCAGAAGCACATTCTACCCAGAATTCAGTTTGTCATGTGTAGAATGTATACAATATAAGAATATTTATATGGACTTAAATACTTTGAGGTTGAAAAGTTCTCAGAGCGAGGTGAAGGAAGGGGTTAACGATGCTTTTCACATACTCTCCTGGTGAGGAATTGGCAGAGGTTATAGCTGAATTGACCTAGACAGCTAGCTTATCTATCTAGAAAGACCACTGCCACTATTTTGTGTCTGAGCTGGAATAGACTACTATTTAATTTTATAACATCTATTTTCCCCAAAACTATTAATCCATCTCTCTTATAACCAGCCTTCTGATTAGGTGAGATATATAGGTGCCTAGTCCTTATAACAACTTTTTCCAGATACTGAAGAGTTCACTCAGGAAGAAAGTACTCCCAGGAGGCAGGTGTTCACAGTGGCCTTAGGTGACCTATGTGTGAGCAAAATACTGTCTGCTATCACCATCTGAGAGATTATAGTATGCAGCCCTGAACTGTACAAATATTGTATCCAAGGTCATATGTATGCCTGAGTAAGAACTCGGGTTCATGCTAGAGGTGAGGATATTAGCTTTTTTTTTTTTTAATTGATTTTTTCTTTTTTTTTTTTTTTTTATTAACTTGAGTGTTTCTTATTTACATTTCGAGTGTTATTCCCTTTCCCGGTTTCCAGGCAAACATCCCCCTAATCCCTCCCCCTCCCCTTCTTTATGGGTGTTCCCCTCCCCACCCTCCTCCCATTACTGCCCTCCCCCCAACAATCACGTTCACTGGGGGTTCAGTCTTAGCAGGACCAAGGGCTTCCCCTTCCACTGGTGATCTTACTAGAATATTCATTATGCAGAAAGTAGGAATTGCCATCTCAGAACTGTGATTGCTATAAGTACTCAAGACATCATTCAGGGGTCTGTTTATTCTTCATATTTCATCAGCTCCTGTAATTACCGTGACAGCATCAGATCTGGTGTTTGTAGAAACAATGCTGTGTTAGGTTAGATCCAAATATTGACATCCTGCAAATGGAGTATCCCAGCATCACATAAATATAAAGAAACAATTATGGACTTTCAGTAAGGAATAGAACATGACAATCATTTAGAATAGAGATGAACATAATTGCAGTGATAATCAGGATAGCAAAGATGAGTTATTTTGAAATTGATCAACTTGGAAGCTAGTCCTTCTCTAACTTCATTTTGTACTCTAGCACAGTCCAATTTCTTAAAAATAATGAGTTTTGAAGGGTTTGAACAAAAAAAAACATGTATGTTTGATACTTTATTTTCTTGGTTATTCCCTTTGAATTTGCTGTCCAAATTCCCTACCAATTATGGTTTATTTACTGCAGAACTCCAGAGCTCCTTAGCAATTTGCTGTGCTGAGACTTTTTGTGATTGCCAGAGGCAAATTCCAAAGCACAAAGAAAGTTCGCCTTTAGCAGTAATGGCTCCACTGGGACACATTCATCAAAATTTGAAATGGGAATCCAAAGGTTGGAACATATGGCTTCCTTCCCTGTCCTCCTTTGGAGCCCAGGTGACAGGAGTTTTTTCCAATTAAAGAAAACTGAGAGTCACGTTGTTTGGTTACATTTTCTTCAAATGTTTATTTTCTTAAAGGTCAATGAACCTTTGATCGGGTAATGAGAGAAACAGTGCGCCTGCCATTTCTCCTCCGTGCCATCTGGCCTCAGCCACTTCATCCATCATACTCACTTCATACTAACTCCTCACAAAGCAAAGTAAAACTGTTCAACACATGCTGTCTAGGAGGCAGGAGGGGACTGAGAAATGGGGCCTGTACAAGACCTAGCCTCCATGAACAAATGCCCAGGGGCTCGCCTTATCCAAACTGGTCCAAACTTCCACTATCTCCCAATAACACAATTAAATTATGATTTTTATCAATGTACCCATACATTGGGTCAGAGTTCTTGTGATTCCATTGCACATCAGTGATTGGACCTACCCGATAGGAATTGAAAATACAACACATGACTTTTGTGGGGACACATCATGTCTGGACCACATCATCACTACTTCCCTGTGCTGGGAATTCTATGAGAATTGTACAAAATACACCAAGCTTTATTTTATATCAACTGAGGAAACTGGGAGAACTCACCTTTCCCTAGATACTTTGTGGTTTTGAGCAGGAGAAAACCACTATTTCATTAATTTAGTTATTTATTTATTTATTTATTATTAACAAAAGCTTTTGCTTAAGAAAATCTCCCCATATAAATAACTTACATTAACAGGAGGGAGATACTGAGATGCTATTTTATAATTGATAGTTGTTAAGGTCATGTCTAGATTCCTGGGTGCCTTGATGAAAGGTCTGTCAGTTAAGCAACAAGCCAAACTTCAAGCTGTTTTGAACATTCTGGAGAAGAAGCATCAAGGAAACCACACAACAGTTCTTGTTCCTGAAGACATGGTCCCAGCCATGAATCTTTCAAAACAGTTGCCTGAGATTTTCCTCACAAATATTGTCAACATGTGAGAGAATATTTTCTCTGGTGACCTCAAGCAGAGGGACGATTGTGAATGGTGCAGAGGAGGTATGCTCTGATTGATTGATCCAAACCAAATCCTGGTTCCGTGAATTGGGGATAGCCACCAGAAAGTCCCTGATACCAGGAAAGCAAGAGACTGCCAAGACCCAAAGGGGATTAAGATTAGCTTAAATGACCAACAAAGGGGAGGGAGAACCTATAGAGACCATATCCAGAAGTTAGGCAAGGCCCCCTGGTTGAGGGATGGGACTACCCATTCATCTCCAAATTTTAGCCCAGAATTGCTCCTGTCTAAAGGGACAAAGAGTAGAGCAGAGACTGAAGGAAAGGCTATCCAGAGACTGCCCACCTTGGGTTCCGTCCCATACAAAAACACCAAACCCAGACACTATTGCTGAAGCCAAGAAGTGCTTGCTGACAGGAGCCTTATATAGCTCTGCCAGAGCCTGACAAATATAGATGTGGATGTTTGCAGTCAATTATTGGACTAAGCACAGAAACTCACTTTCTGTGGAGCTAGGGAAAGGACTGAAGGAGCTAAAGCGGTTTGCAACCCCACAGGAAGAACAATAATATCAACCAAGCAGACCCCCCCCCCAGATCTCCCAGGGAATAAACCACTAACCAAAGAGTACACATGTAGGGACCCATAGATCCAGCTGCACATGTAGCAGAGGATGGCTTTATCTGGCATCAATGGAAGAAGAGGCTTTTGGTCTTGTGAAGACTTGATGCCATAGTGTAGGGGAGTGCCAGGGCAGTGAGGTGGGAGTGGGTGGGTGGGGGGCATCTCATAGAAACAGGGAGAGTGGGATGGGATAGTGGGTTTGTGGAGAGGAAACCGGGAAAGGGGATAACATTCAAGATGTGTAAATAAATAAAATATCCAATACAAATAAGATTCATCATGAGTAGAAAAAGTTAGAACTGGCAGCATGAATGGAGACTTGGTGGTAATTGCCAGCAAAATGGTAGCAGTGATAACTGTGGAATGGTATAAGCAGGTTCTTGACCAATGACAATGTAGCAAATGTGTAGAAAAATATGTGTAAATCTCATTCTGTCCTCATGGGCACTCTGTCCCAGTGACTTCTAATCTCATTAGGAATGGTCCCTTCTCCCCATTCCCTGCCTCTGTCTCTCTGGGACCCTCTGGGTTTCGATGTCTTACCTCCCCTCTCCTCCTTCCCAGCTATTGACTAATCTATTAATCAATGAGAGGTGATAAAAACTATTTATTTATTTATTTATTTATTCCATTAAAAAACATTTTTGAACAACATTGAGACAGGAGATATTTGGCAATGCTAACGTCCTGACTGTAACCAGCTCTTTGGAAACAGTCCTAGGCATCTGAAAACACGGTATACAAAATCATGCCCCATCAAGTGTGCCTTGACACTTTGATAGCAGTAGGAGCAGAACCACAGAAGGGCATTGACAGAGAGGAAGCAGACATAGTAGTGGAGGCAGTAGCAGCAGCTGTCATCTAATGAGAAAGCTGAAGACCACTCTGATTCTTGAAAAATGTGCAGAGTTCAGACTTTGGTTGATTGTCTGCATGTACCCCAAGCTAACTGTGAATGCAGTCCACCGTAGAAATCTTACACTTACTTAAAACCTTATAAGGTTGGTTTTAGCAACTCCACCATAAATTCTGCAGATGACATGGTCATACCACAAAGTCAACAAGTTAGATGTGAAGATTACACTCATCAAGGCCCCGGGTCCTAATCTTGGATCTGTTGATCTCTGGTAGTGTGGACTTTGGGTAAAATACTTAAAGTCTTTCTTATCTAGACCTCATATTCTGACAATGGGATAAGTGGCATTTCACCTGGAGCGACATCACTGACCACACAGGAACCATAAGGAAGATACATATTCAAAAGTAAAAGTGCCTCAGATAGACTGTCACATCACAAGAAGAGTCAGAAAATAATAGACAAGCAGTAAGAAATAAGTTGCAGATGTGTCTAAATCCATTTAGTATAAGTAAACTCTCACTGAATTTAGCAAAAATAATTACTTTTTGCTGTTATTGTCCATCAACTACCTCACTAACTAATGTTTACCTACCCCAGATCCAATAGACATAGCCCTCAAATCATAAACTAGGGTTCCTGTGTTCTCCTTTACCCTGACATTTCCAGCAAATCTGCATGTCTCAGCAGATAAATAAAATAGACAATCACATACCCACAGCAGACAAACCAGTGTCATACACCCTAGCTTCCATCTGCATAGCACTGCACCAGCTGCAGAAGGAGCCGCCATAATGTTTTCATGAAATTTATGATAGAAAAAAAGGTGATAAAGGCAAGAAAATCAAGACTTCTTCGTGCCAGTGAACACATAATTACTCTGAAAAGAAAGAGGTGTTGAGCAGGCAAGGGTGTTGGGGAAGAATGTTTTACACAGTAAGAACAGAAATACCAAATATTTCCAGAAAGGAGGACGCTTAGACCATCAGGAGAAAGAAAGAAGATTCACAGAGCTCAGGGGAAGACATAGGAAAATTTAGGAAGTCACTCAGAACTTCTGTAATTCAGGTAGAACTGACTGGCCGGCATTCAGAGTTAGAGAAACTAAAGGCATGGTGGAATTAGAGGTATTATCTCATTTCATTCATATAATCATTTCATTATTATGAAAATACTTAAAATCAGCAATACTCTCTCAGATGTTTGGTTTTCATTGTAAAACTGTTACAATAGCATGTTTGAAAATGCCCCATTTGAAAGATTAATAGCCATAATAGCAATGAATTACTTTGATTGAAAACCAAAGGTTCTGTTTGGGTCATCTAAGGAAGACTGATTTACTTTCTCTCCCATTGTTGGGTGGTCATGTGGTATGTCTCCCTAAAGGTGAGGGAACAGCACACTTTCTCCTAAACCCATGACCCAGAGCACACAAGGCAATGGGAAGTCATTTCTTCTTGCTTCCTTTTGTACTCTAGAAGGAGCCACTGGATATTCCCTTGGCTTTTGAACACCACTTCTTCAGTAGTTTAAAGCTGCTCTTGGAGTGAGTTCACGTGCTTTGTGGTCTCTGGGTCATGCCATGGGTAAGTGGGGTTTTCAAGCAGCCAACTTGGTTTTCTTAGACATTTGAATTCTTCTAATCTCCATGGTGTTTGGGCTTAAGGAGATCTGTGGCTAATCACCATTTCAATTTTAATCATTTTATTTTCTGCAGAAACATTCTTAGTTAAGCTTACAGGTGATAGACGACGTTTTTCGGTATTTTATTAAGTTTTACACCTAGAATCAACCATTCAATTTGCTTTTGACTCCTGATACCTTTCAATGCAATAGTGTCTTCTATGCAAAAGTGGAAGGATAATAAAATGGGACCTTTGCTTCTCACATTTCTCTTTGCACCTTCCCTTTAACCAACAGTCATTTTTCTCTCCTTCTGTGTATGTGTAGTTTGTTGTTGTTGTTGTTGTTGGGGTTTTCTTTTGGGTTTTGTATTGTTTTGTTTCTTGAAAAGGAGCATTACTTAACATTAGTTAACAACCATGACACTCCTGAAGATTTTGTCTCAGAGATCATTCTACCTGGGACCATGGGCTCCAAATTCTTGGTACAGTTCAAGAAGGTCATTTTTTCAAGATGTGGGAAGAAAAACATTAGGTTACAGCTTCTGTAGTTACGTCTTCCCTGTCATTTCTATCAAGCCTATGAGTGTGTTTCTGCATCTCTGTGCATGTGCGTGTGCTTGTGTGTGTCTATGTGTGTGTAGTGATGAATTTATGCTATTAATTTTAATGTTTTAGGTAGAAAAATTAAGCCTTCTATCATTCATTTTAGATAACTCACCCAAGGCTACAAAGTTGAAAGTGATATTCCGTTCAAGCAATTTTGTTCCAGAATCTGCCTCCATTCCAAATTACGTGAATGTGTGGATGTCATTTGTAAGTGCACATTGTTCATAGGTATGTGTGTGTGTGACACTGTACACAACCTCAAGTGTTGTTCCTCAGGGACCATCTACTCTGATTCTCTTTTCTATAGGGTTTCTCACCAGGTAGCATAGGTTGGTTAGCAAGCTTAAAGATTGCACCAATCTCAGCTTTCACACTGCTAAGGTTACATGTATGCTACCACGTGTAGACCAGTTTGTACTCTCACTCAAAGAGGCCTGCCTGTCTCTTCTTTGCAAGTGCTAGAATTAAAAGTGGGTACCATCAATCTTGGCTTTTGTTTTTTTTCAAATGTAGTTGCTGGGGAAAGTCCTTGTGCTTGTAAGGCAAACATTAACAGACCGAGCTACTTCCCCAGGCTTTGGTCCACATTTTAAAAAGTAAATCATATACATAGGAACTTTCTATAAATCACATTTTTGTGATATTTATATCTTACATATTTATGAAAATCTCCATGTTGGAATGACCACCCATATGTGTAACCTAATTCGTCTAAATAGAGAATGAAACAATGGAAAATACCACTTGGAGTTGAATACTGATCACACCTTATTTGAAATTCTTGGGATCATAATTGTCTCAGATTTCATTGTTTCCCCCAAATTTTTAGTTATTTTTATAAACTTTGAAAGATCTTTTGTACATCTTTTGGATTTTAAAGCACTTAGGGTTTTAGATGAGAGATAGTCAACTTGTAATACCAACACACAAATCTTAAGCATTAAACGTTATTTGAAACCTTTGATGATATTAATATAATTCTCAATACAACCCTACATTAAAACTTCTGTCATTATTATCATAATAATTATATTAGGACACTGAGAAATATGGTAAATACTTGGAGCAATGACTCACACCTTAATAACTACAGAATTGAAGTTTGAACCCATGGTCTTTCCTCCTATTTTGTTTCTTTATTATATGAGGAATCAAATATGTTATCCTTTTAATTTTTACCTACTCCTGAATCACCAGTGAGCTGCAGATCTGACATATTACATAACCAATCAATATTTGATGAAGTAATGAAAGAATTGAATCCTTTGAAAATTAAAATTTTAATTATGCAAGCAATACATGAATAGATTCTTCTCACACAATACTGTAAAATATTCTAAGACAAGCAGAGGCTAAACACTTGCTCAGAGGATACCCTATCCCTGTCATCATTTAGATGTTTATCCTCTGGTCTTTTATACTAAAGAACAAGCAAGTTATTATTCAGTGTTTATGAATTTCTGTCAATCATGAGAAAAGCCAACAAGATTGATATTTTCTTTGAGCACACAGTACACAGTATTACATGATCGAGAACATGAAAAGCTGGACTTAGAAGCATTTGTTGTTACAAACACAAAATCCCTGGTCTTACTCTGAAGTTTTCAATTACATCTAAGGGCTGAATAGTATGTGGGCAATCACAGGCCAGTGTAATTTTAGTTACTGTTCAATTCTGGCTTGAAGTTTTTTGTCTAAGGATGTTTGTTATGTGAATAGGGGCTACTGTTTGTTAAGCTTTCTCAAGCAAGGGTTTAAAAGTGCCAGCCATGGAGCAAGTTTCTGTTTTCCCTGGGGTCTTGCTGCAAGTCTTTGGACCAGATATTACCAGATGGCATGTGTTAAGAGGCTTGTAATAGGCAGCTGTAATGAAGAAATCATTCTTAGTTGTGAAGTGGGACATAAAAGAAGATGGCAGGAGAGAAAATGTCTTGTGTGTAAGCATTATGGTGCAATAGTTCTGAATTTTCTTCAAGAATAAAATTCCTTAATTTGAAAGCTGTCATTATTCCTCATTAACTAAGCAACAAAGAGATGCTTAACAATCTGCTAGGCTTTCTGTGACTTTCTCCATTTTTGACCTAGAAGCAGAAATAGTGGCTTCTCTCATAATTCTGTGATAAATGCAATTGAATGAGCAATATGAAATATTCTGATGTATTAAATTATCAATAAATATTATCCATTAAAACCACTGAAGAGTAGCTAGGTAAAATGGCTTACATTTGGAGTACCAGCATTTTGACTCAGGACGATTGCCCTGAGTATGTGGGACTGGGTTGCAGAGTAAGACTCTTTCTCAAAGGAAGAACAATGGCAACAATAACAACAAAAAACACTGTATAACTTAAATAAAATTGGAATATAGAACGAGAATCGTTTCTGAACATGACCATCAGGTTAGAAATTCTCTATCAGTTTTGTTGCTCAGAGGTAAGGAAAGCCTAATTATGTACTACTAGTAGGATACTAAATGTCTGTTGATGCTTTGCTTCTAAAAATATTGTCATAAAATTAATTATTAAATGCTAATAAATTGAGCAATCACCAATACATTGATGAATATCACTTGGTAATGAAGTGATATGTGAAGTGTATTGCCTTGCTATTGCTGTATTCAAAGTCAAATTGACTGTGATTAGTAAATCATATGAGTCTATGGGACATCCTCTTCCTCATAAAGGTGTTAGAACATGTCCTGGTCCACTGTAATAAAAAAGTAGCAATTAAGGATTTGCAAACCATATTCATGTAGAATGTTCCTGGCTCACATTTCCTCTCACACAGGAAGAAATAGACCTAAGAATATGATCCTCACTTGCCCCCACTCATTTCTTTTTTTTTTCAGTGCTAAGCTCGACCTATGGTGTAACCTCTGTCTTAGTGACTGCTTGTGGAATAGAATGCAGTGACCGAGAACAAGAGGTCTGAAAGGCTCTGGTAGCTTTCAAGCAGTTGCTGCTTCTATCAAGAAATGAAAACAATAGATGCACAGAGAGAGAGAGAGAGAGAGAGAGAGAGAGAGAGAGAGAGAGAGAGAGAGAGAGGCGGGCAGAGGAACAGAGGGACAAAGAGAGAAAGACAGAAAGACAGACAGAGAGCAAATTTGAACAATAAAATATTTAGAACTTTGGCCATAGTAGGAGGGGAAAAAGAGATTTGAAGCTCTCTTAGAAGAAATACCACATCCTATACAGCTAATTATTTAGTAGGTAATCCCAGACTAGAAAAGAAGACATCAGAAATTAGCAGAGTCGTCATCACTTCTGGGTTTTTTTTTTTTTTTTTGAGCTTCCATTGTGTTTGTGAACATCATAAAATGCTCACATAGGTAGAGAAACACTAGATGATGACAAACAGAAAGATTAATTCAGACACATAGATAGATGTTAGGTAGATGCTAGATAGATAGATGTTAGGCAAGAGAGAGAGACAGAGAGAGAGAGAGAGAGAGAGAGAGAGAGAGAGAGAGAGAGAGAGAACATTACAACTAACAAAAATGGACAGGAATATAGATGATAGACAGATAGGGAGAAAAAACTCATTAACTGACAAGCCTGACACAGAGGAAGATATAAATAGGTGATAAAGACAGATAAAAACTGTTTTTTGTTTTATGTAGTGTTGAGGAATCTGGAGGTTTGGAGTTGACTTAGGGTACAGATTCATGTTTGCAGGTAGAAATAAGAAGTGGATATTCTCAGATTTGGAATCCCAACTGCTGATTAACTGATAAACTCTGCTTAATTTAAAGTATTTATAAGGAAATAAAAGTTGAAAAGATTATATCAATTGTATATGTGGAAATTAACCTGGGAACCCTTTGACATAGATTAATGGGTTTACCTGATATTGCAAAAATCATTTCTCTCAGAATTTTCCCTCACACATGATCTATATAGTCTTGTGTTTCTAGCTTCAATTTCCTTAAATAGGATAAGAACTAAAAAAAATAAATCCTTGCAAAGCTTGCTGGGAACAAAATTTTGCAGCTGTTCATCCTTCCTGAACAGCTTGGGGAAATACAAACCAGGCTTTCTTCTTATACTTCTCTCTCCCTCCCTTCTCTTCTGATCATAGACCTCAAAAATATATATAATGACTGTGTAGAATGTAGGGATTAAAATTAAATTGATAACAGGCAAAGTTTGTCTTCAAATATGCCTAATAAATATAAAACATTTAATAAAATTAATTTTGTCATGTGTACAGCTATATATAAGTATAATAAATGCATCTTATGAACACTCATAAATAACACACACACACACACACACACACACACACACACACATGTATTTCTACAGATATAAAGTAAATTTATGTCCTTTTGGTAATACTAGAGAGATAGCTAGTCAGATTTAAAAAGTATTTTAGCAAAGTTCTGTGGACTGACAACTATATCTGTCTGGTCCAATTTACTGTTCTTTCTTGTCCTTATAGTGCAGAAAGGTATTACAAATTATTTTGTTTCATGTCCAATTCTGTTGAAATATGGTCAAATATGCAGTTGTTAAAAAGTAGTTGTATTTTATTTTGAAATTGTTCTGCTTTTTAGGAAAGAATGATGTTCTGTAATTTTGTTCTAAAGCTCTTAAAGGCTGGAATTAGCAATCCTCTTTCCTGATCACTGTTTTCTTTTTTCCCCTAAACGGCAAGAGTTAGATAAGCATTGTAGAAATATAAGCTAATGAGAAAGTGTTCTGAGGTGAAACCTGTTGAAACCGTCCATGTCTTTTCAAGCAGCATGGTTCTATACATATGCTGTGTGTTTATGTCTTCAGTTTCCACCATGTTCATTCTTTTTAGTATCATGTGAGAAACTGCAGCAAGGACTAAATTGTATTAGTTCCCAATAGATATGTAATCCCATTATGCTTAAATACAAGGATGCATTTTAATAAACTTAGATGTAGAGATTAGCAGAAGGATGGAGAAACAACTTATTGTCTTGGTAGCAGTGGCTACTGTCTTCTTTCGCCCCTTGAACCAAGCAAATATGCTGATTTTTTTTTTTTTACACACATGCACATATAGCTACAGCTGTTGGGGAATCTCTGAAGGTTTGGAGCCAGCTTGACTTAGGGTACAGATTCATGTTTGCAATAACAAACAGAAAGTGGAGATGCCCACATTTGGACTCCAGACTGCTGATTAGTTGATAAACTCTGTTTATTTAAAATGTTGTAAACACGCATGAGATTCTTTTTCCCTGTTATTTACTGGTTCAGTAGTTCACTTTACCCTAGTTTACTTGACAGTAGTTCTCTGCCAATATGAAGTGAACTAGTGAGCAACAAAGGAACAGATTCATGTTTGTCTTTCTCACAGAAGCGATGGCAAAATAAGGGGATGTATCATACACGTATAAGTAACTTTCTAGTTTCTGAAAGGAATTATATTGGACCTAGAGCCCAGTATACTTGATGCTGCTTTATGTTTTCTTGGGATACATTTTCAGATTGAAATATTTTCTTCAACTGCTGTTGAGACATTTCATAATTGAGCTTTTGGAGTAAGCTGATTGATTACTATCGGTGGATGCAAGGAAACCATAGGATTTGTTCTTGTTTCCTTGTCTTTCTACTTTGGTAAGTGTAGTCATCTGCAGCATTCTCTTCACCAAAGAAACAGCTAAAGTACCAAACATAGTGCATAGTCTTGCTCACAGTTAATTTCCACAACGACATGGGCTTTTGGTGAGCATTCTAGGAGAAATTAAAGATATTCTAGAGAAACGGCTACTCTAATGTTTAATGTTATACAAGCAAAAAAAAGGCGTATTTAGGAAAGAAAGGGACATAGCAAACATGCAACACTTTATGCTAGAGGCCATTCAAAGAAGAATTTTTAGGAAATGTGTTTTGAGCAGATTCTGAAAACTCTTGAGTGGTATGATAAGGAATTAGAATATGAGCATTTGGGCTATTTTCAATAGAGGGGTGAGTTGGTGGAAATGATTTGTAAAAATAAATATGATGGTGAAAGACAGGTCACCTAGGGAATCAGAATAACATATTCTTTGAATTGTTGAAGGACAAATGACCAAGAGGATATTAAACATAAATGGTCAAGTGTACACAGATGAATAAATTGGAGTCTCCCAAACTTAGCCACGCCCTCATCTCCTCATCTAGCAAAATGTTTTTGCTATTCATCTCCTCTGAGGTAGTTCCTGCAATTTTAAAGCAAGTAGAAGCACTAAAATAAAGATGAAGTGAATGCATGGTGTGACTGCATCCTGAGTTGAATTAATTATAGCAAGTATACTGCAGTCAGAATGGAAGGGATTATTGAAAGCAGGCACCAGAATTTTCTCATTGAGTTCAAAGTCAATGCATCTTAATAAAAAGAAAGGAGCCTCAAGATCTGCAGGCCCTTTCAACCCGCTTTGGAAAAAAAAAACATTGAAATCTGATAAATACTTCTATCTCGGATCTGTGAAAGAAGTAATTATCTTGGATTTATAGAATAAAGCTAATGAAATTATCTAGAAAATACAAATATTAGCAAATAATGAGTTGTGAGCCACAATGCCTAATGTAGTATTGAAAATAAACAAAAAACAAGAACAGAATATATGTGAGCATTTCCATCTAGATGACTCCATGTGAAAGAAGCTTAGAATCGAATGTTTCGGCAAAGCTGCTTCCAGTTTCTGTCTGTAAGTCATCATGCCCTCTACAACAGTCATCTTTGGTTAACTCAGGCATTTGGCTTCCTTAACTACTTCGTATTTATCTTAGGACTACCTTATTCATTGTCTGCCCCAAGGTTTAGTGGACTCTGGGACAGAGTGCTGTTCTGCTTCACATTGAGTCTAACCTTGCAGGTTCCGTGCTTTGACTCAGCAGGCAGCCATTTTAACGGTCATCATTTATCTTTCCCTCTAGGAAGCACCGAATTCTTACACTTGCTCCTAGATGCCTAATTAACATTTCCAAGTCACTGTATTCATGCTTACAGTTGTTCTGGATCCCATCTCTGTGTCCTTGACATTCAGAAATAGATCACACCATTCCAGTAATTCCGACTTTGCTCTTTTCTCTGATCCAAGACGCAATTTTGCATCATGCCCTGTATGAAGCTTCTTCCACCACATTCCATCATGCAAACTAGACTTATAATAAAAATAAAAATGGAAGTCCTCAACAGTAGTCATGGTTTGGAATGATGAAGGAATTGTTTCATTGTCTGGGGAGGGTGAATAGTTAGAGTTAAATTGAGTAAAGATGTGTGATTCCTTCCAAGGATGTGTGTGGGGAACAGAAGGTTCAAGGCTGTATTCAAAGATTAGCATAGGGCAGCAGAGACATAGTTAAAATGTTACAATATGAATGAGTGCTAGAAGCTGGTCTCCATGTGTTTGACTCATCTCAACTGCACCCAGCAAGACCAAGTCATTTCCTGAAATTTGATCTGCTTATTATCCTTCTATGGTTATTTCAGAAATTGCCCCCGACCTTTATATAAACTTAAAATATGCCCCTCCCCCATTCTAAAATCTGTAGGGAACAGCACAAGTGACTTTCAGAATCGAATCTTCAGTCTTTTCCAGTCCGCCATGCAACTCTAATTTTAGCTGCACGTGAACTATAAATCATTGACTTCACCATCTACACTCAGCCCTCAAGTTCCCACCCATGTATCTTCTTCTAATCTCCTTCAACTGCAGTTATAAACTCCTACACAGGATTACTCTACAGTTGAAATATAGCTCCTGTGTGTATCCTTTCCCAGTCATAATTATTCACTCCCACAAAAGTACATTCAGTGTCCTTGAACATATCTCTATTATAGCACACATATTATGTTATATCTGTGTGTGTGCATGTGTGTGTGCGTGTGTGTGTGTGCGTGTGTGTGTGTGTGTGTGTGTGTGTCTACTTTCCCACCTAAACTTGAATCAAATCATTACATCTCTTCATTCCCTGTAAATAATTGTTTGGTATCTAGCCCATGGTAGGTATATAGTACCTCTCAAACTGATTTGAATCACTGTATATTTTAATTCTAGTAAATCCTGGGAATAACAGAGTAATCAGAGTGGTTATTGTATACACATTGCTTCTACTATTCTACTATAGATTGTTTCTTGATTAGTCTTCATGGTTTGTGGGTAAATAAATATTCTTCAAAATCTTAACGACCAAAATTATTTACTGAAAATTACCTTTGTGGTTGTTGCACATTCTCTTAGAAAGGATTTACTGAATACTCTCAAGTAATGAGACACTTTCAGTTTACTAAATCACAGTAATTTTTACTTCTCTAGAAATAAACAAATTTTTTGCATATAAATTAGAATTTTATTAGGTAGGAGGTTTATACATCAAGTGGTTTAAAATGGCATTCACTTAGAACTAATCCATAAGTCTTTTTAGCAAGAAATGAAAACATAACCTCAATAATTTTAGATGTAATTTCCATATACTTTGTTTGTGGTGGGATATTATAGATTGATTTTTACTCTTAATAGACTTTGAAGCTGTTTAAGCACATAAAAGCCTTGGTGCAATTTCCCACAGATAGAAAGGGCCCCCTAAACACAGCTCTATAATTTGTGCACCTGAGTTTTTGATCTTTGAAAACACTGTTAATTCTCCATTTAAAAAAACAGTTATAATCCTCAAAAAGGTATGAAATTTTGTATAAAGTAAAATTCAATGTATTTTCAAGCAAGGTAAACATTGGGTGGCCACCGATTGAACTGATGATCAGAAAAGGTCAACTGTTGGCAGTTTCATACAATTCGCTGTAATTGTTATAGTTTGATTTGGCAGTAAGGCAGTAATATGCAAAGCAAAAAGAGACCTTCTAGCTAACCCAAAATAGACAAAAGAGCTATGTGGTAGGACTGATAATTTAGACCGAAATATGATTGATGTGCAAGCATCCTCAGCTCCTAGGTGCAGCTGTGAGTATGTATTGTAACCCTGACTCTGGAGATGCAATAGGGGCAGAAACAGGGAAATCCTAGGAGCTTCTGAAACAGCCTTCTTCATAGACACTGTTAATAACACTTTCAGTGAGAGCTCTAATCTAGAAAAATAAGGTGATGAACAATGGAATGCATCTGACAAATCTGGATATTCCTTCACATGTACAGTTAAATGTATTCACCTTCTCGCGTGTACATACATAAATATGTACAGACAACATATATACATGTCAGCGGTAAGAATAAGTCGTAAATTGAATAATACTAGAATAATAATGAATACAAGCTGATATAATTGCTGTAGTGTGGCTAAATAAGACACTATTTCCCTAGATTCTGAAACATTGCTAAATTGGAATTATACTGCTTTCCATTAAGAATTCAGTTATTTAAAGCCATTTATAATGCCTAAAATAACTACAAGCTATTGTAATTACTGTTACTAACAATGACCGTAGTCTACCACATGTTCAAATAATCAGTACCTCCAGTATTCAGGATTGTCATGCTTCAGTAACAAATAAGAACTCACAATCTCAATAGCATGACTAGCCCTGACCTCAGCACTGAATGCAATGCTTAAGAATGCTTATCAATTTGAAGTGGGATTTGTCATCTTCTGGGGCAGAGTGTAGAAAATCGTGTATTACTTACATGCATCTCATTCCCTCATGTCAAAATGACACATGTTACTTCCAATCACATTTTACTGTCTGACACTGGCCTGACATAAATAGGAATAAAAAAAATAATACAATGAATAAAATCAGTAGAAGAACATCTGATAAGGTGAGTACTTGGCATTTCTACCACCATTTGTAACACTCAAAAGACTTTACTCATATTGCTAATTATTTCATGGTCTTTGCTTGCCAACTGTTCCCAAACTGAAGCAACAGAAATGAAAATTTGCTAATCAAGATGCCGCCCATTCTTGACATTATTTCATAAACAATTTCTCTGATTCTTCTTGGTCTAATAGGCAAAATACTGGATGGCAAAAGTTTTCTTTAGGATCCGTCATTCAATTAAACACTCACACACACCACACACCACACAACACACACACACACACACACACACACACACACACACACACACACACACATACACACACTTAGAGAAAATCCTCAGAGTTTATGTTCAAAAGCATCACAAACCTATTTGGTCTATGAAGTCTTTCCCATTTGCAGAAAAAATATTACCAGAGTGCTTTGTCTCAAACATATTATTGGACACACTTTTTCTTTTTAATTCCCAGAAGCATAAGGGACTCCCAATTGTAGAAAAAACTGGCACCCATTCATTTCTTGGGAGAATGAGGACTCCCACCTCAGTTCCCCATAAGACAAAAGCCTTCTTAGATGGAAAGATCTCATTTCACTAAAAATGGAATAGAGAAGATTTTCAGTTAGCATGTCACCTATTCCAGCTCCCCAAAATATTTTACGGGAAGAAAATGAGAGTGGAAAAGAAAATTACCATTAAAACGTGATTGCAAATGTCCACTTCAGATAAGAAAACAGAAGTCATAGGCCCATTTGTAGCATAAAAGGAAATTTTTATTGAGTTATAAAAATAGGAAGCATCAGGATTATTTGCTGAGATGAGAGGAGCAGCCCGACTCCTTACCTTCTAATAGATGACCTTCCCTAGCACTTGTTCGCTTCATTGGAAGTTCACAGGGATCTATAAGAAGAATGACCTATCTACTTAAGCAGTCTGCAATTCTCCATCGTCTACTGTACTTTTCTGCATTGTTTTACTTCATTAGTCACTTGGAAACTGATTTTCAAATAGAGCTGTCTCGGATGTTTCTACTGCAGCTTTCTACTGTGTCTATCTTCCTGATGGCTCCATCCTCTGTGTCTCTGGGATTCCATTTTTTGCTTTGCTTTCTTGCTTGTTGTCTTTACTGTCTTCCCCCACTCTTCTTCTTTCAAAACCAAGGACCTTAAGATTCTGTGGACTGAAGAGATGGCTCAGCAGTTGAGACTACAGGCTGCTCTTCCAAGGACCTGGTTTCAATTCCTAGCACCCATATGGCAGTCCACAGAAGTCTGTGGCTCTGTTCCTAGAAGATCTGATGCCCTCTTCTGGCCTCAGGCCCTGCATTCATGAGGTGCACATATATGCAGGCAAAGCTCTTATATACATACAAGTTGTTTTTTTAAAAAAAGAATATTCCCTTGAATCAGAATCCCTACGAAACAGAGACAAGATCAGCTAATCTCTAAACTACAAACCAACCTGCTGGTTTCTGGATAGACCTCAATGAACGTACTTGATTTTGAGGAAAACCAAAAATGCCCCCTGTTGATTCCACTCCTTCACATCCAGATAAGCAGCTTAGCAATGCAAGGCCTGTAAAAAGAGTTAGGCATCCTTCTGTGAGCTCTAGGGCTTTGACGCTAGCTGTTGCATTTTGCCCTCACCTCTATTTCAATACTGGCATACTGTTCTTCAACTATATATTACTGCTTTACTTCTTTCCAACAATGGCCTCTAAGTGTACTTGGTAGAAGGTTCAAATTCTTATCCTGGCCACTGGGAAACTCCTGGGGATCACTGTTAATATAGGCACTGGCTAGAGTTGTGTACAAGTCTTGTCTTAGCTATAAATAAAAGTGTTCTATTGCTATAAAAAGACATCCTGAACATAGCAAGTCCTACAAAGGAAAGAATTTAAATTATAAAATATTTAATATCATTTATATTAAAAGACAGAGTGTTTTCTTACAATTTCAGAGATTTAGTCCAT
The DNA here is from genome assembly GCF_021556685.1 of Rattus norvegicus. NCBI lineage: Eukaryota > Metazoa > Chordata > Mammalia > Rodentia > Muridae > Rattus > Rattus norvegicus. The sequence continues at coordinate 14,685,299 of NC_141549.1, read as the reverse complement.
TACCATCATGGCAGCGAGAATGGTGGCAGACACCAGACTTGGTGTAGAAGAAGTAGCTGAGAGTTCTACATCTGGATGTGCAGTCATTAGGAAGAAAGAACCACTGGGCCTGGTTTGGGCTCTTGAAATCTAAAAGCGAGTGACATAATTCCTTCAACAAAGCCGTACCTAGTCTTTTCAAATATTGCCAATCCTAAGTGAGCAAGCATTTGAATCTATGAGCCTATTGCTGCCGTTCTTATGCAAACTACCACAAGTCTCTCATTTGGGAATATTAAGAGATCAGAAACATAGATGGCCATAGCAGAGTATTCACATATGACTGTATAGGAAAATCATCAGTCCAGTTTCTTCCCTTTGTTCTATGACTTTATAACAAAAGAGAACGAGGTGGGGTGTGGAACCTACAGTGTCCATCATAATTTAGTACCAGCCTGACAATTCATTGTCCTATTTAATTCTCACACAAGCCTGTAGAAATTTTTTATAGTCCATAAATTAGAAGCTTAAATCTAGAGGCCTTGAGTAACATGGGAAAGTATATGGTCAGGTGGCATAGGAATAGTCCACACACAGCAGTGTGCCTGTACTCTACCGGACATTCTAAGCATCCTGCCCTAAAATAAGATGAAGCATAAGCATGCTCTCAATGGCATGCATACTTTAATATAATAAATAATAAATAAATAGCATGCAAACTTTAATATGTCAGAACCAAAGTGCTACAATTCTTTCTGTTTTTACAGATGTGATGAGCAGATATGGAATAGATAGATAGATAGATAGATAGATAGATAGATAGATAGATAGATAGATAGATAGATAATAGATAGATAGATAGTAGATAGATAGTAGATAGATAGATAGTAGATAGATAGATAGTAAATAGATAGTAGATAGATAGATAGATAGATAGATAGATAGATAGATAGATAGATGGCCATCTTTGATATTAGGAAATCTGGAATCTGAATTTGATCTCCTTTTCTATTATATTTTGATGTTTAGAACTGAAGTTAATAAAATGGCATTTACTGTGACTTTAAGGAGAAGATTTTACCTTCACTGTGACTTAATAACCCTAAAGACTGAGCAGCAGAAAGCAAGGGTTCAAACAAACGAACAAAGAAACAGAAAGGACGTCAGTTTTACCTTCCCTTACTCTCAGCCTCACCAGAGAAAATGTTGCTCTCCTCATTTCCCCTGTCTACCTCTGCTTAACCTAGTTTTTCATAGTTAATTATTGATCTAGTCGATTTCTTCTGCTGACTTCCAATTAAGCTTATTCTGCTCTGTAACATTCCTCTTCCACTCTCCATTCCATAGTATGAAAAGTTGCAAGAATATGGTTTAAAAAATGTTTTCTCTGATTAAAAAATGATATCAAGTCATCAGGATAAAGATATTATAAATATATGTATAATTAAAAGCTTTGTTTATAAACTCAGTTTCCATATGCAATATATTAAGAAACAGTAGATCCTGTTTTAAACATGGCATGATCATTCCTACTTGCAGAGGGCTCTGGTGTTCCCTGACTCCATGTCTTGGCAGGTGTGCCACCATAAGTAAGTTACTGAGTCACTCTCTGGTAATCTTTACAGTTGGTTACTATATAAGCTACTGTTCTACTACTGCAAAGAGTCACCATGACAAAGGTTAATTAGAACCATATGAAACATTCCATTGAGTCTTTGATGAGTGGTTCAGAGGGCTAGTCTGTTACCATTATGGCAGGAGAACGGTATCAGGAAGACATGACATTGTAGCAGTAACTGAGATCTCACATCTGATCCACAAACAGAGAGAGAGGCAGGGAGAGAAAGAGAGAGCAGATTTGATGTGGGTTCAACAAGGTCACACCTGCGCTAATCCTTCTCAAATAGTTGTACCAATTGAGGACCAAACATTCAAATATATGAGTATATATGAGCTGGGAGGCCACTCAGATCATCACTTTAACCACTCATGTTTTGAAAGAAAACAGTTTCAATACTTGAGAATTAACCCCTAAAAATTGTAAGAGTAAAGAAAAAGGCAGCCAGAGCCAAGATCACACAGAGAGAAATCTGTTAGGGGACTACTGATTGTAGTGTGACAAGGGAGTCTCCAAACTTTACAGCAGCAGGAAGTGGCTTATTAAAAGTGCTGCGCTAAACAAAGGCAGACTACGACTAACTGATATACTTGTCCTTTCTCAAAAAGTATTAATATGCCCAACATGAGTTAAAAATAATAAATATCCAGGTATGAGCGGTCTGCACGATACTCAGTTGACTATCTTAATGATTTTGCTCAAGAATGTTTGAGTACATGACAGTATCATCAGCTTGGCCAAATAGTGTCACTATCAGATGATGACTGTTAGTGTATCAAAGTAGATGCTTAACAACCCATGGGCATTTACTTTTATTGTTATGTTCTATCATAAGCACACACAAAGAACTTTTTTTGACAACGTCAAAACTGTGTGAATGAATTCATTTTTCTAAGCTGATTATAATAGACAATGTTAAACACTATGAACCTAATATAGCTCTAAGAAAATCCTCTTCTTTATTAAACCTTACAAATGTAGACCTATAAGTTATATAGCTCACATTAGTGGCTTAGTAGTGTTAGTGGTCGTGGTCATAGTCGTAGTTGTAATGATTTATTGGGTTCTTTTGGAGACACAGTCTTTCTACATAGCCTTGGCTGTATGGAACTCTGTATGTAGAATAGGCTGGCTTTTATTTCACAGATATTTACTTACTCTACCTGTCATGTGCTGGTATTAAAGGCATATGCCATAACAACTGGCACATCAGTAGTATTTTAAGGTAGCCTTTACCATTATTATATAGGATAATTTTTGTGATATAAATATATCTTATGTTTGCAAAGTTCACATTATTCAGTTGTAATTCACATGTGACACAACTTTACTTCCCATAAAATAAGGAATGAACATATAATAATTACTGAATCTTTACAATTGTTTATGCTGTTTTTAATAATGTTCTTATACTCCTATTACTACTACTACTACTATTATTATCCTAACACTACTAAGCTACTGATGTGATCAATATAATTTATAGGTCTACATTTATAAGGTTTAATAAAGAAGTGGATTTTCTTAGCGCTATATTATGTTCATAGTGTTTAACATAGTTAATTATAATCAGTTTAGAAAAGTTAATTATTTATATATTTGAGACAATAACTCTCTGTGTAACTCTAACTGTCCTGGAACTCAGTATGTAAACTACTATGGCCTTAACCTCACTGAGATCTACGTGCCTCTACCTCCCAAGTTCTGAGATTAAAGGTGTACACCATTACACCTGGCTTCTATACCATTTCATAATCTCAATATATTTATAATACTGTGAACACATGCATACATTTAAGCTGGAACTCTGATGTTCAAAATTTATCCTAATGTATCCTAATCTTTATTGAGTGAACTTTTATTTGCTATTTCAATTGTGATTGCAAATCTCAGTTTTCATCTCGGTGAGATTTAAAGTCACATGGGAGATGCCTGTGTTCCTGTATGATGGAGATTATCTTGATTATGTTGAAGTAGATAAGAAGGTATAGCTATTATGAGTGGAATCATGCCATGGGGTAGAGTTCTAGACTGAATTAGAAGGAAGTAGTGATCTAAGCACCAGCATTCACCGTTCTGTTTCCCAACTATGGATGCAGTTTAAGTAGATGCCTCAAACTCCTGCTGCTGTGAATCCCTTAACTGTTACAGACTAGAACCATAAACTGTGAGACAGAGTAAATCCTTCCTTCAGTTGCTTTTGTTGGGGTATCAGAGTATTTTACCTCAGTGACAGGAAAACAAAATGTACACCAATCTAAAGCTTAGCAGAATTAGGTAGAACAAAAGGCTGAAACACATCACCAGAATGGTTAAACTTGTTTTAACAGGAGTTTAATATATTGGTGAGGAAACAGTCATATATGTATGGGCAGAGAGATATCGACTTAACTGGTTTTTGAAAAACTGCTATGGTTTTTGCCCTTTCTTGTTGTTGTTGTTGTTCGTTTTTTAAACTTTCACCATCATATTTCCAACTTTGTAACAAGAAAAACAAATCCAGCTTATTAAATATACAATTTAAATAGGTATCTTATTTTTTTCCCACTGACACAATTTCAGTTGTTTTTTTTTAATCTGATCCTTCCAGATCACATGACTACTATTTCATTTTATGAAGACTATCTTTCAGGCGTGATATTTGTGAGAACAAGCAACCCCCTTGAAGCATTTATACATAAACTGTTCCAGAGCTTCTTTGAGTGAGCACCTGCGTCTTGACACAAGATGAGAGGGCACTAAATCACCTTGGCAGGTGTCTGTTCACATCAGATCACCAGTTTCTGCCTTCGGTGCTGACACAACTTTCTTCCAATCCATTATTTTCTTTTCCCAAGTGCACATGCTTTCAGGCAGAAAGGACAAGTACTCTTCTTTGCCCCAACGACACAATAACATTTGAATTTCCAAGCAAGATTATTATTATCACTATTCTGAAACAAATAGGGGTCACAAGAAGGAAGGCAAGAGTAGATTCTTCTTTGCTTCATCTGACTTCTAGACTAAAACTGGAGTTCATGGTAAGAAAACGTCCCTATTAGGTAAAAAGCAGTCACTGTAGCAAATTAACGATCAAAACATATGCATTTAAATTACATACTTAGGATAGACATTCTGATCCTTAAAGACACTTTGTATTAATAAACCCAATAGGACATTATTTTATCCCATTTTAAAGTTTATTAGAATAAACAGTATTGTTTATAATGAATCCCTTTACTTTTGCTTGAGCTTAGTTGCTATAAAATGATAATACCGATATTATTTATTTTTGTTAAATTTATTTCAAAAACATATACAATAATTGAACTAATTTTATTAGATCATCAAAGTTAGATACTGAGTTACAAAGTAAAATCCAGAAAAATAAACCAGAGTTCACTTGAATTACCCTGAAGAGAAGAAGTAATCAAATTATAAGTTCTTAAGAAATGATTATTTCTATCCCAAAGCCCATACTCCTAGAGTTTCCTGCATCTTGTCTCAAAAATTCTACAGTTAATCATCCTACTATTATTTCAAAAAGGGTCATTCATGATCTCTTCCATGCCAGCAAGGAGAGGATCATGCAGAGGAACTTTCCATTCTCAGAGACAAAGCAATGTCACACCCATTTTATGCTCATATATTATCCACAGTATTCAAAGGCGAATAGGCAAACTGTGGTGTCCCCGAGAGGCTGAAGCACTTCATGTCCACCAGGAGGAAGACTGTTACTGCATTTCATTATGACAGCAGGGGCCCTGAAGCTGGTTTAGTGGCATGGATCTGTGAAAAGACAGAGTAAAAAGGCTGAGCAGTGACTGGAGGACAGACGTTCTTGAGGGATAGTCCTCTGTGAATTTGATTTCAGAAGGTCAGCTGGTAATGTGTCACTCTGTAGTTGGCCTGAGTTTCCAGGAACCATCACTACCTGCCATTTCTGGACGAATGAGCAATATCCTGAGGCTGTGGCGGTCCAGCTCTGAGTGGTTTCAGTGAAGCGTGCCTGTCCTACTGCATAAAAGGCAGAGGATTAGGAAAGAAAATGCCTTCAACACTGTGAACATCAAATGTGTCAAGAACACCAGCTATTCAGCCACACACAGGGAAAGGATACTTCATACACTTTTTTTTATTAACTTGAGTATTTCTTATATACATTTCGAGTGTTATTCCCTTTCCTGGTTTCCAGGCAAACATCCCCCTCCCCCTCCCCTTCCTTATGGGTGTTCCCCTCCCCACCCTCCCCCCATTGCCGCCCTCCCCCCAACAATCTAGTTCACTGGGGGTTCAGTCTTAGCAGGACCCAGGGCTTCCCTTTCCACTGGTGCTCTCACTAGGATATTCATTGCTACCTATGAGGTCAGAGTCTAGGGTCAGTCCATGTATAGTCTTTAGGTAGTGGCTTAGTCCCTGGAAGCTCTGGTTGCTTGGCATTGTTGTTCATATGGGGTCTCGAGCCCCTTCAAGCTCTTCCAGTTCTTTCTCTGATTCCTTCAACGGGGGTCCTATTCTCAGTTCAGTGGTTTGCTGCTGGCATTCGCCTCTGTGTTTGCTGTATTCTGGCTGTGTCTCTCAGGAGCGATCTACATCCGGCTCCTGTCGGTCTGCACTTCTTTGCTTCATCCATTTTATCTAATTGGATGGCTGTATATGTATGGGCCACATGTGGGGCAGGCTCTGAATGGGTGTTCCTTCTGTCTCTGTTTTAATCTTTGCCTCTCTCTTCCCTGCCAAGGGTATTCTTGTTCCCCTTTTAAAGAAGGAGTGAAGCATTCACATTTTGATCATCCGTCTTGAGTTTCATACACTTTTGAAGACACTCTCAAGTAGCCTCTTGTTCTTCTTGCTCCTCCTTACCCACAGTACTCCCCTGTGACTGAAGTTCCAAAGCATCTAGATTCAGAGCACATGTGTCTGTTTGCTTCAGAAATGTCCGCTTATGTACTGTTTTCACGAGAGGAAGATAAAAGGTGTGACAGACGTAGAAAAAAAAATTTAAACTTAATTTGATGTTACTGTAAACCATGTTAGTGTAGCAAAAGCTGCTTCAAAGGTCAGAAGCTTACAAATAATGTTAGGAACACCTCCTTTAGGCACGTAAGTAGGAAAATGATTTGAACGTATACTTTGAACAAATCTAGAAAATATAAATAATGCCTGAGAAACTTAATCTTAGAATTATAAGAATCACATTCTGAAGAGCAAAAATGAAGAAAAATAGCACTTTCATTTATTAACACGAGTCATTTTAATTTTGTTCTTTTAGGAAGTCATAGCATAATGGTTAATGGATTTGGTTTCAGACAATGAAGTGAGTCTCAGATCTATGAGATCCGAAATAAACATCGAACTAATCTGACGGTCATGAAAGACAAATGAGGCTGCATGTAGATGCCTGGTTGAGAGACCATAAGTGATTAGCTGCTGTCTAACCTGTCAGCTCTGTCAATAACAGTACTCAGTAATTTGCTTCAATTTCTACAGAATGGGGTGGAGGAAGTGATTTAGAGCCCTGGCTTCTTTTACAGACAACCTGTGTCAAATTCTAAGACCTACATGGTGATGCATAACCACTTGTTTTTCACTCCAGCTGTATCTCCCTCTCCCTCTCCCTCTCTCTCTCTCTTTTTCTTTCTCTCATTCCCTCTCCCCCTCTCCCCCTTCCCCTCTTCCCTTTTTTCCCTTCTCTCCTCCTCTGTGTGTGAGTGCCTGTGTTTCGGTGTGCACAAGTACATTGGGATTCCATTGTGAGATTTTTAACTATATGCAGAATGCTGATGTTGGTCCACACATTAGCTCAAACACATACAGGAGACAAGTGAAGCTGCTAACTGTGTCGTGTTCTGAGGTTTACAATTAGGAACACAGTATTTTATCTTTGGAGGCTCACCACGCTAGAGCCCATGTACACCTCGACTTGACAGATAGTGCAAGTGAAAATCATTTTCAACAAGGCTCTGCTTAGATCACACACTGGAAATGGATTCATCTAGGTCATATCCTAACCAGAGAAGTACACTGTAAGTTTCTGTCAGAGAAAACCAGCTTGAAATCACGTGAGGCTTGTCACTCCGGGAGACTCTGGTACGGGAAGGAGTGTTCAGTGGGAATGTGAATGTATGCATGCTAAGCTGAACGTTCGCCAGGATTATTAATGCATCACTTTGATGAGCCAAGAATTTCCATTTTTTCCCCTACAGGAGAAGACCTCTCCAATAGTCTGAGGCAGAAAGAGGGCAGAACATTTTATTTTAAGAATAACACATTTCAGCTTGAAGAAAGAACTGTAGCTAGGTTTTGACAGAGCCTGATGGGAAGTAGAGGCAAAGTTGACGTTTTATGAGTGTTGGTGTTACAATTAGATCGCTTTGCGTCGATGCCTTCGGATCATCTATTTAGCATAATGTCAGGTGGCCTGAAGAATCATTTCTTTTTTATAAACCATCTGCTTTGTTTCAAGAGCCTCTTTAGAGGACACACGCAGGCAAAACATTCATTCGTTTTTCAAAATTATCCTCTGTGTCCTTTTTGTCTACATCCTGTAGGCTGAATGGTAATTTTAGACAGACTTCGGAAAAGGCAGGTAGTTCAGCAGAAGAAATGACTAAGTGATCACAAGAAATCATTCAATTGAACATTTTATCCATGCAGCCGTGACCTTATTTGTCTGGAGACACATGGCTCACCTCCATCAGTGGGAGGAAATACTGCTCTTGAAATCAGAGGTCCTGGATCACTCTCTTGGCCTGCTGAGAGTCAATTTCCCTGTTTTAATTTGGGACTGATAAAGATCAGACTGAGCACGGAAATATTTCTTAAACTCTTAAGTATTGAAGAAATCGCAATCTCAATATTTTTATGCATTTAAATCAGTTCAATGTTAAGCAATTATTTATTACTAAAACTCCAGCTAGCAACAGTCACTAACAATTTTGAGGTTTTTGGTGATTCTCAAAATTCTTCCCTGGCAGAGTTTTTCAGTTTTCCATGCATAGTTGTTTGCTGAATCCACATACATCTGCACGCACAGTTAATCTAGTGTAATCAGAGAGTATGGAATTGTTAGCTGTGATACTCTATGTCCCCTGAAAACATAGAGTCTGCCTCTACGTCACAGATCTGGCACCATCCTTTTACCTAATCAGAATGACATGGGCTGTCCTACATCTTCTTGGACTGCCACAGTTTGGTTACGTCTTCAGTGGCCAGAAACTGTGAAAAGGCAAAGAGCATGATCTGTCCTTAATGTGTGGGCAGTGTCTTGTCATCAAGCCACAGGTTCTTAGAAACACAGCTCAGTGCTCCTAGAAACAGTTCCTGGAGCTTGAAAGGTTGCTCAGTGATTAAGAGTATACGTTTCTCTTGCAAAGGACTCACGTTTGGCTACCGGCATCCTTATGGGGCAGGTGACAATGACCTGTGGCTCCATCTATCAGGAATCTCCTGACACCTCTGGCCTTTATGGGAATCTGCAATCGTACAAACATACCCACACACCAACACACACACACACACACACACACACACACACACACACACACATAATGACAAATAGTAAAAATATATCTTTATTTAAACAAACAGTTCATGAAACTCTAAAGAGTCATGAAAATTTTAAGCCATATTACACACATAAGGAAAATGTGGCCATTTTTCAAATAGCTGCTCTCTCACTAGTAATAGCAGCACACCGATGTCATCTGCTTCTATGTGTTCATTGCTTTAGTTGTCTAACTGCCTTAAAGCATATTGTCTCACAACTGTGTTTACATATAGCCAATCCGTCCTTGTTCTCAGATATTAAACTTGAATATTACAGAGCACAACAGCTCAAGCCCCATGGTAGCTTACATTTTTTGAGAACCTACGAAGTACAGAGCTAGATTCTATGTTTTTTTTTAATCATGTAGCATTTCAAACCGAGAACTATGTTATTGTTTCCACTTGTAAATACAGTAAGCATTGCTCAAGATGTCGCCAAGCCTCTCAAGACTCCTGGGAGAGGTGGGAATTGAATGAATGTTGACTTTCTGAACTTCTATAGCATGCCCTGCCTGCTTCCTGTACTCACACCCTGCATCAGCCTGTGAGACTAATTCTGCTAGCTATCTGACAGAAATGGGGCTGTGTTGACAAGGAGGCCACACAGCAACTGCTGGGCTGTGATGTGTTTTATCTTGGAAAAGATAATGAATACTTAATGATTGCCTGGTGGAGTCTACTACTGCCCACCCTGGGAGCTGGCAGGAGCAACTGATTCACTTTATGAAAGCAGGTCAGAGGGGAAAAAAAATCAATGGATTGAGGTATAGAAGAAAAAAAGGACAACAGCTGCAGGAAACAAATTACTTTTAAATTTTGCCTCTATAATTTCAAAGCCCAAAGGAACTTATTTTGAAATTCAGGCCAAAAAGTAATATCCAAGAAATTTACCTAAATTTTTAAAGAGTATTTGGCCCCAGTGAAACCTAACACACAGGACTGTATTTATTTAGGGATGCTCTACAAATAGAGCATTTACAAATAAATGCGCACATGTCTTCTGTGGTTGAAAACAAGATTGGGAGCATTGAAGAGCCTTGTTGGAGAAGTGGGTAGTGTCTGAAATAAGTATTAAAAGGAAGCAGAGGGGTTGGGGATTTAGCTCAGCGGTAGAGCGCTTGTCTAGCGAGCACGAGGCCCTGGGTTCGGTCCCCAGCTCCGGAAAAAAAAAAGAAAAAAAAAAGGAAGCAGAACCCACAGCCTTGATCCCTCTCTGGTTGTAGTTTTAGGCTAGATTCATGTATTAAAACCGTCACAGGTAATGGTTCCCTACCAGCCCAGGTGGTTCCCCTTGCTTTATCTCTCTCACTTGAAAACTGAGAGCACTCAGGAGTTTCTATGTAGTCCCTTGACTGAGTCATACCTGTGATTGTGCGTCTTGCTAAAGTGAAGGTTCTTGTGACATAGTAGCAAGGAATCTACAGACGATAAAAATCCCTGTGATAAAGTTGAAGTCTTAAATTATGATGATTTGCATAAAGTTAAGAAAGTGCCCTGTCAATAATAATGCTTTGCCCAAGCTCCCTTCTGTTTCTGCCACGGAGAACTTTTGTTTGTGTTGCTACGTTTTTCTTTTTGTTGTCCGTGCATGGATTTATTGCAGTTTAAGTAAAGGAGAAAGACAGGTAGAAAGGTTTCAGTTAAGTGTTATAGAAAGTACTTTTTTTAGTTGAAAATGAATTAACTTTTTATTAATCATTTTATTTGTATACATCTCAAATGGTATTTCCCTTCCCTTCCACAAACCCCCCATCCCATCTCCCCTCCCCTTTGCTTCTGAGGGTGCTTTTCTACCCACCCACCCACTCCCGCTTCACAGCTCTGGCATACCCCTATGCTAGGGCATCAAGTGTCCACAGGACCAAGGACCTCCCATCCCATTGTTTCACTGATGTCAGACAAGGCCATCCTCTGGTACATATGTATTTTGATCTATGGATCCATCTATGTATATTCTTTGATTGGTGGTTTAGTTCCTGGGAGCTCTGGGTGGTCCACTTAATTGATATTGTTCTTCCTATGGGGTTGCAATTCCCTTCGGTTCCTTCCGTTCTTCCTCTAGCTATTCATTCTGGTCCTGCGGATCAGCGCAATGGTTGGCTGTGGGTACTTGCATCTGTATTGGTCAGGTGGCTGGTAGAACCTCTCAGAGAACAGACATACCAGGCTCCTGTCAGCAAGTGCTGTTTGGCATCAGTAATGCTGTGGAAGGTGGGGGTGGTGTCTGCAAATGGGATGAATCCTTAGGTGGGACTGTCTCCGAATCGCCTTTCCTTTAGTCTCTGCTCCATTTTTTATTCCTGTCTTTCTTTTGGACAGGAACATTTCTGAGTTAAAATTTTTGAGATGGGTGGGTGGCATGTATGTTTTTAAAATGAATTTTCTGGGTTAATAAGATTGAAAACTCAGAAAGTACATTTTTTAAAACTTAGTTGCATATGATATATTGGAGGATTTCATGATCACAGTAGTTGGGTTATGGTAAATTATTTTACAATGCCATGTACACTGGATGATTAAGCACTTGGAGACCTTATCAAGTTAATATAACTTGTTTCAAATCTATATTCAAGAGCCCTACCTTGGATGAAACCAACCCAACTTTCCTAGAACTGATAGCATATTTCATCCTATTATTTGTAGCAAAACTAGGCAAATGGTTTACGAGCCTGTGCTTGGGATCCTATCAAGATTTCCAAGCCACAATTAAAGCGGGATTATCTGACACTGATTTATGACTCAAATTAACTCTTTAAGCATACACTTTTAGATTCTATTTTTTTTCCAATTACTTGCTACTGTGCATTACATGAAACACTTATACACTCCTGGGCATTTATCCCAGATTTCTGATCACGGACACTTGCCTAAAATACCTAATCGTTTTGGCAGAAAAATATCACAGGGTCATCCTAACCTGTTGGAAACCTATTTTCAGCCTCGATTATGGTCTTAATGTTAAACTTCTATCTCTGCTTCCAGTAACTCGTGAATCAATGTAGGATGATTTTGTTTACATACTGTCATTAAATAAACTAGTGTGTTTGCCTGGAAATAGTCGCTGGGCTGCCATTTGAAAACTGTCTTTAAAACAAACATGATTTACATCTCCTGTGTTCTTACACAAACCACAGGATTTAATTCAGAAACATTTTCTACAACAGAAGGAGGAGGGAAAAGAGGAGGAGAAATTGGAGGAAGAGGACTTAGAGGAGGAGGAGGAGAAGAAAGATTGCTTTTACCTACCTCTATGTTAAGGGGGGGGGAAAAAAAGAAGAAAAGATAAAGAAACCATACCTGTGAGATTTTGACCTGTCTCATTAGATCGTTATCAGACTGAGGTGCTGTGAATGTATCTTGACTTTGAGCTTGAACTGGTACATCTTAAGCTCCATCCTCATGGCTCTTATGCATCATTGTGTCATAGTGCTGCAGCCACACCACTGACACACACACACACACACACACACACACACACACACACACACACACACACACACACACACAGGCAAGTGTAGACACCACCATGACCGACCAACGGTACCACCTGACCTTTACCCCAGTCTTCATTTCTCTGTTGGGAAGCACTAGGCAAAGTAAGACCTATGGCATGCTGCTCTTAGTTTCAGTCCACCTTGATAATAACATGTTTGAAGAACAGCAACAGTTACACTAATGGATTATACCAAATTCTTCTTCATAGTGTATTAGCACATCTTCTACTCAGAATCCAAGAATACACTGGTGCACTTCAGACTTCGTAGTCTAGTAATGCCACCAAAGAAACAGTTCCATAGTTTGGGCTTGTTTTTTATTTTAATCCATGGGAGATTTTCATAATAAATCTTCACGGTTTTGTGTCATGACACTCCTAGTTCTAATTATGCAAGTCTGTCTTATCTCTTTGAAATGAACATATGTGGCAACCTCCAGCCCCTTGGCATCTCTCTCACACTCTGTCTTTCTGCACAAGCTACTTCATTATTAGTTTCAGGAGTGTTTGTAGTGTGTTCATTCTTAAATAGTTGCTAATCCAAAGTATTTTAAAATAATTGCAGTTTTGATATTTGATTTGATAATCTTATTGTATAATTGTTTAAAATGTTCTTTATACAAAAAGATACTCAGAAGATTGTAAGAAGTCAGGCTGAGCCCCTATATCCCACTCAAATCATAGAACATTAGAAATCAGATAAAACTAAGTAATAATACTCCCACATAATTAGGGAGCCATTGGCATTGAAGAAAATTTTAAACATCTATTGCATATAGATTTAGCCAGAAAAATATGAGAATATAGAAACCAAAATTCACCAAAGGACGGAAGTACAGAATGGGGAGAAATGGGAATCTATGGAATTTAAATATGTAATCAGCAAATCCCAGACAAGTGTGCACAGCTAGTGGGTCTCAAACTTCACTGCTGTTTAAGTAACCTGGAGATCAAGTAAAAAATTGATTGAAACATCACAGATGATGCCTGTCTACTTTGCATGTTAGCACAGCTAATCTCTGAGCCTTACATTGAACTTAAAGGCAAGACAGGCGATCTGAAGACAGTGGCACAAACCATATTTTTCTAAACAAACGTGCTAGGTCAGTGTCTCTCAACCTGTGAGGATAAACCTCTCTGGGGTTCAACTAAGATCATCAGAAAACACCGACGTGTCCTTTATTGTCACTCTAGCTATTAACCCGGTGTCTGATCCATATAAATTCTCCATAATCCCTGACTAAATAGTATGAATGTTGAATGAACAGGCAACATTGGGATGGGTGTCAGTGACCTTAAAGATTCCCTGGTTCTGAGGAATTCTGCTGAGTTCCTAAGAACTGTGGCACAAGATCAACTTGGAATTTCTCTTCCTTTCTTTTCTTTCCTTTTCTTTTCTTTTCTTTTCTTTTCTTTTCTTTCTTTCTTTCTTTCTTTCTTTTTAACTTGAATTTGAAATTTTATTTTTCTTCAAAACAAAAACAAAATTACAGTTATGATGTAGTAACAAAACCAATTTTATGGTCAACCATATGATCACCATAACATGGGGAAATATATATTAAAAGCTCACAACCTTAGGAAGGTTGAGAACCCCTGCTCTAGGTCCTGCTGGTACCTGCTCAAAAGGTAGGCTTGCTAGTAATTAAACACACAGACAGGATTGCTGGCCTATTCCTTTCATTTTACCACCATATTCGTGTGCGCGCACGCACGCACACACAAACACACACACACACACACACACACACACACACACACACACACACACACCCTGAATACTGGCCTATTCCATTCATTTTACCACCATATTCATGCCCCTGCCCCCATGCCCTTGAAAGCTGCTGATCCTACAAGGGCTTTGTCCTGTGTTTAGAGACCCTATGCAATTTGGCCCTCAACATAATTAATCAATGCTCCAGAGAAAAGCTTACATGTTGTTGCCTCAAGGAAAACAAAGCAAATTTGGAGATAAATCTTATCCTTACTATCTACTTAAATCTGAACAAAAGAATACAAATCACTTTTCAGAGTGAAAAAATCTATACTCGTGATCCATGACAAGATAAAGCATTGTCACCTTCTATATTCTCATGGCAGCACCTCAGGCTGGTTCCTGTTCCCACACACCTGTCCTAGAAGCACTGTTCCTTTGAAAATGAGATGAATGACAAGGAGTGGTTGTGTATAAATTTACTCCTTGTGTTTTTTGGGAGCCACCAGGCGACCACTGCTAGTACAAACATACCACATATTAAGCACTTAAAGGTTATTTTTCAAGGTAAAAATTAACGATTGCTATATGATTACTCTCCTATGTTGAAAATGACTTGGCTAATCAGGTTTGGATTTATAACCTATGGCTGTTTGGAGCCCTGTATCAACTTCTAGCTGTAGAACTTATCTGAATCTCCTATTACCTAAATACACAACCACCCTCCTCCTCTTTCTTGTTTTTCCTAAATCTATAGCAGTGAATGTCAACAATTTGCAAGTAGACCCACCTCAGGGATTTGTGACAATCTCCTCAGTATTAGTAGCTCATTAGAGCAGGAATGTTAAATGCTGCTGGTGGGGGGTAGAGCAGCAGAAGGCATGCCTCCCCCAAATGACACTAGCAGCTCTCCTGGGGAGACCTGGGAAATTTGAAAAGGCTTCCAGGAGAATTGCTTATTTACCATTTAGGGATTTGAGATTCTCCTGTGCACTGGCTTGTGTATTTCAATCATGTCCTCAGGGTGAAGTAATTCTTTATAAATATCAGCAACATTTGTCTCATATTTCACAATATTTTGAAGACATAATAGAGTTTTAAATTCCTTAAACTTTCTTGCAATGCAAGGCCACTCCTCAAGCATCGCATCTTCATCAGAGTAGCCTACACTGCTCCCGAGAAACCTTCAGCAAGGTGGGAGCTGTCAAGGTTAAGTGAAGGAGGAATTGCAGGGATAATTAAGGAGGGTGATATTACAGCCCTTTCCTTCACTCCTCTCAAAGGTTTGTCTTATTCTTCCCCAACTGCAAGGAGTGTCACCTTGCTAGGATATGTGGAAGGTGGCAGTTTAATTGAGGAATTTGGTCCTGGGTCATCATCCATTGTGGCTTAGGACTTTAGGGTGATGTGGTTATTTAGGGAGCACTCATGTGGCCATAAATAACCTCTTGTGCATAGTTTTGCAAGTGAGACCCACAAATAATTAGATGTATCAAGCTGGACTTGGATGGAGTTAGACCTTTGTTTGGTCCTTGCTACTGAATATGGAGTGAGTAGATCTCAGTCTCTTCTTTCCAGA
Source organism: Rattus norvegicus (assembly GCF_021556685.1). Classification (NCBI taxonomy): domain Eukaryota; kingdom Metazoa; phylum Chordata; class Mammalia; order Rodentia; family Muridae; genus Rattus; species Rattus norvegicus. Next base: position 14,669,389 of record NC_141549.1, on the reverse strand, counting down.
GAACTTCACCTAGTGACTGTATAAGCCATAGTCCTTCCTGTGATTCTGTGTGCTGTGCCAGCTGGCGCACCTCATCTCATAGATTCCTTCTACAAGTGTTTGTCCTTTAGCATCAGACCTTATAAATGTATCATTTAGGTGATCAGATCCATTACACTAGCATAATTATTCTGAATACCATTATACCCAGGATTCAGCTTCATGATAGTGTTATTTGCATATTAGATTCAGGTATTTTGACAAAATAAAACAAAAATAAGCCTGGTCAATTTTTTTCCTCTCTTCTTGTTACTTCTACAAAAGCCATTACTATGAGTCAAAGAAATTTTGATTCTGTGAATTTTGTTCTGATACTACTACTAGCTAGTTTGGAGATCATTTTTTGGTCTTTGGGTATTTTCAAGTTAGCTATGACATATCTAGTTGTGATATTTTTTCTAATGGTTGGTTCCTTTGTCCCATTGGCTTTGGTTATGGGTCAGTTACCTAGGATTATATTTTTACTAATTCGTTCTTCAGATGTATCTAGAAACGATTACTGTATGTTTACATCTGTTGTATTATATATGTATATATATTCTATTATTAGCTTACAATGGCAAGGTTTGCTTCTCTGTGTTAATAATTAATCTCAGCAAGCATACTGAATATGGTCAAAGCAGCTGTCAAATGTTTTCCTTAAATTCTCCCTGAAGTGAGCCTTAAGAATTGTTTTGTAGGATTTCTGACTCTCCCTGCATGTTGAACATCTGCATGTTCTAATTCTTTCTCCCTGCTCCATGGTAATTGCCTGGCTTCCATCCTTGTACCTTCTATCACTGCCAAGGAGAAGCCAGTTTGAACTGGCTCTTCAGAGGTGATACCATTAAAGAGACCAGAAGTATCTTAGAACCAGCCTAAGTCAGCCTACTGAGCTCTGCATTCCTACAGTCTTCTGTTCCTGGGCCTCTAGAAGACACACATGACATTGCCTAATCCAAGAGCCACTATCTAGGTCTAGATGTGAAGGTCTTACATTTAAAATATATTCTGTACCCTAGACTGTGCTTCCAGACCTAGAATTCCAAACCTTTCCCCTCCTCCCTCTGTGGCTTTGATGATGAAGTTCTGTTGAATAAGGACTCACATATTCTTCCTTGAAGCCTTGCAATCTGACTTTATTCTTCCATTCCATGGGGTTGCCTCCATCCTGGTATGCCAGACACTTAGACCTTGGGTCTACAGCTGATTAATACGAGGTTAAAAAAGCATGGTCTTCTTTGCGTTTCTGTTTCGTCCATATTTTGGTCTTTAAATCTGAATTTGCTCTTATATTTTAAGCACTGTAAATAAATTATTGAAAGCCCAAAGATTTCTGAAACAAAAGGTCTGTTCACCTTTACCGAAAAGTAAATAGTCCATTGCCTCGACTGCAAACTTTGTATTCCACCATGTATCTAAATGGTATGTTTACACATGTCTGATCTGTGGCCATGTTGGCTGCCTCAAGTGTCCACAGGTATTATCAACATTGTCAGTAACTTTCTTAAATAATTTTAGAATGGCACTTCCGGTGTTTACCGGGAGTCCCAAACCTGCGGATCCCAGCCCCAAGCAGCTCTCTGCACCCAAACCCCGTGGGAGAGAGGCCTCACCGCCTGGTCAGGTGGGCACTCCTGAGGCTGCAGAGCGGAAGAGACCACCAACACTGCCCACCCCTGCCCACATACCTGGCCCAAGAGGAAACTGTATAAGGCCTCTGGGTTCCCGTAGAGGAGGGCCCAAGAGCAGCAGGACCGCTTCGTCTGAGACACAGCCAGAACCTGAAGGGACAGACCGGGATAAACAGTTCTCTGCACCCAAATCCCTTGGGAGGGAGAGCTAAACCTTCAGAGAGGCAGACACACCTGGGAAACCAGAAGAGACTGCACTCTGCACACATCTCTGACGCCAGAGGAAAACACCAAACGCCATCTGGAACCCTGGTGCACAGAAGCTCCCGGAAGGGGTGGCACAGATCTTCCTGGTTGCTGCCACTGCGGAGAGCTCATAAGCAACACCCCACGAGCAAACTTAAGCCTCGGGACCACAGGTAAGACCAACTTTTCTGCTGCAAGTGACCTGCCTGGTGAACTCCAGACACAGGCCCACAGGAACAGCTGAAGACCTGTAGATAGGAAAAACAGCATGCCCTAAAGCAGAACACTCTGTCCCCATAACTGGCTGAAAGAAAACAGGAAAACAGGTATACAGCACTCCTGACACACAGGCTTATAGGACAGTCTAGCCACTGTCAGAAATAGCAGAACAAAGTAACACTAGAGATAATCTGATGGCGAGAGGCAAGCGCAGGAATCCAAGCAACAGAAACCAAGACTACATGGCATCATCAGAGCCCAATTCTCCCACCAAAGCAAACACTGAATATCCAAACACACCAGAAAAGCAAGACCTAGATTTAAAATAATATTTGATCATGATGCTGGAGGACTTCAAGAAAGACATGAAGAACTCCCTTAGAGAAACACAGGAAAACATTAATAAACAAGTAGAAGCCTACAGAGAGGAATCGCAAAAATCCCTGAAAGAATTACAGGAAAACACAATCAAACAGTTGAATGAATTAAAAATGGAAATAGAAGCAATCAAGAAAGAACACATGGAAACAACCCTGGATATAGAAAACCAAAAGAAGAGACAAGGAGCTGTAGATACGTGCTTCACCAGCAGAATACAAGAGATGGAAGAGAGAATCTCAGGAGCAGAAGATTCCATAGAAATCATTGACTCAACTGTCAAAGATAATGTAAAGTGGAAAAAGCTACTGGTCCAAAACATACAGGAAATCCAGAACTCAATGAGAAGATCAAACCTAAGGATAATAGGTGTAGAAGAGAGTGAAGACTCCTAGCTCAAAGGACCAGTAAATATCTTCCACAAAATCATAGAAGAAAACTTCCCTAACCTAAAAAAGAGATATCCATAGGCATGCAAGAAGCCTACAGAACTCCAAATAGATTGGACCAGAAAAGAAACACCTCCTGTCACATAATAGTCAAAACACCAAACACACAAAATAAAGAAAGAATATTAAAAGGAGTAAGGGAAAAAGGTCAAGTAACATATAAAGGCAGACCTATCAGAATCACACCAGACTTTTCGCCAGAAACTATGAAAGCCAGACGATCCTGGACAGATGTCATACAGACCCTAAGAGAATACAAATGCCAGCCCAGGTTACTGTATCCTGCAAAACTCTCAATTAACATAGATGGAGAAACCAAGATATTCCATGACAAAACCAAATTTACACAATATTTTTCTACAAATCCAGCACTACAAAGGATAATAAATGGTAAAGCCCAACATAAGGAGGCAAGCTATACCCTAGAAGAAGCAAGAAACTAATCGTCTTGGCAACAAAACAAAGAGAAGAAAAGCACACAAACATAACCTCATATCCAAATATGAATATAAAAGGAAGCAATAATCACTATTCCTTAATATCTCTCAACATCAATAGCCTCAACTCCCCAATAAAAAGACATAGATTAACAAACTAGATACGCAACGAGGACCCTGCATTCTGCTGCCTACAGGAAACACACCTCAGAGACAAAGACAGACACTACCTCAGAGTGAAAGTCTGGAAAACAACTTTCCAAGCAAATGGTCGGAAGAAGCAAGCTGGAGTAGCCATTCTAATATCAAATAAAATCAATTTTCAACTCAAAGTCATCAAAAAAGATAAGGAAGGACACTTCATATTCATCAAAGGAAAAATCCACCAAGATGAACTCTCAATCCTAAATATCTATGCTCCAAATACAAGGGCACCTACATACGTAAAAGAAACCTTACTAAAGCTCAAAACACACATTGCACCTCACACAAAAATTGTAGGAGATTTCAACACCCCACTCTCATCAATGGACAGATCATGGAAACAAAATTAAACAGAGATGTAGACAGACTAAGAGAAGTCATGAGCCAAATGGACTTAACAGATATTTATAGAACATTCTATCCTAAAGCAAAAGGATATACCTTCTTCTCAGCTCCTCATGGTACTTTCTCCAAAATTGACCATATAATTGGTCAAAAAACGGGCCTCAACAGGTACAGAAAGATAGAAATAATCCCATGCGTGCTATCGGACCACCATGGCCTAAAGCTGGTCTTCAATAACAATAAGGGAAGAATGCCAACATATACGTGGAAGTTGAACAGTGCTCTACTCAATGATAACCTGGTCAAGGAAGAAATAAAGAAAGAAATTAAAGACTTTTTAGAATTTAATGAAAATGAAGGTACAACATACCCAAACTTATGGGACACAATGAAAGCTGTGCTAAGAGGGAAACTCATAGCGCTGAGTGCCTGCAGAAAGAAACAGGAAAGAGCATATGTCAACAGCTTGACAGCATACCTAAAATCTCTAGAACAAAAAGAAGCAAATACACCCAGGAGGAGTAGAAGGCAAGAAATAATCAAACTCAGAGCTGAAATCAACCAAGTAGAAACAAAAAGGACCATAGAAAGAATCAACAGAACCAAAAGTTGGTTCTTTGAGAAAATCAACAAGATAGATAAACCCTTAGCCAGAATAACGAGAGGACACAGAGAGTGTGTCCAAATTAACAAAATCAGAAATGAAAAGGGAGACATAACTACAGATTCAGAGGAAATTCAAAAAATCATCAGATCTTACTATAAAAGACTATATTCAACAAAACTTGAAAATCTGCAGGAAATGGACAATTTCCTAGACAGATAACAGGTACCCAAGTTAAATCAGGAACAGATAAACCAGTTAAACAACCCCATAACTCCTAAGGAAATAGAAGCAGTCATTAAAGGTCTCCCAACCAAAAAGAGCCCAGGTCCAGACAGGTTTAGTGCAGAATTCTATCAGACCTTCATAGAAGACCTCATACCATTATTATGCAAACTATTCCACAAAATTGAAACAGATGGAGCACTACCGAATTCCTTCTATGAAGCCACAATTACTCTTATACCTAAACCACACAAAGACCCAACAAAGAAAGAGAACTTCAGACCAATTTCCCTTATGAATATCGACGCAAAAATAGTCAATAAAATTCTGGCAAACCGAATTCAAGAGCACATCAAAACAATCATCCACCATGATCAAGTAGGCTTCATTCCAGGCATGCAGGGATGGTTTAATATACGGAAAACCATCAACGTGATCCACTATATAAACACATTGAAAGAACAAAACCACATGATCATTTCATTAGATGCTGAGAAAGCATTTGACAAAATTCAACACCCCTTCATGATAAAAGTCCTGGAAAGAATAGGAATTCAAGGCCCATACCTAAACATAGTAAAAGCCATATACAGCAAACCAGTTGCTAACATTAAACTAAATGGAGAGAAACTTGAAGCAATCCCACTAAAATCAGGGACTAGACAAGGCTGCCCACTCTCTCCCTACTTATTCAATATAGTTCTTGAAGTTCTAGCCAGAGCAATCAGACAACAAAAGGAGGTCAAGGGGATACAGATAGGAAAAGAAGAAGTCAAAATATCACTATTTGCAGATGATATGATAGTATATTTAAGTGATCCCAAAAGTTCCACCAGAGAACTACTAAAGCTGATAAACAACTTCAGCAAAGTGGCTGGGTATAAAATTAACTCAAATAAATCAGTAGCCTTCCTGTACACAAAAGAGAAACAAGCCAAGAAAGAAATTAGGGACACGACACCCTTCATAATAGACCCAAATAGTATAAAGTACCTCGGTGTGACTTTAACCAAGCAAGTAAAAGATCTGTACAATAAGAACTTCAAGACTCTGAAGAAAGAAATTGAAGAAGACCTCAGAAGATGGAAAGATCTCCCATGCTCATGGATTGGCAGGATTAAAATAGTAAAAATGGCCATTTTTCCAAAAGCGATTTACAGATTCAATGCAATCCCCATCAAAATACCAATCCAATTCTTCAAAGAGTTAGACAGAACAATTTGCAAATTAATCTGGAATAACAAAAAACCCAGGATAGCTAAAACTATCCTCAACAATAAAAGGACTTCAGGGGGAATCACTATCCCTGAACTCAACCAGAATTACAGAGCAATAGTGATAAAAAGTGCATGGTATTGGTACAGAGACAGACAGATAGACCAATGGAACAAAATTGAAGACCCAGAAATGAACCCACACACCTATGGGCACTTGATTTTTGACAAAGGATCCAAAACCATCAAATGGAAAAAAGATAGCATTTTCAGCAAATGGTGCTGGTTCAACTGGAGGTCAACATGTAGAAGAATGCAGATCGATCCATGCTTATCAGTCTGTACAAAGCTTAAGTCCAAGTGGATCAAGGACCTCCACAACAAACCAGATACACTCAAACTAATAGAAGAAAATCTAGGGCAGCATCTCGAACACATGGGCACTGGAAAACACTTCCTGAACAAAACACCAATGGCTTATGCTCTAAGATCAAGAATCGACAAATGGGATCTCATAAAACTGCAAAGCTTCTGTAAGGCAAAGGACACTGTGGTTAGGACAAAACGGCAACCAACAGATTGGGAAAAGATCTTTACCAATCCTACAACAGATAGAGGCCTTATATCCAAAATATACAAAGAACTCAAGAAGTTAGACTGCAGGGAGACAAATAACCCTATTAAAAAATGGGGTTCAGAGCTAAACAAAGAATTCACAGCTGAGGAATGCCGAATGGCTGAGAAACACCTAAAGAAATGTTCAACATCTTTAGTCATAAGAGAAATGCAAATCAAAACAACCCTGAGATTTCACCTCACACCAGTGAGAATGGCTAAGATCAAAAACTCAGGTGGCAGCAGATGCTGGCGAGGATGTGGAGAAAGAGGAACACTCCTCCATTGTTGGTGGGATTGCAGACTGGTAAAACCATTCTGGAAATCAGTCTGGAGGTTCCTCAGAAAATTGGACATTGAACTGCCTGAGGATCCAGCTATACCTCTCTTGGGTATATACCCATAAGATGCCCCAACATATAAAAAAGACATGTGATCCACTACGTTCATAGCAGCCTTATTTATAATAGCCAGAAGCTGGAAAGAACCCAGATGCCCTTCAACAGAGGAATGGATACAGAAAATGTGGTACATCTACACAATGGAATATTACTCAGCTACAAAAACAATGACTTTATGGAATTCGTAGACAAATGGTTGGAACTGGAAAATATCATCCTGAGTGAGGTTACTCAATCACAGAAAAACACACATGGTATGCACTCATTGATAAGTGGCTATTAGCCCAAATGCTTGAATTACCCTAGATGTCTAGAACAAATGAAACTCAAGAGGGATGATCAAAATGCAAATGCTTCACTCCTTCTTTAAAAGGGGAACAAGAATTCCCTTGGCAGTGAATAGAGTGGCAAAGATTAAAACAGAGACAGAAGGAACACCCATTCAGAGCCTGCCCCACATGTGGCCCATACATATACAGCCATACAATTAGAGAAGATGGATGAAGCAAAGAAGTGCAGGCCGACAGGAGCCGGATGTAGATCGCTCCTGAGAGACACAGCCAGAATACAGCAAACACAGAGGCGAATGCCAGCAGCAAACCACTGAACTGAGAATAGGACCCCCGTTGAAGGAATCAGAGAAAGAACTGGAAGAGCTTGAAGGGGCTCGTGACCCCTTATGAACAACAATGCCAAGCAACCAGAGCTTCCAGGGACTAAGCCACTACCTAAAGACTATACATGGACTGACCCTGGACTCTGACCTCATTGATAGCAATGAATATCCTAGTAAGAGCACCAGTGGAAGGGGAAGCCCTGGGTCCTGCTACACTGAACCCCCAGTGAACTAGATTGTTGGGGGGAGGACGGCAATGGGGGGAGGATGGGGAGGGGAACACCGATAAGAAAGGGGAGAGGGGAGGGGGATGTTTGCCCAGAAACCGGGAAAGGGAATAACACTTGAAATGTATATAAGAAATACTCAAGTTAATAAAAAAAAATAATTTTAGAATGGGTGTGAGGGCTCCGGTGAGAGAATTCAAACAGAAAAGGTGTTCTCAGACATAGCCCACATCACACTGTTCCTTTTATACAGTCAAAATTTTTGCACTAATTTTCACATGGCTGCTCATATAATTTGCTAGGATTGGGACTCACTGTTACACCTCTTAGGAATAAAGTACTGTCTGACTTGGATTCTCATCACTCTAATGACTAGAGATTATCTTGAAAGGACAGTTTTGTTTCCTTTTTTTTTCTTCATTTGTTTTAGTTTAGTGGCAGCTCATTGATTTGCCTTTATTTTTCCATGAATACCTTTGTGTTTTCTTGCGGATCTTGTTTTAAAGAGCTGCTTACACATAGGGAAAATGTAATTTGCATTATGTATTGCAGTATTGCTCAGTCTTTTGCTTTCTTTTAATATTTATTTTTCTTTATTTACTTTTATCAGTTATTGTCTTAGGGTTTTACTGTTCTGAACAGATACCGTGACCAAGGCAGGTCTTATAAAGGACCTTATATTTGGGGTGGCTTACACGTTCAGAGGTCCAGTCCATTATCATCCAGGCAGGGCATGGTAGCATCTAGGCAGATGTGGTATAGGAGGAGATGAGAGCTCTACATCTTCATCTGAAGGCTGCTAGCAGAATAGTGACTTCCAAGCAGCTAGGATGAGGGTCTTAAAGCCCACACCCACAGCAACACACCTACTCCAAAAAGGCCACACCTCCTCCAACAGAGTCACACCTAATAGTGCTACTCCCTGGGCCAAGCACATACAAATCATCACAATTATTTATATATTTGTATTTTATGGGTATGGTGTTTTGACTGAATGTGTGTATCTATACCCCACATGAGTGTAGTTCGCGTAGAGGTCAGAAGAGAGCATCAAATCCCTGGAACAGGAGTTGCAGACAGTTGTGAACTGCCTAGGTGCTCTGGAGGAACAGCAAGCACTATTAATCTCTAAGCTACCTCTCAACTTCTAAACTTACCTTTTATTACACTAAGTTGTGCTGAAGCGTTAGAATTTGCTGTTAGGACTTCATCTAGATTCAAATTTAAGTGTAAATAGTTTTTCTTTGGAGTCGTGCTGAGTACATTTGCCTATTAAACTAAATTCTTTGTGATCATTTCCTCCTGTGAGTTCTTTTGAATTTATTTTGTCTTTTACACTTAAGCTGTGAAATGTCTAGGTTCCTTTGTGACTATAGGTGAGTGTACTTTGGATCCATTACTCAACTCCGTAACTCACAAATGTGATCTGCTAGTTGAGCTATTTGACCTTCTCTCTATCCAACTCCTGACATCACATAGATTGCACACAGTTTTACCTCCAGCTACTTCTCTACTGTGTACTGTGCATATAGTTAATGCAATGGATTTTGCTTCTCTTTAGTAACAATGCTTATATTCAGAAGGACAGATATATACGTGGAGCAGCACTGCATAGAACTTGAAAGATTGTTTTCCTTATTCATTAACTCCATTGATATTTCAGTGATTTGTATACTTTTATTTGAATCATACACATATACACACCAAGGAATTTACTAAATGTGCAGATAAATTTAAGAGAATTACTCATTCATAATGCTATTATTTCCACTTGAGAACATGACATTATTTACCATTTTTACATTATTTACTATTTTTCCATTCATATGAATCATAGAAGTCATTTTTACCTCTCTCATGAAATTTTCCAATTTTTCCTCAGAAGAATCTTCTTCTTCTTTTTTTTTTTTTGGTTCTTTTTTTCGGAGCTGGGGACCAAACCCAGGGCCTTGCGCTTCCTAGGCAAGCGCTCTACCACTGAGCTAAATCCCCAACCCAAGAATCTTCTTTTTTAAAAAAGAATTATTTCTTTTAGGTGTATAAGCACACTATAGCTGTCTTGGACACACCAGAAGAGGGCATTGGATCCCATTACAGATGGTTGTGAGCCACCATGTGGTTGCTGGGAATTGAACACAGCAGCTTTGGAAGAGCAGTCAGTGGGCTTGACCACTGAGCCATCTCTCCAACCCTAAGAAGTTTATTCTTTGTTGGTTAATTTCATTCCACAATAGTTGGTAATTCTGGCTGCTATTTTGAGTGATATCGATCATTTAATTATTGTCCTAAGTGTTTGCCTTTAGATACACACATACATTTTCAATATTTACTATTTGGCATGACTAATGGGATTCCTTTTTAATTTCTAAGAGCTTAATGTGTTATAACGAGGGTACTAACATTGATATGAAACAAATTGGTGCCTTACAATGTTTTCTTGGCTTCGACCATCAATAAATTAACTGAAACTTTTACAGCATGCGTGCTTGATTTAAGTCTCGCTGCAAAGGAAAACATTTGGTTTCTCCATTATGTTATGGTAGAGCAGTGAATATCAAGCTTTAGAATGCATCAGAAGTCCCTGCAGGGCCAGGCTAGTAATGTGCTATTCTTCACCTCTGGAGTTTGGATCAGTGGATCACACATCTCATTGCTAGTTCCCAGCAGAGTCTTCTAAAAAAAGGAAACCTGGGGGAGCGAGGTGGAGACACTGGGGCTGGAGTGACAGAGGCGACAGAGATGGAGTGCTGGAGAAGTCACTGCTCACATTAAATGTCATAGCAGCATCTAAGTGGTCTGAGAGGAAAGCCAGTCATGAGGTAGCTGCTCTAAGGTGAGACTGAGGCAGGTTGGAGGGTGGCAGGAGACCAGGAGAACTTTTAAATAGCATCATAAGTCAGTTCGAGACTTGCTCAGAGAAGGAAGAGGATTTGACAGATGTTCTGATATGCTTACCTATCTCTGTAGAAAACAGATATTGAGGACCTGAGTTTTGACACCAGGAGAGGTATAAATTACGTGAAGAACCGAAACTGTCCTTAGAAAGCTGCAGTTCTCAAGAGAGATACTCTCTCAAAAAATAAGAGAGAAAGATTGAGGAAGACACCCAATGGCGACTGTGGTCTCTACATGATCACATGCACACACACACACACACACACACACACACACACACACACACACACACACACACACACCATGCACACACAGAAAAACTAAGGGCTGCAGTAAACTGTCTAGTGAGGCTTATTGATTTATCTTGAAACAATGTAATGCAAAGAGCCTCGTCTTCTCAATCAGGGAAGTTTGTGTGCTGACACAGAAGGATGAGGTGCTCTCATCAGTCAGGTATCTTCTCTCTTTATTCCTGCTTCCATATTATCTCCAAAACCAGTCATTTCCACTCTCGCCATTGTTGTCCTGCAAATGGTACCCCTTTCGCAAACGTAAACTTTCCCTCTCCCACAACATGCCTGTGGTGGTCAGCTGCAGCTGCAGAGCCATGTCAGAGATAACAAAAGGGTACCACAGAGCCTCTGCACCCACAGAGCCTCTTCACCACAGGCTTCTTTGCACAGGTTTTCCTTTTCATTTGATTCTCCTGTTCTTAAAATGCCAGGACGGCATTTGCTCCACTTATGACTTCTAGCAAATATTTATATAAAGGAAGGATTTCTCCTTTTCAGTTTAAGTAGGGCACTTCGCTTCTCCCTCATCATGCAGGGCTGTGCACAATACAATGTTCAGGTTTGCACGTGAGAAAATTAGGGCCCAGGTCCTAAAATTGGTTTGATGAATCTATACTGCTGATATTATTACAGGAAAATATGGTGGCTTATCAGAGAAAGGGTAGATGTATATAAACATATATGTATTTATATATACACATATGTATGTATATATACAAGTACATGTTTAATAAATACATTTCTAATGTAATTATTAAATACATCTGGAATTGTTGTATTTATATTAGAAACAGTCTTGCTATGTAGTCAAGGCTTGCCTAACATTCTCAGTTCCTCTTTCTTAGTTTCAGAGGGCTGAGTTTATAAGTTTGGCACACATCACTCAAGTTTGTTAACTATTATTTAAATGAGGCATCCTCCACCCTGATTAGTGGTTCACAGAAATGAGAAAGTCATCATTTCATGATTAAAAATCTAGAATCTATGTTTTAAAGTGTTTTTGTTTGTCTATTCTTAAATGTGTAAATCTTGGACTTATATTATAAATGTTTCAACTTTAAGATGAATAAGAGATAGCCTGAAGAAGCTTCTGTGGTATCTCCAGTGAGGATCACAGTTCCTTTTTGAAATAACAAGACAGAGTTATTCTGGGTCAGATTTAAAAAATGGATTTAAGAGTACAAAATGAGTAGGTGTCAATCTCAGCATCTTCAACAGAATCCTTGGTACTTATCCTGTTCTGTTCCAGAGCTGCCATGACAAAACCCATCTCTCTCCAACCCTTTATGTTTTCTGGGGCTCAGTTAGTTCAACTACTAAATTCAAACCAAACAGAAATGTCACAGGGTAGCAGCTTCATAATATAAATAAAACGCATATATAAGTACTATTGACATTTCAAAAGTTCACTCAGATAGATGCCTTGAAGGCTATACAATGTCACTAAGAAGGTTAAGTTACAAACACTCTGAGCCAGTTTGTGCTAGTACAACCAACTTCATTGACCCAGTACTTTACAAAGTTCTGGTGGCTGTGGTGTCTGCTCTAAGGGTAGCAGAATGAAGGGTGTGAGTGGAGCTCTTGCACTCTGCTGACTGCCAACTTCTCACTAAATATGCTGCACAGAAAGAGAATAAAAGACACTGGAATCCCTCTCTTGAGAACACTAATCTCATTTCTAAGGTCCACTCTCCCAATCTGATCACTTTTCAAAGGTTCTGCTTCCAAGCATCATCCCACAGAGATGAATTTATGAGCATTTGAATTTAGAGAGGACATATACACAAAAGCACACACGGAAAATTAAATTTATATAGATTTTATATTAGTGCAACTGTACAGAAATAGTGTCAGAAAGTGACCAGGCAACAGAGTAACCATGCACTGCGCAACTGCAGGGAGATGTAAAGGATGCATGTTTTTCCTAGTACTGTTCAGCTCAGTTTACAAACAGAGGTTCCTTTACAGGGACAAACATATGCATATTCTCTTATCCTTTGAGATCAGCACTGAATATTCTTTTATGACCAGTTGCACTCTAAACATTGCAGAGGAAAGACATAGAATTTAGAGATTAAAGTGTCCACTGTTCTGCTAATGAGGACTAGAACTAAAGTCACTTGCAGTCACCCTGATAAAAGAAGCAAAAAATTTGGGCCCAAAGCAAAATGAAACCTTGATTTATTCTGTGACAGGCACTTCTGGTTACAGAGGAAGATGTTAGGGAGGAAGCAGAGACCTGAGAGACTTACTATTGTGTTACCTACTCCTTCCCTAATTGCATCATATCGGGCAAATTAAGTTTAAAACTGATTACCACTGATTGCAAAGCTCTTTATATGTAATTTAAAGAATCCATAAAGAATAGCTGGTGGTCTGGCTGCCAATATAAATTATCCTGCAATAGGAAATTTGAATGCTTTGATCTCTAAGCCGTAGATACGCAATGATATATATATATATATATATATATATATATATATATATTAATCTGTGAATAGAAACTTCTCCCCCTGCCATCATGCATTTCTTGCTTAGAACTTACCCATTTTTAGTTCCTTCACTGGGTAATGTGGGCTGACCATGGAACAAACACCCCCAGAACATTCACAAAAGGACCAATGACAGAGCCATAACAATGAAGAACTACATCCCAGAAAGGTTAGGACTGCGCACCTTCATCCTAAAGCCTGTGCTTGTGCTGAACGACTTCGTTCTCCGCAGTGACATTTTTAAGAAAGGAAGCTCAGATCTTAGTAAACAAAGTTTCATGGTCTGCTTAAAAAAAAGGAAGCTCAGATCTTAGTAAACAAAGTTTCATGGTCTGCTTCTGTGTTCCCATCACTGTTCATTGGTTCATATGTAGAAAGAAGTTAAGAACAGTTCTTCTTTATAAACTTCAATCCCTTCCCTCCCTATGTGCCCAAAGACCTTTAGGTATATCAAAAGCCCCCCCCCCCAGTATAAGACCAAACTTATGGTTCCAAGAAAACAATCACAGTATGCTGACTGACTTTACGTTCCCTTTCCACTCTAGGAGACTTTGCCCAGGTATTTTTCCAGATCACCACCAAGCTTGTCTGAATAAGGCATTTTCAGTGTCTGTAGGAAAGGCTGACAGCTACAAGTACACTTGTTGAAGTTATATTGCATGAGCCAAGGACACAGTTATCTTCACGGTGTTTTCTCCTTTGTTGTTCTTTGTTTGCTCCTGTTTCCTAGCAATCATTCTTACTAATACCAAACATTCTATAATGTAGGTGGACCACTGCGGGCACAGAAAACGAAGGTTTCCAGTGCTTAGAAATGAAAGGTCTCGGCCAAAAGTCCCAGGGCCCAAATAACAGCATTGGTTCTTACTAATTTGGTGACATTGTCAAGCTACCAAATCATTTTATACCTCTGGCTTTATCTGTAGAGTGAAAAATTAAAAAAGAGTGCTGACCCAAGACTGTCAAGTGGAACGCGTAGCCAGTTATGTTAAGTGTCTTACATAGAATCTGAAAAATAGAAAGCCCTTGATAAATACAACTACTTTTTTCTATCAAAGAATGTAGATTACTTCCAGGAGCCCCAGTCTCTTCTTATTTACTTCTAATGAATAAGTTTTTTTTAAGTACTAATTATAAACTGGACTAATTATGCTGTAGCCTTGGGGAGTTTGTAGAGTAGGACATTAAAGTTGTCATCAGAATTGTGGTGTTGTGGTGTGAGTATATATATATATATATATATATATATATATATATATATATATATATATATATATATATATCTGAGAGGAGAGGGGGGGCGGGCAGTTGATAATAAATCTCCCAGAAACATCTATAAGATGGGACTTTGTATTTGAAAGCATGGAACAAGATGAGAATACTAGAGCTTTTCATCTTCAAAAGAGTATAGAAGATTCATGTAATTAGTAGGCAGGGCTCTGTAATGTGCTAGGCCAGGGAGATTAGCTGTGGTGCCAAAGGAAAAAAGTGACATTTCAGAAGAAAAAAAAAACATTGCCTCAAAGCACTGAGAGCAGGATATGAGAGCATTGGAAACATTTGTGATAAAGGAACACAGGACATGGGTGGGAAAGACTAGTGCAGACCTACATTGGGACTGAGGTAAAGACTTTTTTAACCATAGTTAAAATATACCCCCTCCCCACAGAGACAGAGACAGAGATAGGGAGAACTGTTGTTGACTTAAACTAAATGGAGAAAGTGCCCTTAGGTCCTAAAGGCATAAAGACATGAGCATTTGTACTGCATAATTGGACCTCCACAGCAATCACTTCCTCCTTGGATTAAAACCAACTTTTGATAGACATGATTTGAAATAAAGATTATATCTCCTTAAATGTGTCCATATTTATTTTTCCTATTTCCCCATACATTATGCAATATAATTGTCTGTGTAATGCTATGCAGTTCATAGGCAAGTACTAACTGTTTTTATACAAGGGACTTGAGCATACTCAAATTGTGATGTCAACAGAGTCCCAGTGCCTGTGTTAAATTGACAGTGAAGAAAACTGTCTAGATAAATCTAGACATATATATCCATGTTCACATACAAGTGTGTACCATGTAGAATATCTTGCCAATATGACTCAAAAATTATTTGTCTGTTCTTACATATTTAACCTGTCATGATCAGCCTTCTATGTGAGTAAGACACCTTGTACCGTGTTTTCCTGACCAGAGGCTTCAGCCAGTAGAAAGCACTAAATCTGAATGCTTGGTTCCTCCAATTCGTTTTCTGTGTTTGTGGTTCATATCCTATAGTAACTAGGATGAGGTAGGGTGAGAGCGCCTCTCTGGTAGAGCTCCTCGTTTCACATTAACCACTTTCCACTCTCACTCTGCTCCCCTCTGTGGATATTTCTCCACCTCTGTCTCTCTAACTTCGTTCTTCATTGACCTGCAGTAAAGCAATTTCACTCTATGTTCATTTACCATTCTCTGTTGAGATTCTCACCATTTCTCACCTGTGCTGTAGTCGTTAGTACATTTTCTTGACTGAAAGATATTTCTGTGTTCAAATACAGAGGTAGATTTCTTGGCAAATTTAATTTTAATTGATTATATTGAGAAGTTGCAAGACTTTATCATAGTAAGTTAAATGGTTTATTGAATATCATGTTTGTTTTCTTTTAGTAATTTCAGACTCTACTAAATTACTCCATCAAGTGAGAATGAGTATATCATTAAAGTTATATTTATATAATTATATATATATATGATGAGTATAAATTGATAGGCTGTTCCTAAAAACAGTTAATAGACCACAAAACTAAAGAATATACACAAGTTGTAGGAGTAGTCAAGAACATCAAGAAATGGAGAAACACACTCCCAGGTGTTAATTCAATGTGGATATTAATGCAACTTTGCACACATGACTTCCTTGTGTCCTGGGGCCCTGAAGTGCATTTCTCTCAGCCCCAGAAGAAGCATCTCTTTTTCAAGAGAAGCTGCAGTTGGAATTGCTTCATCTCACTTGTGTAAAGCTTTCAGCACATGGATGCTTGACATAGGCCTGCAGGGAAGCTTGTCTTTGCTTTAGCAGGTTTTCTATAAAACGAAGTCCTTTCTGAGAACACTTTCTGGTCAATGTACTCTAAGATAAACACAGAGAAGAGCATCCGGCGAGACTCCTCCATGGTTCATCTTAGTAGAAAGTAATCATAAGCTATTTAGTGATTTTAAATCATTACACATCTCCCGAGATTTCCTTTTAGCTTGCCAACAGTCCTGTTAAGTACTACAGTGCTGTGTATGAGAAAGGTCTCCCACAGGCTTGATCACTCGAGTGCTTTATTCCTAGCTGTTGTTAGTATTTGTAGAAGTCCTGGGAATGTGGGATTGTTGGAGGACATACATCACTAGAGACTGGCTTTGTACTTGTGGTTTAAGATGTGAGTCCTGACCCCCGTTGAAGGAATCAGAGAAAGAACTGGAAGAGCTTGAAGGGGCTCGAGACCCCTTATGAACAACAATGCCAAGCAACTAGAGCTTCCAGGGACTAAGCCACTACCTAAAGACTAAACATGGACTGACCCTGGACTCTGACCTCATAGGTAGCAATGAATATCCTAGTAAGATCACCAGTGGAAGGGGAAGCCCTTGGTCCTGCTAAGACTGAACCCCCAGTGAACGTGATTGTTGGGGGGAGGGCGGCAAGGAGGGGAGGGGGGGAGGGGAACACCCATAAAGAAGGGGAGGGGGAGGGATTAGGGGCATGTTTGCCCGGAAACCGGGAAAGGGAATAACATTCGAAATGTAAATAAGAAATACTCAAGTCAATAATTAAAAAAAAAAAGATATGAGTCCTGAACTTGGAGCTTGAGTAACCATGCTTTTGCTCTGCCACCATGAACTAGTAACTGTGTGTATGTGGGTATGTTTGTACGTGTGTGCTTGTGCTTGTGTACATGCCTGTGTGTGTGTGTGTGTGTGTGTGTGTGTGTGTGTGTGTGTGATTTTTTTCACTGTCTTGTCAGTTGTAGGTTAGTAGTTTTGATATTATCATCCCTTTTAATCTTGGCTTTGACATAAGGTAGAATACAGCAAAAGAACCAATGTTCCATTGAAATGATTCAGAAAAGGCTGGTGTCAGGCATGTCATATGAACTTCGAAATGTCTTTGATTTTATAAGAAAGCATTTAGCAGCAGAGAAATTGAGAAAAAAATGGGTTCTGTACTTGTTCTATAACTTTTGCCCTTTGATGTCTTTCCCAAGTCTCAAGTTCTTGTTTCAAAACTTCCTTCTCGAGCCATCATTGGCAGTTGGAGGAGGTGCCTTTATTTTACTACACCATTATACATTGAGTATAACATCTTTGCATGCATCTGGTTTAGTTAGGGTGGTCTGTTTTTGGTTTTGGTGTGGTTGTACATACATAAGTGTGCCTGTGTATCATGTGGTATTGGAGGAATGTCAAATGAAAATGGCACTCTTTAATAGAGCGGGCACAACAAGGAACCTAAATCATATTTGAAAGCTAAATTGACTGCCACATTCTATGTGGCATCACCAGTACCCATAATTTTACATTAAATACGCATAAGTTCTGCCTGGGGCAGCTGTGCCATGGTTAAAGCAATTGCTCCAAGAGCCTTACG